>NC_140989.1:255307597-255647354 GCF_052327205.1 Somniosus microcephalus
TGACGTTGCCACTGTTGGACTGAGGATTGATACCATAGCTGCAACTCCTGAGCAGTAATATGTAGTACAGTTTGTAAGCAGAATTCTATCTACCTTATGTATTGCATGCTGGAAAGTTATTTTGCAGACTTGTAGCCCTTATGACCTCATAACCTGCAATCCTCATGTTTCCTTTGTTGACTAAATATTTTCAATAAAATTGTAGAACTGTCTCCAGATTGGATTGTTCTATTGAGAACAGTCCACCCTCTTGTATATCTAACTATGGAAGGTCTGGTTCGAAAGGTGTAATGACAGCTTCATCCTGCCCCCTCCCTTCCAGTCACAGGCCTCCTAGTGACCACTCATGGACCTGTGATGATGCAACATTCCAACAATTTGAGAATAATAACGTTTGCAAGTGCAGGGTTTTTTAAATATTTGTTCCATTTTTGTTTAATTTCTTTTCTTGATTTGGTAATGACTTGGAGCTGCATTGAGTTGACTATGCTGCAAAATGGGGATGCCACGTTGGAAATCTTTGTGTACAGTAGTAATGGTGACTGCTACTTTACTTTAATGCTTGATTAATTTAGTAATGTTCACATATTTATGGTACTTTTAAAATAAGGATGTCCTATTTACCTAACAGCACTGTATTTTCCTGTATGGGGACACAGCAGGAAAGTGAAAATTTGGTGAAATCGGCTTTCCCCCCCTCTAGTTGAACCATCAATGGAATTACATTTGTTCAAATTGGACGTCCAGCCTGTCCAGTAACTTAACTACGTCTGTTTCCGTGGTTTCAGTTTGTTTAATGCAGTGTGGCATGGCAATTAATATGCAATCGGTTACCATAATTATTTGCTGATCTGAGCTGGAGCGTTTCCCGAATTGTCGGGATAAACCGTGACCTGCTGTCAATTTGTATTTGTTTCCATGTCATTATTGTAGGAGTTCCTCAGGGCAGTTTGTAGGCCCAACCATCTTCAGCTGCTTTGTCAATGGCCTTCCCTCCATCATAAGGTCAGAAGTGGGGATGTTCGCTGATGACTGCATAGTGTTCAGTGCCATTCGCAACTCCACAGATAATGAAGCAGTCCATGCCCGCATGCAGCAAGACCTGGACGACATTCAGGCTTGGGCTGATAAGTGGCAGGTAACATTCGCGCCACCCAAGTGCCAGGCAATGACAATCTCCAACAAGCGAGCGTCTAACCACCGCCCCTTGACATTCAACGGCATTACCATCGCCGAATCCCCCACCATCAATATCCTGGGGGGTCACCATTGACTAGAAACTTAACTGGACCAGCCACATAAACACTGTGGCAACAAGAGCAGGTCAGAGGCTGGGTATTCTGCGGCGAGTGTCTCACCTCCTGACTCCCCAAAGCCTTTCCACCATTTGCAAGGCACAAGTCAGGAGTGTGATGGAATAGTTTCCACTTGCCTGCATGAATGCAGCTCCAACAACACTCAAGAAGCTCGACACCATCCAAGACAAAGCAACCCGCTTGATTGGCACCCCATCCACCACCTTAAACAGTCACTCCCTCCACCACCGGCATACCGTGGCTGCAGTGTGTACCATCTACAATATGCACTGCAGCAACTTGCCAAGGCTTCTTTGGCAGCATCTCCCAAACCTGCGACCTCTAACACCTAGAAGGACAAGGGCAGCAGGCGCATGCGAGCACCACCGCCTCCAAGTTCCCCTCCAAGTCACACACCATCCTGACTTGGAAGTATATCGCCGTTCCTTCATCATCACTGGGTCAAAATCTATGGAAGTACCTTCACCACGTAGACTGCAGTGATTCAAGAAGGTGGCTCACCACCACCTTCTCAAAGGCAACTAGGGATGGGTAATAAATGCTGGCCTCGCCAGCGATGCTCACATCCCATGAACGAATTAAAAAAAAAAATGAAGGTCAATCATTGAGAAAACCTAGCGGGCTTCATCTAGACTAATAAAAGACATCAACAAGTTTGTACATTCTCATTTATCCCAACACATTATTTAACCACCTGTGTTTGTGCTAAAATACAGAACTGCTTTTGTTTCTTGTCTGTCTGTCTCTATAACGAGCAAATAAGAGACAAGAGGACAATGCAGCCATGGGGAGCGGGAGGGGAGGTCCACGTTTAGCTTGTAAATTTTAACAGCCCTAATACAGAATTATTTTACCTTGATTGCTGACTTTCTCAAACACGTAGAAAAGTAACTGGTTACTTTGGTGGAATCTTTAAGTTCAGTAATCTGATTATTTTTACCACTTTAGAATTAAAAAAAAATCTATCTGAACAGCATAATATCCCTTCTCGTGTTTAATTTTTAGTCCTAGATTTCTTAAATCATTATTGCAAGCTTCCTGAGTAACTTTTTTTTACTTTTACCTGACTAATTGTATTATCTAATACTGGCCAGGTATTCAGTGCACAGTGTTAGATCCGTGGTTCAGTGGATAAAGAATTACACGGATGCTGTACTTAAACAAACAACAGGTCTTTACTGGAGGAGGGTCATCTCTAGACTGGAGTACAGAGGCATGCGCACAGCTTATATACCGGTGTGGTTACTGCCGGTATTACAGTATACAGGAGCTGTAAAAAGTAGTTCTGACTTAAAGCACATACACTACAATTCCTCCCCTTTTAGATTAATAATACCCCCTTAATATTCAAATAACGATTACATTTTTACATTTACATTCAATAACAAAAAGTCCATTTATAGATTCAGTCTTTGGGGTGGCTTCCTGACCCTTTCGGGATAGCGCCTTTCCGGAGGTTCTTGTTCTTGGTGCAGAGGCGATTCTGACCCCTTTTCATCGGGTAGTTCATCGGGTTCCACTGCTACTGGGTCTGAAGTAGATGCTACCGGTATGTCGGGTTCATCCCCAACATCCACTGTGTACATTAATGGCCCCTGCCTTGTACATATCGTTCCGGGTTGCCACTTCTCTGTTCGATAGTCACGGGCCAAGACTGGTTGCCCTACATTGAAGCTCCTTGTCGGCTTCTCGTTGATGTGCTGGAATTGTTTGTCCTCAACATTTCTTCGCACATTTGGTCTGAGAAAATCCAGACGCGATCTCAACCTTCGGTTAAAGAACATCATGGCCGGGGTCTGGTTGGTAACTGCATGTGTCGCGTTTCGGTAGGCTAATAAGAAATTGTCCATCTTATGCTGTAGTGGAATTTCCTCGTCGCACATGGCCTTTATCGCCTTCTTAAAGGTTTGTACGAACTTCTCAGCCAATCCATTGGTGGCTGGATGATACGGGGCGGATGTGTAATGCCTTACCCCATTCCTTTTCATGAATTTTTGGAACTCGTCGGACACAAACTGTGGTCCATTATCAGAGCAAATCTGCTCTGGCAAACCGTTTCTGGCAAATATGGTCCGTAGGACTGCAATTGTTTTCTCTGTAGTGGTTGAAGACATCTTTATCACCTCAGGCCACTTTGAATGAGCATCCACTGCTATTAAGAACATTGAGTCCATGAATGGACCAGCAAAATCAATGTGCACCCGTTGCCATGGAGAGGAGGGCCACTCCCATGGGTGTAGAGGGGCATGTGGTGGTGCATTTTGGACCTTCTGGCATCCTAAGCAGCTCTTAGTTAAGTCTTCGATTTGTTGATCGATTCCCGGCCACCACACATAAGCCCTAGCAAGGCTTTTCATTTTCACTCCCCCCAGATGACCTTCATGTAGCTCATTTAGCACTCTC
This sequence comes from Somniosus microcephalus, assembly GCF_052327205.1. NCBI lineage: Eukaryota > Metazoa > Chordata > Chondrichthyes > Squaliformes > Somniosidae > Somniosus > Somniosus microcephalus. The sequence goes on from NC_140989.1 coordinate 255,311,317, forward strand.
TCCCTTAACTTGGGTGGAATCACCACTCTGGATCCACACATCACTGTCCCCTGGCATACTGACAGCTGTTCTCTTCTGGATGAGAATGCTGGCAACAGTGAGTCGCCATGTGTTGGCCATCCCCTCACCGTCAATTCATATACCCGTGACAGCATCGGATCATTGCGGGTCTCCTTCTCTATATCCGCGTTTGTTGCTGGCAATCGTTCAATTATCGACGAATAAAATATCTCGATAGGGTCCACTGCTGGTGCTTCCTCCACCGTAGGCAGTGGCAGGCACGATAGCCCATCAGCGTTCCCATGCTGTTTCGTGCCTTTATATTCTATTTCATATTGATTTGCCCCTAGAAACAGGGACCATCTTTGTAACCGCTGTGCAGTCATTACTGGCACGCCCTTCTTAGGATTAAAGATGGAGACAAGTGGTTGGTGGTCAGTCAGCAAGGTGAACTTCTGCCCATGCAGATAATGGTTGAATTTTTTTACTCCCCATACTAGGCTGAGGGCCTCCCTGTCAATCTGGGCGTAGTTGCGCTCGGCTGAGGTTAGTGACCGAGACGCAAAGGCCACTGGCCTCTCCAACCCGTCTGGGAATTTGTGCAACAGCACCGCTCCAATGCCGTAGGGTGATGCATCACATGCCAAACAAATTGGTAGTGCTGAGTTGAAATGGGCCAACACCTCTTTTGATGTGATCAATTCTTTACACTTCTGGAAAGCTCGTCTACGTTCGTCATCCCACTTCCATGGTACCCCTGTTTGCAGTAGGGTGTTCAGCGGGTGTAGTACCGTAGACAAATTTGGTAAGAACTTGTGGTAATAGTTTACTAGCCCGAGGAACGACCTCAGTTGTGACACATTTTCCGGTGCTGGAGCCTTGACTACTGCCTCAATCTTGTCAGGGGACTTATGTAACCCCTCTTCATCGATGACGTGGCTGCAATACGAGATCTGTTTCTGGAAAAACTCGCACTTGTGGCGATTAGCTCGTAGCCCATATTCCTTTAATCTGGCGAGCACCTTCTCCAAGCTAGCGAGCTGATCACCGTCATTTTTGCCCATGACCAAGATGTCGTCCAAATAACACTGGGTCCCTGGAATCCCTTGCAGGACCTGATCCATCGCCCTTTGCCAGATAGCCGGAGCCGAGGCTACTCCAAACACCAGCCGGTTGTATTGATAGAGACCTTTATGGGTGTTGATCGTAAGGTAATGTTTCGAAGCTTCTTCTACCTCCATCTGCAAGTACGACTGGGCTAGATCAATTTTGGTGAAGCGTTTACCACCAGATAGCGAGGCGAAAATATCCTCAATTCGTGGAAGCGGATATTGCACCGTGTGAAGGACTGGGTTCACTATCACCTTAAAATCCCCACAGATGCGGATCTTCTTTGGTTCCCCAGGCGTATTACTCAACGACCTCTTCATTACAGGGACAATGGGTGTAGCCCACTCACTCCAGTCCACTTTGGACAGTACTCCTGAACGATCCAACCTTTCCAGCTCTGCTTCAACCGCTGGTCTGATCGCATAAGGCACTGGTCTGGCCTTCAGAAACTTTGGGCTTGCATTATCCTCTATTTTAATTGTTGCTGTTATTCCTTTTAGTGTTCCTAGTCCCTCCTGGAACACTTCTTTTGCGTCAGTTAGCATTTTTGACAGTCGTCCAGGTGTGACGTCGTCATCCTTTTTGGCCTCCACCTTCAGTGCCTGTATGGAATGCCAATCTAAATGTATCTTCCGGATCCACTCACATCCTAGCAGTGGTGGTCCTCCATTTGGCAATACATATATATCCATTTTAGGTATTTCCTGACCTTTATATGTCACTTTCACCCTTATTTTTCCTTTGGGGTAGACTTTTTGCCCCATATACGTCTTCAAGACAATCTCTGTAGCTTTCAAGGGTATGTGTGAAAATAGCCGCTTGTCGTCTTTTTGATTTATGACTGTTAGAGCAGACCCTGTGTCCAATTCCATTTCCACTTGGACTCCGTCTATCTTGAGTGTAACCCAGATAGTCTGGTGATCCTCCATTTCGGTTACATTATGTAGTTTCAGACAACCCAGCTCCTTGCTTCCGGAGTCTGTGTCACTTTTCTGTTCATCTGAACCACTGTCCATCACCTGGTGTACCTTTTTGTACTTCTCCTGTGGAGATTTCTTACTGTTGGTTTTCTTCCCAGACCTGCAGACCCTTGCTATGTGTCCTGCTTTCCCCACACTGTCTGCACACTTGGTCCTTGAACCAACAATCTTTCTGGTCATGTGTTGTTCTGCCGCAGCGATAGCACTTCCCTGTTCCATAGGTCATTTCGTTGGTGCCGTATTCTTGCGGTCTCCGTTGTATCTCTGCAGCGCCCCTTGCGGCTGCTTCGTGTGATACTGCCATACTGAAAGCTTTGTCCCGCGTAAGGTCCTTTTCTGATAGAAGCCGTTTCTGGGTTCCTTCACTTTGTAGCCCACACACAAACTTGTCCCTTAACGTGTCTGCTAGTCCCGCTCCAAACTGGCAGTATTTCGATAGCTTGCGCAGTTCCGTTAGGTACTCAGCATTGCTTTCGTCTTTGTGTTGGTTCCTTTTATGGAACTTAAATCGTTCTGCTATCAGCAGCGGTGTGGGGTTTAAGTGGTCCTGTAGGATTTCTACTATGCTTTCAAAATTCTTGTTTACTGGCTTCTCTGGGGTTATTAGATTTCGCAGTAACCCATAAGTTTTTGCACCCATGGAATTTAACAGAACCAGTGCTTTATTAGCATCTGGCACTTCATTTGCCCTGCAGTACACCTCAATACGTTCCACATATGTCGCCCAATCTTCGACTTCATTGTCGAACGTAGAGATACTACCACTCTTCGGCATCCTTCGTTGTGCGTTAACTATCACCAATGGCGCCTCCCGCGCTTCCCCTTCTTCTCCGCTGGCACAAAATGGCGTCTCCAGCGCTTTCCTTCCTTCCCGCGCTCGCCCGTCTTCTCCGCTGCGGCTTCGCAAAATGGCGTCTCCCGCACTCTTCCTTCTCCGCGGCTCAATGACGCCTCCCGCGCTCTCCCTGCTTCTCCGCGGCTCAGTGGTGTCTCCCGCGCTCTCCCTGCTTCTCCGCGGCTCAATGGCGTCTCCCCTTGCTTCGCCCCGCGGACCCTGATCAGCCCGTGATCCCTGGCTGTGCTCTGCGCGTTCTTCTCTTGATATTTGTCGACGCCGCTCAGTCTAGAACCCGGCTGTTTCTTACCCTCTCTCCGGTTTTGCAGTATTTTCCCACGGCGCCACTCGGTTATCAACCCCCGGCTGCGCCCTGCTCTCTTCACCCTTTTTCTTACCCCGTCAACGCTGCCCGGCTCTCTCTGCCGTCGGTCGGCTCCAGCCGCCGCTGCTCGGGAAGGGTCTGCTCAGGACCTGTCATCAGTCTCTTACTGCTCGTTGTGGCTGGGGAACCAAGCCCGGCTCTCCACAGCCTCCCCAGCGAAGTTGGATCTCTGCCTGACTGCTGGGCGGTTGCTCGCGATCGACGCCCGTGTTCCTGGACTCGACTATTTTTTTGTTTAATGTTGCAGGTAGATTCGCATCAACACTCGTCGCCACTGTTAGATCCGTGGTTCAGTGGATAAAGAATTACACGGATGTTGTACTTAAACAAACAACAGGTCTTTACCGGAGGAGGGTCATCTCTAGACTGGAGTACAGAGGCATGCGCACAGCTTATATACCGGTGTGGTCACTGCCGGTACTACAGTATACAGGAGCTGTAAAAAGTAGTTCTGACTTAAAGCACATACACTACACACAGCATTTAGAGGAGTTTTAAATTGAACAATTCATGCTTCGACTGCACTCGATATTTGACTCAATGAATACAGCACTATGAGAACTTGGAGCACAAGAGTTGATTGTTGCAGTATATTCTCTTGGGGAATGGCTGCCATTCGGTTTTACTAGTCAGATATTGGGTACGTATTGTTGGAATGTGACCCGTGACGGTTTTATATTCAGCAAGCTCCTTCTCAGGATTATGCTGAACCTGTGGCTGAACAAGGCTGAAGAGGTGCTTCAGGCACTTCACACAAGGAGGAGCAGCAGCAGGGTTCAGTAGATACTAGTTTTCCATGGCCGAACTGCTTCTTTACACTCATGTTAAAAATATTTCTCATTGCTATGCAAACATTACGCAGCAAGTTTAATTTTGCACTCGATCCATTATTTAATTTTGCAGCTAAATGAGACATTCTGTGGTATTTGAAAAATGCAACAAACCTCAAGTAACTGCAGCTGACCAGTTAATTGCTGTCCAATTAAATTTGTGTACATGTTCTTTCTCCCAACCCCCTCACCACCCCATGTGGATAGAAATATAATGATGGGCCTGTCCATGTGCTAATGTTAGAAATAAGTCCACAACATTTTTGTGAAGCTCTGTGAAATGAACCTGAGAAGAGATACTTCAATCTTTTTGAAGTAAGACTTGGTTTGCTGATACAAAGATGATTATGATAAATGATCATGGAATGGAAGTTTGACATTTGGCTGCTGCTGCATCCTTTATCTTCCTCTAACTTTGTTACTCAAATGCTAACTAGAGGAACTGAAATCCTAAAAAGGTATAAAAATAACTGGGCCATTGATATGAGCCAGAAGCTGGTAATTGGGATAGCAAAGCGCTGAAATAAGCCAGAAAGGATCAGGCTCAGTGTGAAAGAGAAACTAAATGAAAGATTGATTGGTGAAGAGATTAACACTGTTACTTAAAAGCCAGCAAGCTGCTGATTTTCTTTTTAACGTTGCGGAATTGGATATCTGAAATTACTCATTGGCAAAAATCACTTTAATCCCATTTATGCTGGAGTTCAGCAGCAAACCGGATATGGGACATTTGGGAGTATTAACACACAGCACGTGTGCAAATGGGACAGCAGATACCAGTGTTGTGATTGGTTGCATGTTGACATCACTATGATATTGGTCTTCATTTTGAAAAAAACGCAGTTGCCAGTAAATAGCTGAGTAGTTGGTTTGATTTATTCTGCAGTGCTTTCAAATTCATACTGACATTAATTCTACTCTAGAGACTGATTTCATTCCCGTATGAGACTGTATTACACATCTAATGCATTTTGGACTGCAGAATGCAGTCTATGCTGGATTAAATCAACACTACAAAGATACCTCAGTTTGTTCATTTACAGACATCCAGCTACTTGACCTGGCAATCACGTCTGAGCTATGCCAAAGAAAATAGATAATAAAGCTGGCAAAGTGGAAATCTGCAAGGGAACCTGTTTTTATTTGATATGTTCAACAACTACAGTGTTTATTGGATTCTGTGGACTGGGTTGAACTAAAGCTGTAACAGCTGATGGAATAGCTAGCCTGCCCTGTAGTCTGGTGCATCCTGTTAAAATATCACAAGTGACTGGGGGCTGAATTTTAATGGGGAAGGTGGGTTGGGAGCTGGGGAGGGGGGACTCTGAAGTGGTCGGGGAACCCGGGAGAACTTGAATTTAATGGCAGGGCCTGTAAAGTGTAAGTGTAAAGGCACTTGCCTCCTGGATCCAGCAGTCACACAGAATCACAGAAACCCCACAGTGCAGATAGAGGCCATTTCGGCCCATCGAGCCTGCACAGACACATATCCCACCCGATCCCCGTAACCCCTGCACCAACACATATCCCACCCTATCCCCGTAACCCCACGTATTTAATCCCCCTAACACTAAGGGTCAATTTATCATAGCCAATCAACCTAACCCGCACATCTTTGGACTGTGGGAGGAAACCGGAGCACCCGGAGGAAACCCACGCAAACACGGGGAGAATGTGCAAACTCCACACAGACAGTCACCCGAGGCCAGATTTGAACCAGCTAAAGTTAAATTCAAAATGGAGGTTAAAGCAGACCAATATCCTCGCAGGGGGGTTTGCTAGTGCTGTTGAGAAGGATTTAAACTAGTTTGTCAGGGGGCTGGGAACCTAAGTGTGGGCCCAGAATGGAGAGAAACAAAGCCGGAAGTGCAAGTTAGAAAAGTAGTCAGCAAAACTAGTAGGGAGCAGAAACAAAGGCCAACAGTGAAGAGGGTCAAAGTGCAGAAAAATATTAAACAGACAAAGTTGAAGGCACTTTATCTAAATGCACATAGCATTCGCAACAAGGTGGATGAATTAATGGCACTAATAAAAGTAAATGGGTATAATGTAATTGCCATTACACAGACATGGGGCTAGATTTTCAGGGAGCCGTGAGGCGGGGTTTCAGGCGTGTTGGGGGGGGGGGAAATCCCGAATTTGGGGGTCCCGACATCATTCCGCCCAAAACCCCGCCCCACGTAAGTTTCAGGGGCGGCGGGTACCCGCCCCGCACTGGGACCCACCGAAACCAGGCGGGAAGGGATTAGTGCCAATTAACTGCCTGTTAACAGGCAGTTTTTAGCCTAACCCCCATTTTGAGGGGTTTTGTGTGGGTTTCCCGACAGCTCCAAACCACGCCAGGTTAGCGAGGCGGGCCGTCGGGCTGAATGAGTTGGAGGGGTCGCGATATCGGCGCTCAGGTGAGTGATGGGTGCATGAGTGCAAAGGTAAGTGTGTTTGGTGTGTCTAAAGTGTGTAAAGAACTTTTACTTACCTGTACTTACCTTTACAGCCTTTCTTCCTGTAGCCGTCGGGAGCGCATCACTCAGCCGGAACTGAAAGCTGAATGGCTGCGATCTGTCAAAAGTGACAGCCTTCAGCTTTTAGTGCTGCTGAGATTTCTAAATGAGTCTGCGCAGAAGGACTCATCTTAGAAATCAGACTGTCAGTGTTTCACAGCTTCAAACAGCTGTGAGACACTGATACTTCATCTGTCATGAAATCTTGACAGATTAAATTTCAGTCTGTGACGTCACCTGTTGCCGGGTGGCCCTTAATTGGCCTGCTGAGCCCGCTGGGCAGGCTCAACAAGGTCAATCAAGGGAAAATTGCGCGGATTGGCCGGACGTCAAAGTAGGCTGATCAAAAACCCGAAAGGGAAAGTCCCGCCTTCTTCCCGACAGGTTCGACAAAATCCACTCCATGGTTGCAGGGTAACCAAAGCTAGGAACTGAATGTTCCAGGGTACTCAACATAAGAACATAAGAAGTAGGAGCAGGAGTAGGCCATACGGCCCCTCGGGCCTGCTCCGCCATTCAATAGGATCATGGCTGATCCGAATCTAGACTCACGTCCACTTCCCTGCCCTCTCCCCGTAACCCCTAATTCCCTTATCTGCTAGGAAACTGTCTATCTCCATTTTAAATTTATTTAATGTTGCAACTTCCACAGCTCTCTGGGGTAGCAAATTCCATAGATTTACTACCCTCTGAGTGAAGAAGTTTCTCCTCATCTCAGTTTTGAAAGGGCAGTCCCTTATTCTAAGATTATGCCCCCTAGTTCTAGTCTCACCCATCAGTGGAAACATCCTCACCGCATCCACCCGATCAAGCCCCCTCACAATCTTATATGTTTCGATAAGATCGCCTCTCATTCTTCTGAACTCCAATAAGTAGAGTCCCAACCAACTCAACTTTTCCTCATACGTCAATCCCCTCATCTCCGGAATCAACCGAGTGAACCTTCTCTGAACCGCCTCGAGAGCAAGTATATCTTTTCTTAAATATGGAAACCAAAACTGCACGCAATATTCCAGGTGTGGCCTCACCAATACCCTGTATAACTGAAGCAAGACTTCCCTGTTTTTATACTCCATCCCCCTTGCAATAAAAGCCAAGATTCCATTGGCCTTCCTGATCACCTGCTGCACCTGCATACTAACTTTTTGTGTTTCATGCACCAGGACCCCCAGATCCCTTTGTACTGTAGCACTTTGCAGTTTCTCTCCATTTAGATAATAACTTGCTCTTTGATTTTTTCTGCCAAAGTGCATAACCTCACACTTTCCAACATTATATTGCATCTGCCAAATCTCTGCCCACTCACTTAGCCTGTCTATGTCCTTTTGCAGGTTTTTTATGTCCTCCTCACTCACTGCTTTCCCTCCCATCTTTGTATCGTCGGCAAACTTGGATATGTTGCACTCGGTCCCTTCCTCCAAATCGTTAATATAGATTGTAAAGAGTTGGGGTCCCAGCACTGACCCCTGCGGAACACCACTGGTTACTGATTGCCAGCCCGAGAATGAACCATTTATCCCAACTCTTTGTTTTCTGTTAGATAGCCAATCTTCCACCCATGCCAGTATATTACCCCCAATCCTGTGATTTTTTATCTTGATCAGTAATCTTTTGTGTGGAACCTTGTCAAATGTCTTTTGGAAGTCCAAATACACTACATCCACTGGTTCCCCTTTATCCACCCTGTATGTTACGTCCTCAAAGAATTCGAGCAAATTCGTCAAACATGACTTCCCCTTCATAAAACCATGCTGACTCTGTCCTATTAAATTATGTTTAGTCAAAAACGCTGTTACTGTTTCCTTAATAATGGACTCCAACATTTTGCCAACCACAGATGTTAGGCTAACTGGTCTATAGTTTCTGGCTTTTTGTCTACTTCCCTTCTTAAATAAGGGTGTTACATTAGCAGTTTTCCAATCTGCCGGGACCTTTCCTGAGTCCAGGGAGTTTTGGAAAATAATCACCAATATATCCACAATCCCTACCGCCACTTCTCTCAAGACCCTAGGATGTAGGCCATCAGGTCCAGGGGATTTATCCGCTTTAAGTCCCATTATTTTACCGAGTACCGTCTCCTTAGTGATTTTAATCGTGTTTAGCTCCTCCCCGCCCATTGCCCCCTGTTTGTCCAGTGTTGGGATATTTTTAGTGTCCTCTACTGTAAAGACTGAGACAAAATATTTGTTCAGCGTCTTTGCCACCTCCATGTTCCCCACCACTAGTTTCCCAGTCCCATCCTCTAAGGGACCAACGTTCACTTTAGCCACCCTTTTTCTTTTTATATAGCTGTAGAAACTCTTGCTATCTGTTTTTATATTTTTTGCTAGTTTACTTTCATAATCTCTCTTCCCTTTCTTAATTAATCTTTTAGTTATTGTTTGCTGGCTTTTAAATGCTTCCCAATCTTCTATCCTCCCAATAGATTTGGCTACTTTATATGCCCTTGTTTTCAGTCGGATACTATCCTTTACTAAGCCACAGATGGCTGTCTTTTCTTTTACTCCCCTTTTGCCTCAGTGGAATATATTTATCTTGAAAGATGTGAAATATCTCCTTGAATGTAGACCACTGCTCTTGTACCATCTTACACTTTAATCTGTTTTCCCAGTCCACTTTAGTCAATTCTACTCTCATACCTTCATAGTCTCCTTTATTTAAGCTCAGTACGCTGGTTTGAGATCCAACTCTCACCCTCAAACTGAATTTTGAATTCAACCATATTATGGTCACTCATTCCAAGGGGATCCTTTACTAGGACATTGTTTATTAATCCTGTCTCATTACACAGGACCAGATCTAAGATTGCCTGCCCCCTGGTTGGTTCAGTTACATACTGCTCAAGGAACCCATCCCTAACACACTCTATGAACTCTTCCTCAAGGCTGCCATGCCCAATTTGATTAGTCCAGTCAATATGACAGTTAAAATCCCCCATGATTATAACTGTTCCCTTATTACAAGCCCCAACTATTTCCTGATTTATACACTGACCAACAGAGTTGCAACTGTTAGGAGGCCTATAGACTACGCCCACTAGTGACTTTTTCCCCTTATTATTCCTTATCTCCACCCAAACTGTTTCACTATCCTGATCCTTTGACCCAATATCATTTCTGACTATTGCAGTGATTCCATCCTTTATTAACATAGCAACCCCACCTCCCTTTCCTTCCTGTCTGTCCTTCCTAATTGTCAAATACCCTTGTATGTTTAGTTCCCAGTCATGATCATCTTGCAGCCATGTTTCCGTAATGGCCACCAGATCATACCCATGTGTAGTTATTTGTACCGTCAACTCGTCTATTTTGTTACGAATGCTGCGTGCATTCAGATAAAGAACCTTCAAATAGGTTTTCTGACAATTTATTCCTGCTTTTACCCCCTTTACTACTTTACCATTATACATTCTGTCCCTTCCTGACACGCTCTGGTTTTTAATTCCCCCACTGCTACCTTGCTCTATTGCCTTCTCCGCTGTCATTTTTATTTTTCGCTCTCTTAAAACGTCCCCCCCACTAATTAGTTTAAAGTCCTCTCTACAGCCCTAGTTATTCGATTCGCCAGGACTCTAGTCCCAGCACTGGCCAAGTGAAGTCCGTCCCAACGGAACAGCTCTCTCCTGTCCCAGTACTGACGCCAGTGTCCCAAGAAGCAAAACCCATTTCTCCCACACCAGTCTTTGAGCCACGAATTTAACACTCTAATTTTATTTACCCTAGCCAAATTTGCACGTGTCTCGGGTAGTAATCCAGAGATAATTACCCTTGTTGTTCTGCTTTTTAATTTGGCCCCTAGCTGCTCAAACTCCCTCAGCAGAACCTCTTTCCTTGTCCTATCTATGTCGTTGGTACCAACATGGACCACGACAACTGGATCCTCCCCCTCCCACTCCAAGTTTCTCTCCAGCCCAGAGAAGATGTCCTTAACCCTGGCACCGGGCAGGCAACACAGCCTTCGGGACTCTCGCTCTCGACTGCAAAGAACCCTATCTATCCCCCTAACTATACTATCCCCTACCACTACAACATTTCTTTTAACTCCCCCCACTTGAATGGCCCCCCGCTCCACGGTGCTGTGGCCAGGTTGCTCATCCTCCCCGCAGTCCCCGTTCACATCCTCACAGGGAGAAAGAGCCTCAAACCTGTTGGACAAGAGCAAGGGCTGCGGCTCCTCCAACACTACCTCCTGGATCCCCGTACCTGCCTCACTTCTAGTCACACCATCCTGTCCCTGGCCACGGACTACATCTGAATTAATTAATCTAATTGGTGTGACTACTTCCTGGAACACAGAGTCCAGGTAACTCTCCCCCTCCCTGATGTGTCTCAGTGTTTGAAGCTCGGACTCCAGCTCATCAGCACGGAGCCGGAATTCCTCGAGCAGCCAAAACTTACTGCAAATATGATCACTGTGAACATCAATGGTGTCCACCAGCTCCCACATATTGCAGCAGCAACACATCACCTGATCTCCCATTATATGTAATTAATTAAATTTATTAATATTATTTTTAAATACCCACTGCCCCGATTCTAGATGATGAATATCGCACCTTAGAAACTATAAACCAGAGTTTAAGCTTAAAAAGAGACAAATACTCACCAACCAATCACTTACCTGCTTTCTGGTGACGTCACACTTCGATTTCTTTTTACCTCTCTCCTTCCCTCTGTGTTCCGAGTTCGGAGACTGGTAAGCCTTACCTGGGTCTCTGGAGCCTTTTGTAGCCCCGCTCTGCCACTGAAACACCCGCCGACGCTCTGAAGCCTTACCTGGGTCTCGGGAACCTTTTGTAGCCCCGCTCTGCTGCTGAAACACCCGCCGACGCTCTGAGGCCTTACCTGGGTCTCGGGAGCCTTTTGTAGCATTTAGGAAGGTCAGACAAAAAGGAAAAGGAGGTGGCGTAGCGCTGTTAATAAGGGATGAGATCGGTATGGTAGAGATAAAAGATTTTGGCTCGGCAGATCGTGATGTAGAACTGGAATCAGTTTGGGTGGAGCTAAGAAACAGCAAAGGGTGGAAAACATTGGTGGGAGTTGTGTATAGGGCAGCAAACAGTAGTGGGTAATATAGGGCACAGTATCAATCAAGAAATTAGAAGTGCATGTAACAAGGGCAATACGGTAATCATGGGGGACTTTAATCTACATATTGACTGGGCAAATCAAATTACCACTAATGGTGTGGAGGACGAATTCTTGGAATGCATGCAAGATGGTTTCATGGATCAGTATGTGGAGGAACCAACCAGGGAACAGGCTATTCTGGATCTGGTACTGTGTAATGAGAAAGGGCTAATAAATAATCTTGTGGTAAAGGGGCCTTTAGGGACAAGTGACCATAATATGATTGAATTTTACATTAAGTTTGAGAGTGATGTAGTCGAATCTGAAACTAAGGTCTTCAATCTAAACGGAGGAAACTACAAGGGTATGAGGGACAAGTTGGCCATGGTAGATTGGGAGACTACACTAAAAGGTATGAAGGTGGACATACAATGGCTAACATTCAAGGAAATAATGCATAATTTGCAACAAACATATATTACTTCTAGGGCATAAAAACCCAAAAGGAAAAGTGATCCAACCATGGCTAACAAAAGAAATTAAAGCTAGTATGAAGTCAAAGGAGGAAGCTTATAAAGTTGCCAGAAAAAGCAGTCAGCCTGAGGATTGGGATTGTGGTAAACCACTTTTATCGTTCACTATCGTTACACTATGGTTATCACTGTTTATATCGTTACACTATGGTTATCACTGTTTACACTGTTGTATCACTACACAAGGTCGCCTCTTGTCACGCTGTTATACCTGGGCTGACCACTGCTGACTCCGCCCCATGGCTCCGCCTACTTGCCCAGGTATAAAGGTGGTCGACTGGCTGGTATTCCTCCTTGTTGGATCCGATCACCCACGAGGGTGGGCTCTGTTATTTAGCCAATAAAAACCTATAGTTACTTTCTTAACTCGTCGCTTTTCATTGGATGAATTGATAGGTATATCAATTTTATTGGCTAAATTTTGAAATGAGTGGATCGGAGCAGCCAAACGACCAGCCAAACGGCCAGCTACAACAGCCACAGCAGCCGGCCTGGCTGCGAGCCCTCCGACCGCCGTACCTGGATCTAAACCCACAGGCAGCGAACTCAGCCCTCGACTTCGAACACTGGCTGAGCTGTTTCGAATCCTACCTGGGAGAATCTGGCGTGCCTCCGGGATCCAAACTAAGAGTTCTGACCGCCCAGGTGAGCCCTAAAGTATTTGCATTCATCCGGGACCTTGCTACATACGAAGACGCCCTCAAATTGCTGAAAGAGCAGTACCGGAGCCCTGTAAATTCTATGTATGCCAGACATCTCCTAAGATCTCGCTCGCAACAGCCAGGAGAGTCTGTAGATGAATTTTTACGGGCGCTACAAACACTCGGCAGGGACTGTGACTTTAAAGCTGTAACGGCTGCAGAAAATACTGAAGGGAATATCCGCGATGCCTTCGTGAAAGGCCTTCGGTCCGACTACTCACGGCAAAGACTGCTCGAATCAAAGGACCTCGACCTGAACACAACTGCAGCCCTCGCTCGCTCTCTGGAAGTGGCCCATCGGGACCTCGAGGCGTACTCCAGGTACTGTGCTGCGCGACCCTGGGACTCGGGCCCGACCCCGGCCGCAATACCCCTCGCACCGCCGCCTCTGGGACCTACCTCAGCATCGGCGTCCCGGAACCGATCGGGACCGCCACCCCCGGTACCGGCTGCAACATCGGAGCCCCGCGATCGGGCCGCCGGCGGCTGCTTCTGTGGCCAGGCGAAACACCCGAGGGTGCGCTGCCCTGCAAGAAACGCGACCTGCTCCGACTGCCACAAGAAAGGCCACTTCGCGAAGGCCTGCAGGGGGAAAGCCACAGACGCCAGCAGTGCCTCATGCGAGTTGTGGGGGCGGCCATCTTTCATCAAGGCCACAGATGCCAGTATACCCTCGTGTGAGTCGTGGGGGCGGCCATCTTTGATCAAGGCCACCGACACCGGCAGTGCCTCATGTGAGTTGTGGGGGCGGCCATCTTCTCCGCCATTTTATTCAACGTCGTGGGCACCGCCATTTTGTTCACCACACTCGACCGCCACCTTGTCTCCAGACCCGACCACCGCCTCACCCGCAGACTACAGCAGCTCGCTCAGCCATACACTAGCCTCCGTCACACTTGACCAAGCTCGCCCGCATCACCTGTCCAAGTCCATGATGGACATCAAAGTAAACGGCCACGCCACGACCTGCCTGTTCGACAGCGGAAGCACGGAGAGTTTCATCCATCCAGACATGGTGAGCCACTACTCCCTCACTGTCCGGCCAACGCGCAACCGGATCTCGATGGCGTCGAGGTCCCATTCTACAGACATCAGCGGCTACTGTGTTGTGACCCTGTCGGTTAGGGGCACGGAGTATAAAAATTTTAAACTTCTCGTCCTGCCCCAACTCTGCGCTGCCGTCCTACTAGGGCTGGACTTCCAATCCCACCTTCAAAGTGTCACTTTGGCATACGGTGGACCCCTCCCCCCACTCACAGTTGACAACCAGCAGCCTTTAAACCGCCCACCGCGTACCACCTGCGGCCTATCCACCCTCAGGGTCCCGCCCCCCTCCCTGTTCGCCAACCTCGCCCGTGACTGTAAACCCGTCGCTACCAAGAGCAGGCAGTACAGCGCCGGGGACAGAGCTTTTATTAGCTCTGAGGTGCAGCGTCTCCTGAAGGAGGGCATCATCGAGAGGAGCAACAGCCCCTGGCGTGCCCAGGTCGTAGTCGTTAAGACCGGCGATAAAAACCGCCTAGTCATCGACTACAGCCAAACCATAAACCGGTACACCCAGCTGGACGCATACCCCCTTCCCCGCATATCTGATATGGTCAATCAGATTGCACAGTACCGAGTATTCTCTACCATCGACCTTAAGTTAGCCTACCACCAACTCCCTATCCGCCCTGAGGACCGCCAGTATACCGCCTTCGAGGCGAATGGCCGCCTCTACCACTTCCTTAGGGTTCCCTTCGGCGTCACCAATGGGGTTTCGGTCTTCCAAAGGGAGATGGACCGGATGGTTGACCAGAACGGGCTGCACGCCACGTTCCCCTATCTAGATAACGTCACCATCTGCGGCCGTGACCGGCAGGACCATGATGTTAATCTGGAGAGATTCCTCCGTACGGCCCAACGGCTGAACCTCACCTACAATAAGGAGAAATGTGTGTTTAACACCTCGCGCCTTGCCATCCTCGGCTGCGTAGTAGAGAACGGAGTCATCAGCCCCGACCCCGAAAGAATGCGCCCCCTCATGGAGCTTCCCCTCCCCCACTGTCCAAAGGCGCTGAAGAGAACCCTGGGGCTCTTCGCCTACTATGCCCAATGGGTGCCCAATTATGCGGACAAAGCCAGACCCCTCATGAAGTCCACCTCCTTCCCCCTGACGGCAGAAGCATGCGCAGCCTTCTCCCTCATTAAGGGAGACATTGCTAAGGCCACAATGCATGCGGTGGATGAGTCTATCCCTTTCCAAGTGGAGAGCGATGCATCTGACTTCGCCCTAGCCGCAACCCTTAACCAGGAGGGGAGACCTGTAGCCTTCTTCTCAAGGACCCTCCAGGGCCCTGAGATCCGACACTCTTCGGTCGAGAAGGAGGCCCAGGCGATTGTGGAGGCTGTACGACGCTGGAGGCATTACCTGGCAGGCAAACGATTTACCCTCCTCACCGACCAGCGTTCGGTCGCTTTTATGTTTAATAACAAGCTGAGGGGCAAAATCAAGAACGACAAGATCTTGAGGTGGAGAATCGAACTCTCCACCTATGATTATGATATCTTGTACCGGCCTGGTAAACTGAACGAACCCCCAGATGCTCTATCACGAAGTACATGCGCCAACGTGCAAATTGATAGACTGCAGACGCTCCACAACGACCTCTGCCACCCCGGGGTCACCAGACTTTACCACTTCATTAAGGTCCGCAACCTGCCCTACTCCATCGAGGAGGTCAGGACCATGACCAGGAACTGCCAAACCTGTGCCGAATGCAAACCGCATTTCTTTAGGCCGGACAGAGCAAGCCTGATCAAGGCCACCCGCCCCTTCGAGCGCTTGAGCATCGATTTTAAGGGGCCCCTCCCGTCCTCTGACCGTAATGTGTACTTCCTCAACATTATTGATGAGTACTCCCGTTTCCCCTTTGCCTTCCCCTGCCCAGACATGACCAGTACCACGGTCATCAAATGCCTGAACGACCTCTTCGCCTTGTTCGGGTTCCCGAACTATATACATAGCGACCGGGGCTCATCCTTCATGAGCGAGGAACTTCGCCAGTTCCTACTAGCGAGAGGTATTGCTGCAAGCAGGACCACCAGCTACAACCCCCGAGGGAACGGCCAGGTGGAAAGAGAGAACGCGACTGTCTGGAAGGCCGTTCTTAGCCTTAAAGTCTAAGGGCCTCCCAACCTCTCGCTGGCAGGAAGTCCTCCCGGCAGCGCTGCATTCCATCCGGTCACTGCTTTGCACTGCCATTAACGCCACCCCCCATGAACGAATGTTTGTTTTCCCCAGGAAGTCGACTACGGGAACCACGCTACCAACTTGGCTGACTTCTCCGGGGCCCGTCTTGCTGCGAAAGCACGTGAGGGCCCATAAAACGGACCCCCTGGTCGAGAGGGTGGACCTCCTGCACGCCAACCCCCAGTACGCCTATGTGGCATACCCAGATGGGCGGGAGGACACAGTCTCCTTACGAGACCTCGCACCCTCGGGCATCCCTGAGACACCACCGTTACCCCCCACCACCCCCCCAAATCCAGCCCAGGTAGACGGCATGCCGGAACCCCACGAGCCTTCGCCGACCACGCAGACACCAGCATTAACATCGGATACTGCATCACCGCCGCCGCTGCTGCGACGATCAGAAAGGCTTACGAGGCCTCCGGACAGACTGACATACCCGAACTGGTAGTACACTTCACCCCGCCGGACTCAAATCTAAACAAGGGGTGAATGTGGTAAACCACTTTTATCGTTCACTATCGTTACACTATGGTTATCACTGTTTATATCGTTACACTATGGTTATCACTGTTTACACTGTTGTATCACTACACAAGGTCGCCTCTTGTCACGCTGTTATACCTGGGCTGACCACTGCTGACTCCGCCCCATGGCGCCGCCTACTTGCCCAGGTATAAAGGTGGTCGACTGGCTGGTATTCCTCCTTGTTGGATCCGATCACCCACGAGGGTGGGCTCTGTTATTTAGCCAATAAAAACCTATAGTTACTTTCTTAACTCGTCGCTTTTCATTGGATGAATTGATAGGTATATCAGGGATCTTTTTAGAAATCAGCAAAGGGGGACCAAGAAATTGATAAAGAAAGGGAAAATGGAATATGAGCACAAACTAGCGAAAAATATAAAAACGGATTGTAAAAGCTTCTATAGGTATGTGAAAAGGAAAAGACTGGCGAAGGTAAATGTGGGTCCTTTACAGTCAGAGATGGGAGAATTTATAATGGGGAATGAGAAAATGGCAGAGAAATTAAATAAATACTTTGTTTCTGTCTTCACAGAGGAAGACACAAAAAAACTCCCAGAAATACAAGAAAACCAAAGGTGTGGCGAGAATGAGGAACTTAAAGAAATTATTATTAGTAAAAAAACAGTACTAGCAAAATTAATGGGACTAAAAGTCGATAAATCCCAAGGGCCGGATGACCTACATCCTAGGGTATTGAAAGAGGTGGCCATTGGGATAGTGGACGCATTGGTTGTCATCTTCCAAAATTCTATAGATTCTGGAACGGTTCCTGCAGATTGGAGGATAGCAAATGTAACCCCGCTATTTAAGAAAGGAGGGGGAGAGAAAACGGGAACGACAGACCTGTTCGCTTCACGTCAGTAGTTGGGAAAATGCGGGAATCTATTATAAAGGATGCAATAACTGGGCACTTAGAAACTAATAGTAAGATTGGGCAGAGTCCACATGGATTTATGAAAGGGAAATCCTGTTTAACAAACATATTGGAGTTCTTTGAGGATGTAACTAGTGGAGTAGACAAAGGGGAACCGGTAGATGTGGTGTATTTGGATTTTCAGAAGGCCTTCGGTAAGGTCCCACACAAGAGGTTGGTGAACAAAATTAGGGCACATGGAATTGGGGGTAATATACTAGCATGGATTGAGAATTGGTTAACAGACAGAAAACAAAGAGTAGGGATAAACGGGTCTTTTTCAGGATGACAGGCTGTGACTAGTGGGGTACCGCAAGGATCGATGCTTGGGCCCCAGCTATTCACAATCTATATCAATGATTTGGATGAGGGGACTAAATGTAACATTTCCAAATTTGCTGATGATACAAAGCTAGGTGGCAGTGTCAGTTGTGAAGATGATGTAAAGAGGCTTCAAGGGGATCTCGACAGGCTCAGTGAGTGGACGAAAACATGGCAGATGGAATATAATGTGGATAGATGTAAAGTTATCCACTTTGGTAGAAAAAACAGAAAGGCAGAGTATTTCCTAAATGGTGAAAGATTGGGGAATGCAGCTGCTCAAAGGGACCTGGTACATGAGTCACTGAAAGTGAATGTGCAGGTGCAGCAAGCCATTAGGAAGGCAAATGGTATGCTGGCCTTCATTACAAGAGGATTTGAGTACAGGAGTAAAGAAGTCTTACTCCAATTATATAGGGCCTTGGTGAGACCACACCTGGAGTACTGTGTACAATTTTGGTCTCCTTACCTAAGGAAGGATATACTTGCCATAGAGGGAGTGCAACGAAGGTTCACAAGATTGATTCCTGGGATGGCGGGACTGTCGTATGAGAAGAGATTGAGTAAACTAGGCCTGTATTCTCTTAAATTCAGAAGAATGAGAGGGGATCTCATTGAAGCATACAAAATTATTACAGGGCTTGATAGGGTGGATGCTGGGAGAATGTTTCCCTTGGCTGGGGAGTCTGGAACCAGGGGCCACAGCCTGAGGATAAAGGGTAGGCCATTCAGGACTGAGATGAGAAGTAATTTCTTCACACAGAGGGTGGTGAATCTTTGGAATTCTCTACCCCAGAAGGCTGTGGAGGCTTAGTCATTGGGTATATTCAAAACAGAAGTCGATAGCTTTCTGACTAGTAAAGGCATGGGGATATGGTGATAGGGCCGGTGAATGGAGTTGAGGCAGAAGATCAGCCATGATCTCATTGAATGTTGGAGCAGGCTCGAAGGGCCGAATGGCCTACTCCTGCTCCTATTTCTTATGTTCTTATTGGGCCGGATTTACCGACCCCCACGGGTGTGTATGAGCTGTGTACTCACCCGTAGGGGCCTTGCAAGTGCCGGTTTCAGGCATGCGAAGCGCATGTGCTGAAAACCGGCACTGCCGATCTGTTAAGCATTCTCTTGACAGATCATCCGCCTGCCCTGGAGAAGGGCCTCTGCGGGTGGAGAGTTCTACTTTCTGCAGAACCTCCGCCCACTGAAAACCTTTAAAAATCTTACGACTGGTAAAAGCGTAAGGCCTGCTTTTACCAGCATAAGAGTTTGAAAAAGTAAAAAAAAAAAATTCTCACTCATTTATAATTTAAAAATACTTTTTTAAAAAAGGTAAGTTTATTTTTAGCCCCGTAAAAAAAACTTTAATTTTTTTTTCCAAAAATTAGATTTTTGTTTAAAACATTTAATTTAATTAATTTTAAATACATGGGCCTAGAAATTCAGTTGGTTGCGCCAGCCGTTAGCGCCTTAAGAGAAGTGAATTTCGGGCGCTATGCGTGTAGCGTCCGGGCGCAGCGCGATCTGCACCTCGCCCCAAATTAAGTAGACATTTAGCACCGGCGCAAAGTCTTAGCGCGCGCTCACCTGCGCATGCAGAAAATGACGTCATATCCTCGTGCAACGCCCTTTGCGCGCCCCGATCCAGAACTTCAGTGGGACCGCCCCATTGTGCGGCCGGCGGCCCGAACGCTTGTTTAGTGGAACGCAACAGAGCCGACGCGGGCCCCGGGGAGCGCAAATTAAAGGGCACTTACCCTGCACTATAAAGGGCAGCCATTTTGCGGCAAACACTCTTGTGCAACGGATTTCTGGAGAGAGACCAAGGAAGAGAGCTTTCTGGTTTGGGCCAACACTAGCTCAGGTATTTTTGGCTTCAGGCCAGAGCGTTGCAAGTGGCCTCTTGGATATTTGACTGTTTGGCAGCATATTATGGGGGCTGCATGGGGTGCCAACGCTGAGTTTCAGCGTCATGTCCGTAGGGCTCGCAGACGCGGGGTGAGAGGGGCAGCCCTGGCTAGACGCAGAGGGGGCAACAGGCGTCGGCAACATAGGCCTTACCCAGTCAGGGCATACCGCCAGCAGCACTCCTACCTCAACATGAGTGGCGCGCGATGTGTAAAAAGGCTGAGATTCCGAAAGGAGGTGGTTGCAGAGATCTGCCATCTGCTTCGCAGAGATCTGCGTCCAAAGCTCAGGAGCAGGACGTCTCTGTCGGTGGACGCGAAGGTGACGGTGGCCTTGAACTTCTATGCCACCGGCTCCTTCCAATCCGCTGCTGGGGACATTGCTAACATATCCCAGTTCGCCGTGCATTGCTGCATCCGCCAGGTGACCGATGCCCTTTTCAGAAGGAGACGCCAATTCATCTCCTTCCCCATGGCCCTGGAGAGGCAGCATCAGCGTGCACTGGGATTTGCAAGATTCGCGGCCTTCCCCTTGGTGCAGGGCGCCATTGACTGTACGCATGTGGCTTTGCGGGCACCTGTGGAGCATGCCGAGGATTACCGCAACCGGAAGGGCTACCATTCCCTCAATGTGCAGCTGGTGTGTGACCACAAGCAGCGCATCCTAGCTGTCAATGCCTACTTTCCAGGCAGCAGCCACGATGCCTTTATCCTGCGGCAGACAACTGTGCGTGACATGTTCGAGGCACAGCCTCCCCCAAGAGGATGGCTTCTCGGGGACAAAGGCTATCCTTTGTGTACCTGGCTCATGACCCCGCTCCGCGCGCCCAGGACCCCTGCTGAAGAGGCATACAACGAGAGTCATCAAGCGAGGAGGAACATAATCGAGCAAACAATTGGCGTCCTCAAGCAGCGGTTCCGCTGCCTGGATCGTTCCGGCGGATCTCTGCAGTATTCGCCGGACCGAGTCTCCCAATTCGTCGTTGTTTGCTGCATGCTGCACAACCTGGCTCTCCGCAGGACTCAGGCACTGCCACCTCACGTTGGACCACCACCTCAGGAGGAGGAGCAGGAGGAGGAGGAGTACCATCCCAGGAGGGAGCGAGAAGGTCCAAGGGCCGTCAGTCGGCGGCTTATTGAACGTCACTTCTAAGCCCCCTGTCAGGGAATGCCTCGTGGCCATAAAGGAACATGAACGCAGCCGCTCCGCAAGCCCTCAGCCGGCGAAGGCAACAAACACTTACAACAACAAACATGGACACTCTCTGAATAAAGAGAAATCTTTATTTTAGACAAATGAAACCCCTTCCCACGTGAAACCCAGAAACATTCAACGGCCCCAAAAAACAGTACATCAAATGACTCACTCCCACAACCTGGGGAGGAATAACTGAACATTTGGACAAAAATGGCCTTCATCCTCGGCCTTAACCCAAAAAACATCCCCAGAAACAAAACAACCATCCCCAAAAGAAACATAGGCATCGCCATATAAAATAACACTTGGCCACACCGTCTACTTATTGGGCCGCGAGGCCGAGACCTTGTCGAGCCTTTTGGGGCCCCTGCCCGGCCTGCTGCTCCTCCGCAAGCTCTGCCCAGTGGCTGCTGCGAGGCTGGGGGAAGGCTCCTGAGGGTCAGATGTCCTTCCGGCAGATGCCCTTGGGGGGCGGCCTAGACGGGGTTTGGCCCTCGAGGGGCCGGCTGGTGATTGGCGCAGCTGTGCCTGGCCAACATCATTCGCAGCCGCTTGCCGTTGAGGCTCCACTGGGGGAGTGGCGGTGACGGCTGGAGGAATGTGTGCAATCTGGCGGATGGGAGGCACTGGCTGGTGATGTGGCACTCGCCCGGGCCCGCACTGCAGCATGCGCACCAATCTGCCGAAGGGCAGCCCGCTGTGCTGCTGCAGCGCAGCGGGTGTCCAGGCGATGCCTGGCTGACGCAGCGCGTGTGGCAGCAGTGAGTGCCCCTGTTGCCCTGGTCTGCGACCGCAACAGAGCAGCCATTGTCTGGACGGCATCACTGATCAGCCGGCCACTCGCGGCATGTGAGGCCCCGAACTCGCGCACACTACTAGCCAGGGACTCGATCGCCTCAAGCATCCGTGCCACTACCCCCATCAGCTCGGTGTGCCGGCGATCCGAATCCTAGGCCATTTGATCGAGGTGGCGCGCCTCCTCTGAGTTGAACGTGTCCGGACTGGAGTCCGGACTCGCCCGCTGGGGAGCAGGGGGCCAAGCTGGCCGACCCTTGCCACGTTGCCGGTGGCGACTGGGCCCAGCAACTGCACTCCCCTCTGATCCTTCCCCCCTCTGGGGGGAAGGCCGCGGACCAACCGCAGCCCTCCTGGGTTGCTGGACGCCACTGGTCCCAGCAGCTCCACTCCCCTCCGACACTTCCTCCAGGCTCTCCTCCAGGGAAGACGTGTCCACTACTTCGGCATCTGCAGCCGGACCTGAGTGCTGCCCTGATGGTCCGCCTTCCTCTTCCTCCTCCTCCTCCTCCTCCTCCTCCTCTTCGGAGGGGCTGTCACTGGCAGCTTCAGGGAGCTCCTCGTCACCAGCTGAAAGCAGGAAGGCACAAGAGTAGCTTTAGAGTGAGGAGAGGGCGTCAGCGAGGGAGGCATGACTGGTGGCATTCAGCGCATTGGTCGGAAAGTGGCAAAGGAGGTAGATCGGATGCGCAAGTGCGACGAGAGAGGTCCAAAAGGTGATGTCCTTACCATTGTGGCCCAGAAGAGGGTCGGCATCTCCACAGGCGACGGGCCCAATCACCAGGGCTCCCATGAGGCGACTCACGCGCTCCTCCAGGGGAGTGAGCTCCTGGATCTGGGGGCGGCCTCCCCCGGTCTCCTCCTGGTGCCTTCGGTTGTTTGCAAGTTTTGCCTGCAAGAGAAAGGACGGCCTGTAAGTACGGTGTGTAGCCCTGATGTGGTGTGCACTGCCTCCCATGGTGGAATAGCTTGGCCAGTGTGTAGCCCTGATGTGGTGTGCACTGCCTCCCATGGTGGAATAGCTTGGCCAGTGTGTAGCCCTGATGTGGTGTGCACTGCCTCCCATGGTGGAATAGCTTGGCCAGTGTGTAGCCCTGATGTGGTGTGCACTGCCTCCCATGGTGTAAAGTGCAGAATGTGCAATTGATGTTCATGACTGTCCCATAGCTGCTGGCTGAGGGCTGGCCATTAGGGCTTTCAGGTCCCTTTGCCCATCATGTCAGGTGTACATGCAAGGATGAGGAGGAGACTGGAAAGGGTACTCACCCTGACAATCCTGGTCAGGTCATTAAACTTCTTCCGGCATTGGACATTGTCCCTGGGGGCATCGCCGGTGGCCGACACCCTGCGGGCGACCTCTCTCCAGGCTTTCCTATAGACGCTGGTGGGAGGCTTCCTGCCAGTGTCCGGGAACAAGATGTGCTGTCTCTTCTCCAAGGCCGTCACCATCACCTTCAAGTCATGGGCTGAGAAGCGCAGGGCACGCTCACGGGCCTTCTGTACCGTTGCCATGGCTCCTTCTGCTCACCAGCAGTGTTCAGGCCTAGCTGGAAGGCTGCAGTGTGCAGGCCGTTGCAGCAGACCAAGTCGACCCTTCCCCCTTTAAGAGCTGGCCGGCGCCACGGTGTCTGCTGTCAATCAAGAAATGACCGCACCTGCGCTGCGCCCGGCCTCGGCGCTATCCCTCAGCACCGCTGGCTTAGCGCCTAAAGATAGTCGTGCATCGCCAGTTTTAGCGCTCCAGCAACCTCTTAGGGCGAAGCTACTGAATATCGGCGAAGTGCCCTCGACTTTGCGCCGGGCGCAAACTTTAGCGCCAGCCTGACTTTACCGCCCCAAAACTGGCTATACTGAATTTCTAGGCCATGATTTAAAAAAAAATATATTTAATGTTTAACTTTTTTAAGTGATCCCCATTCACACTTTTGACAGATCTATGCGGAGAGACCTGTCAAAAGTGTGCACGGGAATTCCCTTCTTTGATTGGTTCCCTATGGCCCACGTGATCCCAGGGACGCTTGTGAACCGCCTGCGCCCCTGGGATACCTGGGCCTCTGTGCCCACGCACCAGAAGAGGCCCAGGATTGGCAGTCTCGGGACCTACAGAGCCAGCAGGTAAGTTCGTAGATTTTTCCCGATCAGAGGCATCCGCACGCAGGAAGCCTCTGATCGGAAAATCCGGGCCATTTTAATATTTAAATAGACAACTCGCCTCCCGGGAGCGGGTTGGCAACCCGCCCCGCCTCTGTTAAAACCAGAAGTGGGTGGATTGGATTCTGATTTTTAACACTGTAATTTCCCACACGACCCCAACCCACCTGTTTTTTTTTTAAGATTAAAATTCCTCCCGGGTCAACACCACAGACGTTGCTGCCACTTCAGTCATACCTTAAGGTTTATGTCAGGGGCACGAGCTGCTGGAGTTGCACCTGCGCATTCTCTATTGGTCCAGAAGGTCCATACAGAATGTCAGTCGTAAAACTTCCTCCTGCCCGCACACTTCTTTCTCGGATAGTGTTGGCACCTTGCCCTCTTACTAGGTGTGCAGAGGTTCGAACACAGTCGCTGAGCCATGATCCTAAATCATGCATCAGTCCGTGGAAAGGGTCGGGAGTTCACCTTTGCGATAAATTCCCTTGTGATTTTCTACTGTATCTGTAAGGGTCAATTTCATGAGAATTGTGTCTAGTTGTTATGCTGACCAGTGTATCACTTTTCTCTCTCTCTCTTCACCCCTCCGCCAAATTTGCTAAAAATGTGGCAGTGATTTTATGCTGCTGCACTCCCCAGCCTGTGATTTTTCTGTCTGTTTTTTTAATAGGTGGAAAATTGTAGGTTTGGCAGCACAGAAGTGAAAAATCTCCCCTGGGATGTTTAGTTCCATAGTGGAATACCCCCTCTTTTTAAAACCCAGACCGACTTTCCAGTAGATAGGGGGGGAGTATTGTTAAAAAATATATTTTCCTTTATCTTTTTGGTAGATGTGTGTCAGATAAATTGATTCAAAGTAGTGTTTTGTGAAAAATTTGTTAGAAATAAATCTTTAGATCTCCGAAGATCCAATTACTAATCCATTAAGTAACCTGACCTTTGGGTACACAATTGGAATATAAAAGGTTTGTTCTCCTAATGCATCTTCTCACCCATGCACAGGGAAATTGGACACTCAGCGTGGTGATGCACGTCTAATTTGTTGGAATCTGTGCCTTTGGATCTTTGCCACTGCTGACTCATCACTAGTGCCTGGTAAAGGTCATATTTTTAATTCTAGTTCCTTACTATAAATACATTGTACAATATCGAGTACATGTTGATTGCACTCGCTTTTGTATTTAAGCCACTGTTTCAGTTGGTAAAAAGCTTGCACTGCATTTTAGCTGTTGTACTTGAGAGGTGACTCTGCTTGTAACAAAACCCGTGTGATCTGATTGAGTGTGAATATTTTTTGCTGTGAAATCATTGTAATAATTATCAATTTAACCAACCTAATCAGATAGGAATCTGTTCGGAGCAAACGCTATGTAAGAATCGCACGGATAATTAGTACTGAGTATCAGATTCATCAGATGCAGCAACTCACCCTTCCGTTCTCCCCCCGTTTACTTACAGCTTATTAGATTGTGTGGTTTTTAGCCATGCAAAATTCAATGGAGGACGCTATTGTAAGACATGCTGAAGCTCCATACGTGTCCATTGATTCACTATTGTATTTGCCTCCTCATCAAGGAGGTGCTGTTGCTAAAATGTAATATGAACATGTTATTTTTAATTTACCATTCATATATTTTTAAGCCTCTTCTGGCTCAAGGTGACATTAAAATAATGAAACCTCATAAGGCACTTCAAAGCATTTCCCATGCCTCCCTTGTATCTCAGCATGATGTACATTGCAGGGCGGGGGACTATCTAGGAATTGCCCTTCTTGGAATACCATAATATTTTTATTTAAAATTAGATTAGATTCTGATGTTTGGAATTTCTAGCAGAGTTAGGTGAAGACTTAATTGAGTTAGCAAAACAAACTGGGAGGCCAAGTTCACCGTGTTGAATTCCAGTGAGCAAAATACTGCACTGCTGAGCAAAGAGATGTGGTTGTGAAAGTGACTTAGTAGATACCTGATCAAACACGAGCAGGGAACAGAAAGTAATGAAGGTGAACAAGGTAAAAGAAACAGAAATCCCATCGGAGAGAAGAGCAGAACTTCTTCAAGGTGGGCATTCTGGAAGAGAAGTGACAATGAATTAAACACTAAAACAAAAGCAAAATATTCCAGTAAGAGTAGGTCTAAATATCTTCATAGTCCTGATTTATTATTTGAGGTAAATCGTCTTTGTTCCATTAGAATTGATGACCCTCCCCTCCCATCTGATGCACCTTGTCTACCTCAATACTGTCTTGAGGATCATTTTTGGCTGTGATTGGGTAATGACAATCAATGTATTCACACCAGTGATTTGAACCCTGTTGGTCTTAGTCTCTAAGGTCCAGCAAATACATAGTAAAGACTTTTAAAAAAATTTTAAAAAAGCATTTTTATTACCGAGCGAAATAAGTGTTGCATTATGTGCATTTTAAATCAGTCTTGCTGCTAAGCAGGGCCGTACTTTCCTCTTTTAAAATGTATGATTTCCGAGAATGCAATTTAATTAATGCCAATGCAGAAAAAGGTTTTTATGCTCAAATCTCTGGCGTGGGATTTGAACCCACAACTTTCTAACTCAAGAGGCGAGAGTGCTACCAACTGAGCCACAGCTGACACTCAGTGGCATCGTCGAGCAGAGACCTCCAGATGCGTAGACAGTAGGCATGGTGGGAGCATCTTTCGTGAATGTTCCCACTTCTGCTATAGAGGCTTTGGGCTTTGGCAGCTTTAACTTTCTTGATGGACAGATGCAGACAACCATGACTGAGGGAGCCTGAGAACTGTAGATGCTATTGTTCTGTACAAAGATCGGTGGGCCTTGGGGACATGCCCTCAAGCAATGGCAGGCAGAGATTAGCACAGGAGCAGCCAGTTGAGATTCATGTCAGCATCAGTTCTGTCCCATCACATAGTCCTACACATTTGGCACTGCTTCTGAAAGCAATGAGTCCACCAAAGTGGATCCCTTGCACTGATGCCGATGAATCAGTTTATTACATATTACATGCCTTCTATATCCCTTGCAGCTTGCCAGTTGACTGTACAGCCAGCGACTAGTGCTATTTCTTCAACTAAGGGCACACTTCAGACACATGCACAACTGCTACTGGTAGTTCATTGCAGATGCTTGACTGTCCCTGCAGGTCTTCATTGGAATAGTTGACACATCTCCATCAGTGCCTTCTTGCTGAACCTGAGCCTCTTCATGCTTTGTTCATCTTATTACGCTCAGGTAGCTACCTTTGGTGCAGTAGGCCTTCTGTCTAACATTGTACCCACTATACCCTCTGTCTTCCTGTGAGATACCTACTAATGAATGCTATGCTCTCTGACCCCAAAAAAACTCTGTACTATTCACTTTTGACTCTGCTGTGGTGATGCTTCAAATTCTTCTCCTTTGTTAAACTCACTTCTGCTGAGTCTGACTTGGAGTAAAATACTTTTTTTGATTTGACGGCAGATGCAGAATGCTGCACAAATTCCTTATTATTGATCTTGAAGGTCTGAATATTGAAAACTAACTTTTTACTAATTTTTCGCTAAACGGAGCATGCAGATAAATATTAGGTTTTTCTATTGACGCCCACTTTTACATGTGTTTTGCTGAAATTTATGGAGAGGTTAATCATAGCCCACGTTAAGTCATCTTTTCTAACTTGCAATGTTTAAAGTTCTAATGATCCGGTCAGGAGGATAGAGCAGTATAGAAACTTGGAAATGGTGCAAGAAGTGGACAGAATGGATTACCCTGTTACTATGAAATACAGAATCATAGTTAATGGAAACCAGAAACGATGAGATAAAAAATTGCTCGTTTCATTAACTAACCAGTAGAACTTTTGAGTTTTCATTTGACCCAGATTCAAGTTTTATATTGGTAGCAAATTTAATTGAAGTCAATAGAAATCGAAAGCCTAAAACCAGTTGTTATTTGTGTCCATCTTGTTAATAAGTCATTTTGATGTTAAATTCTTAAGTGAAATGTTTATTTTCCCACCAACTACATATTTGTACCGTGTATTCATTCCAAAACGTGTACCACTCAATTCTGTCTGAACATGGTTTATTTCTACAATTTTCAAAACCGCAGCAAATTGAAAGCAATAGCTATGACATCCCATTTGTCAAATATTTACAGTTGAAAGCATGAAGACATTGTGCATCAGAAGAAGTTTCGGGTAATATTTCACTAAGAGGTTTATGATCTGGAGATGGCCTGTTTGACTGCACAGTGCAAGCCACTTCCAGCTCCTGGTTTCAATTGCAGACTAAGGTAGCCCCTTCACAACATGTGCTCACAATTGAGCATTGTGCTTCACCGAACACAGTGAGGCTTTGCGTTCTGAGTGACCTGTTTCTAGTTAGAGGCACTGCATCTGTGTTCTTAATTGATATTTAAATCTGTTCTGTGATACTGAATCTGGTCATTTCAGTAAAACATCTTAAAGCCATTCATTCTGTAACTCTCTAACTCTTATGAAGCTTCAATGTGAGATTGTTTGTCTGTGAGTCACTACTTTGTATGAGTTTTTCCTTTTTTGATGTTCCTAAATGATATGCTGTTTTCTCAAAGGGGCTCCTCTTTGTAGTTGTGATCTTTGTTTTTTTACCCACCCCCTGAGGTTCATGGTATAATGCTCTTCCCAGTTCCCAGAACTTCCTAACTATAACGAGACTCCGTGCATTGTAGTGCGTGCAGCAGGTGTCATGGAGTGCTGATTATGGAAATGTTTCAGAGCACTTCTCTGATTATCGTGAGTCTAAGAACCTCTGAGTTTTATTTTGCTGGATCAGGTTCGGCTGAGTACATGTTCAGGTTCAAGTTGAATTCAATATTTCTCCTCTCTTATTTTTAATATATATAATGCACACTTTTCCCTGAGTTAGACCTACATCAAATGTTTTTCACTTAAAACCCCTCTTGTGGTGTCTTTTAAGTGAAAATCTCAAGGGTGTAACAAGGTAGTCATATTTCCCTACTGGTCCATGTTTATTGCTTTTGCCCACTGTCATTGTTCTTTAACAAAAATAATTTACATTTATATAATGCCTTATCAACACTTCAGGACATTGCAAAAAATGTTGCATGCAACAAATTACTTTTTGAACTGTAGCCATTTTTCATATAGTAAATGAGATAACTGACCAGTTAATCTGGTTTTTTTGGTGGTGAGGGGTGGGGGGGGTGGGGGTGGGGCGGCTGGAATTGTTGGCCAGGATACTGGGAGAGCTTTCTTGCTCCTCTTCAAACTGTGGCATGAGATCTGTTATGTCCACCTGCTCCTAAATCCAGGATTCTGTGATCTCTCGGTATTCCCACACTTATCCACCCCGCCCAAATGTTTGCAGACCCAGTACTCTGCTCATACCACTTCTTTACTCTATAACCCCATCTCTTGATTCAGAGACCACCTCTGCAATACTCCCCTACTCCAGCACCCAGCTTTCAGTGCTTCCAAAACCACACTCCCAACACCAACAAACCATATGCTCTCCCTTTCCCTGTCCTTGTTACACACCTCTTATCTACCTGGAACACCATCTCTACATCTTTCTGTGTAACCTGGGCTTAAAAAAGACATTAAAATTAAGTATGTAACTAAATAAATATAGTAGTCAAGGTCACTGATTTGCAATTTTCACAAAAATATGGACAAACTCTCTTAATTAGAACCTGGAAATAATGACGAGTCCCATAATACTTTGCAATAAAATGTAGTTTTGCTAATTCAGTAACAATAAATCAGAGGTTCTGACTATATATTGTATGCTAGTTTAAAATAGCATAACTTCAAAGTTTTGTGAGTAGTGCCCTAGGATCTGTCTGTCTATCTTTAACTGCTCTCATGATGGCCCAGTGGATTAATGCCTACTGCGGTTTTGAGTCATACAGGTTAGGTGGATCCAAGGTTTAATCCTTGGTCTCTGCTGAGTTAACATGAGGGAGAAGGGTATAGACCGAAATGGGGACAGGGTGGGAAGAGGTAATTGGTGCGGGAGGAGGCTCATGTGGAGTATAAACACTGGCATAGACCAGTTGGGCTGAATGACTTGTTTCTGTGCTGTAGGTTCTATGTAAGATGATCACAGCCAGAGGTTGTGCTGGTGAGATGATGCAGTTGAACTCCATGTTCTTGGCTTAATACTTGGTTTCAGTGTCACCACAGGCATATCCTGTGTCTTAAGTCTTAAAAATTGCAAATTCTGCAGGAGTTTTAAATAAAGCATCTGAGGACACATTGTCTACATTTCAAAGAAATTGACTTTGGGTAGACACTGCTTTAATTTAGTTTTTACAGTTACATACACAAAGTACAGTATTGCTTCTAACATCTGAGGATTTGCAATGACCTTTTAAATTTCTAGATTATACATAAATAGAAACAAATTGTAGTTACGACGTGAAAAGCCAACCATTTAAACCTTGTCTTTGTTCCTGATCAATCTCCATCCTTTCAGATTGCCTTTGTTTGTCATTTTACAACCTGTAGCTAATAATCCACATTTGTGCAAAGGATCTGCAACAGTCACTCCCTATAATTACTAGAGCAGGAATTGTGTATCTTATATATCAGTACTTCTGTCTGTCATTCTGTCTGTCATCGCGTGTGCGTCTGTCGGGTATGCGCTCGAAAGTTACAGGGCGTACCTACGCGCGCGTTACCTCCAAAGAAAGCTTACGCTTCCAAGACGGTTTTAAGCGTATTTACGTTTCGGCCGGGCTAAAATCGCGCCCGCGGTATCCCAAAAACCTTCAACGTTCCGCTCATTAGCATCTCATTATCCACTCATTAGCAACAGAGTGACCTCGAGCTCGACCAATCGTACGCCGGGTTGCTGGCGTGTGCCGCCGGGCCAATCGGTGCGTGTGTGGCCGGGCCTTATCGTTCTGAACCAAGGTGAGTCGCCGCCATCTTGATTCCAAACTTTTCCTTTCTTTTTCCCGCTTTCTGCGTCTTTAAAAAAAACGTTGCTTTTAAAACACACATTGTTTTAAAAAAAAATGATTTAGAAACGAATTAACTTATCTAATCTCATTAATTTTCCTACCTTTCCCCGTTTTTCCAGGTAGGCCTCGAAGCCTCGGCTTCTCCTTCGCACCCACGCCCGAGCTAGGCACCTCCCGGCCCCACTCGAAGGCTGGAGGGCCGAGCCTCAGCCCAGCGCCGCTAGGGTGCGCGCGCAGCAGGAGCTGAGACGCGGCGTCTCTCTCTGGCTCGGCCGGGGGGCGGGGCTTGCTGAGCGTCAAGCGTCACCCTGGCAACCGTCACCCTGGCAACCGGCCCCCCGGCCGTCTCGCACAGCCGCAATCGGCGGTCTTCACCTCGGGGGGGGGGCTGCGACCCTCGGGGGGGGGGGGGCGCGACCCACGGGGGGGCCGCGACCCTCGGGGGGGGGGGCGCCAAGCGTCACCCTGGCAACCGGCCCCCCCAGCCGTCTCGCACAGCCGCAATCGGTGGTCTTCACCTCGGGGGGGGGGGGGTGGGGGGCGCGACCCACGGGGGGGGGCCGCGACCCTCGGTGGGGGGGGGGGGGCCGCGACCCTCGGGGGGGGGGGCCGCGACCCTCGGGGGGGCCCCCCGCCCTCCCTCCCCCCCACTTCCCTTTCCCCCCTTCCCCCCCCTCCCTCCCTTCCCTTCCCCCCCTCTTCCCTTCCCTTCCCCCCCGCTCTCCCCTCCCCCCCGCCCTCCCGCCCTCCCTCCCTCCCCCCCCGCCCTCCCTCCCTCCCCCCCAGTCGCTCTCTCTCTCTCTCTCTTCCAACAACAACATGCCCTCGAAAAAGCCTCCCTTCCCCCCCCGCGCCCTCCCTTCCCCCCCCGCCCTCCCTCCCTCCCCCACCCCCCCAGTCGCTCTCTCTCTCTCTCTTCCAACAACAACATGCCCTCGAAAAAGCCTCGGCACCGCCGGGCACTTCAGCTAGTTAGCTAATAAATGGTGGAATTGCTGGGCAAAAGCTGGCACTATCAATGAGAAGCCTGAGTTTATATTCCAGTGTTTGCGACGGTACGGAGCAGCTACCTCTTCCTTGTTGTTCATGTTTCTTAAATGTATGCACAATACATAGATCCATGTACATGTACAACACAACATAAATCTCTTCCTAGTTAGCTGTGAATGTAAATATTAAGTAATTTGGACAAATTACAGGCATGAATGCAGGTCATTTAATTTAATTTTAATTAATCCTTTGAGTATTAATTTATTTCTATTAATGTATGCCAGGTATTTTTTTCTGCAGTTTGGAAAGAATTAGCATTGCATTGGAAGAAGAACAGTAGATAAATATAGCACTTTGGCAAAGCTTTATTCTCACACAGTAGATGTGACGTGCTGTGTGCAAAAATCAGCTAGGTCAGAGGTTAAAAAGTACAGGGAAATCTGCCATTCGGATGTGATGTATAGGTTAAAATGAGGGCAATCCCACAGAGCTGGACAACAGAGGCAAGGCATTGGAAGCAGATGGCGTGTGTCAGAAGCTGCAGTGGGGTTAAAGCTGAGATCAGGAGCAGGGAATCGAAGGTGTAACTCCACATCCTACCAATCCAGGTAGTATTTTGCAGTAACAATGCTGACTGTAGTAATAGTTTAACTTTTTTTTCCCACCAATTGTTCATTTGATGGTGATTTGCTGTCCATTTCTGATCTCTAAAATGTCAAAGTTCTGGCGTATTAATAATTGGAGCTCAGCAGAATTGAGGGTGGCTATCCAACCATAGCTGTATAACACCCAATTAGATCCAATCTGATCATCTTTATGCAGCATTTCCATTATTAACTATAAGGGTTTATAATGGGCCAAATTTTGCTGTAGCTGGGCATCTAACGCAGTCTGCCATTAGTTAGACTTGCCCTTGCACGTTAAGGTTTTTTAAATTTTTGTGCGCCAAGTTGCTGAAAATGCGAGCTGATATCGTCACAATGAGGGAAACAGGGCATTTTGAACCTGAGCGAACAGGACAAGCAGCTGTGTATCTCCTTAACCAATCAGATTGAAGGATTGTGAAATTAACAGCGCAAGAACTGAGAAGAAAGTAAATTAGAGTGGGTGAATTCAATGTCAAATCAGGTACAGGAAGAGAAATAAAGAGAGGGAAAGAAAGATTGGATTAAGAGAGAGAAAAGAGACAGAAAGCAAAAGTAAAAAAAAAAAACATTTTTAATTTTATACGTGACATTTTTAAAATCTCCAACGACAATTAAAACCTGAAGGAATGAGACTCCAGACTTTTAATAGTTAATTTTCAGTGTCAGAGAGGTTGATTGGCAGTAATAAACACTTATCACGTTGTTAAAAAGGTACAGACAAGTGGAATGGACAAGACTTAACTTTCTGTGGCGAGTTTAGTTCGTATCTACTGCACAAATACAGCAACTTCAGGCCATTCAATGCGTGTCAATGATGAGCCAAACAGCGAGATGCCATTTTTGCGCAATTCGGACACCAACTTTTTGATATTTGAGTTTAATCTCCCATCTGCCCCTCTCATCTGAAGTTGCAGGCACTGTTAGCCTCACCATTATTTTGACAGGAATATCTGGGACAATATTTCACTGGGTGTCCTGTGAAATGTAGTAAATGGGCTAATGAAGACAGTGAAAACTTGCTGTGATTCAAAAGCCAGCTTACACTGTCATTTTATACAAATCTATGTAAGGCAGCTTGAATTTTTAAAATTCAACTCTGAAATTGGAAGGAAAGGCACTCCTTGCACTGGTATTAAATCATTACAGTAGTGTCCCTTGTTGGAGATATTCAGAGGAAACAAAAAGCTTACTCTGGCCCTAGACCAGCCGACCCACCTCCTTTCATTCTGTGCCAATGTTAGTATCTAGGCCATAGCCGTAGAGGGGAAAGTTATGCTATTATGGCCACATTGTCAGATTTGTTTTGATTGTAATTTTGCTGAGGCTTGGTGCTCCTGCTGAGACATGTGCTAATGTATTTAGTGGAGATTAGCTTGCATTTATGTAGCACCTTTAACAGTAACATCCCAAGGTGCTTCTCAGGAATGTCATAAAAACAAAATTTGATACCGATCCGCATAGAGATATGAGGACAGGAAAACATGGTCAAAGAGGTAGGTTTTAAGGAGCATCTTAAATGAGGAGGTAGAGAGGCTTAGGGAAGGAATTCCAGTGCTTAGGGCCCAGGCAGAGGCAGCTGAAGGCACGGTGGCCAATGGTGGAGCGATGAAAATCGGGGATAGGCCAGAGGCCAGAATTGGAGAAGCGCAGAGATCTCGGAGGGTTGTAGGGCTGGAGGCAGTAATAGAGATAGGATGGGGCGAGGCCATGGAGGGTTTTAAAAACAAGGATCAGAATTTTTAAATCGAGGTGTTGTAGGACCAGGAGCCAATGTAGTTCAGCAAGCACAGGGGTGATGGGTGAACGGGACTTGGTGCGAGTTAGGACACGGGCAGCAGAGGTTTGGATGAGCTCAAGTTTATGGAGGGTGAAGATGGGAGGCTGGCCAGGCGAGCATTGGAATAGTCAAGTCTAGAGGTAACAAAGGCATGGATGAGGGATTCAGCACCAGAAGAGCTGAGGCAGGAGCGGAGACGGACAATGTTACGGAGTTTGAAGTAGGCTGCCTTGGTGATGGAGCAGATATGTGGTCGGAAGCTCATCTCGGGGTCACAATAGGACACCTAGGTTGCGAATGGTCTGGTTCAGCCTCAGACAGTGACCAGGCTGAGAGATGGAGTCAGTGGCTAGGGAGCGGAGTTTGTGGTGGGGACCATAGATTAATTTTAGACAATCTACTCTTGCATGCTGGATGTATGCTTGCACAGATAGTTACAAAAATGCAATTTTTCCTTGAGGTGGGGTGGGGGTGGTGGGGAAGGAGAGGGACAGATATCACTTGGTCCATGTGATCTCCTGGACTGGTTTCGATCGCATGAGGGGGTGGAAGAGGAATTTTCAAGAGTATTTTTTCCCTTCTTAGCCCTTTTTGTTTGCCTCTCAGGAGATTACATGGCTGGTGTGGGGAGGGGGAGGGTGGGTGGTGGGAGACATAGGGCTGGATTTTGATTCTGGAGGTGTGTAGTCCCGCCTCCATCAAGTTGTGGCCAACCCATGCGATTTTCACTTGATTGATCTTGTTGAGCCTGCCCAGTGGGCTCAGCAGGCCAATTAAGGGCCACCCGGCAACAGGTGATGTCACAGATTGACATTTCATCTGTCAAGAGCTTTTGACCGATGAAATATCAGCATTTGACAGCTCTTTGAAGCTGTCAAACACTGACAATCTGTACACTAAGTTAATTCCTTCCTCTCAGGCTGATTTAGAGATCTCTCCAGAACAGAAAGCTGAATGCTGCAACTTTTGACAGCTCGCAGCCATTCTGCTTTCTGTGCCGGTGAGATAAAGGACTCCCGAGACCTGAAGGAAGGAAGGCTGTAAAGGTAAGTAAAACTTCTTTAAACACTTTACACACACCAAACACACTTACCTCTTCACTCATGCGCCCATCACTCACCTGAACACCGGACAATTCGAACCCTCCAAGTTCTTCAGCCCGACGGCCCGCCTCGCTAACTTGGCGTGGTTTGGAGCTGTCAGGAATCCCACACTTCAGGAATAAAAATAGGGATTAGGCTAAAAACTGCCTGTTAACTACCAGTTAACAGGCAGTTAATTGGCACTAATCCCCTTCCCGCCTCGGGGAGGCGGGTCCCAGCACAGGTCGGGTATCTGCCTCCTTTGAAACTAGCATGGAGGTGGGTTGGGGGCAGGATGGGTTCGTGCCCCCCAATTTCGAGATTTTAACTCCCCACACGCCTCCAATCCCGCCTCCATGGCCCAATGAAAATCCTGCCCATATTCTCTATCTCTACTATATCAAACCCCTTCAGAATTTTAAAGACCATGGGTCACCCTTCAGCACATGCTCTGACTTTTGAAAATCCAAATATAATCCAAATGATGAAGCAGACCCTTCAAAAAAATGTTACTGCTTCTTTTCAAATATCCTAATTAGCAGTACTTTCTGCATGACTAATCCAGCTAATTGGTAATTACTGCATTCCATGAGAAACCTTTTGGTATAATGATGAATTTCTGATTTTTGATTCAATCATTTGGTCTCTTCCACATGTTTGCACGGATTAAGCAAAAAGTAGTTTGCTATGAATACATGACTTAAATTGGATCCAGTACTACCATTGATAGAATAGCTACTTTCTTTCCATTTTCAATTATACATATCTCTTCCAAAAATAGCAATAGCTCTTGTTGAGTTGTTGTATCTGAGTTGTTGTATCATAGTTTCCTCCTTTTCAGGTCTTTCAACGAGCTCTTTGATTTATACCTTGGGATGGTTTACTACGTTAAAGGTGCTATATAAATGCTAGTTGTAGTGGGTGTAGTAGTTGTTGTAGTACAAGTGGACTGTTCTTTGCTTGGATGCTAGTAGTCTTCATTTGATGAAGCACTCCTCCGCTATTTGCGCAGCTCCTCTTAACTTTTCCTAGGTTGCTTGTATTCACTATTCTCTGTTTGACCATGCTTTGTTTTTCACATTTGCATAGTGTGTTTCAATTGATTTTAAATGCTAATGATCTAGGATAAAATCAAAATATGTGAAATAGCTGAGGTGGTTTTAATGTCGTCACAAGGTCATCTCAAATGTTTTGTTGGAGATTTAAGCCATTTTCTCATTGGGATGTTTATCAACATCAACTTGCACTTATTTGGCACCCTAACATAGAGAAATGTGCCACAGGGTTTTCGGAGACATAATCTGAAGAAAAAACGGACACCAAGCCAAAGGAGGATGACCAAAACCTTGGTCAAAAAGGTGGGTTTTAAGGAGGATCTTGTAGGAGGAAGTGGAGAGGTTCAGGGAGGGAATTCCAGAGCATGGGTCTGGAATTTTCTTTTCCAAGCTGTAATGTTTTAAGATTTTTGCCTATTTGACCAGGAAGGGATTTTGGTTTAATTTATACTATGCCGTTAAGTTAAATTCAGTTCACAAAAGGATTAACCATCAGAGAAAACGCAATGGCCCAAAATTTGCGATTGGAGGCTTCCCGCGGGCAGATGCCTCCGACCTGTAAAATTTACCTGGTGGTCCCGGAGGTACGGAGAATTGCGCTCCTGGGACTCTCCGGGTCCGCACGGGTAGAGGCCCACGTATCCCAGGGGCGCATGCGGTTCGCAAGCGCCCCTGTGATCACGTGGGCCGGCCCAACCAATAAAAGAAGGGAATCCCCATTCA
The DNA here is from genome assembly GCF_052327205.1 of Somniosus microcephalus. Lineage (NCBI taxonomy): Eukaryota > Metazoa > Chordata > Chondrichthyes > Squaliformes > Somniosidae > Somniosus > Somniosus microcephalus. The sequence continues at coordinate 255,348,519 of NC_140989.1, forward strand.
TACTTCACAGAAACCCCACAGTGCAGATAGAGGCCATTTCGGCCCATCGAGCCTGCACCGACACATATCCCACCCGATCCCCGTAACCCCTACACCAACACATATCCCACCCTATCCCTGTAACCCCATGTATTTAATCCCTGATATGCCTATCAATTAGTCCAATAAAAGGCGACGAGTTAAGAACGTAACTGAAGGTTTTTATTGGCTAAATAACAGAGCCCACCCTCGTGGGTGATCCGATCCAACAGGGAGGAATACTAGCCAGTCAGCTACCTTTATACCTGGGCAGGTAATGGGCGGAGTCGGAGGTGGTCAGCCCAGGTATAACAGTGCGACAAGAGGCGACCTCGTGTAGTGATGTGACAGTGAGAACAGTGAGAACAATATACAGTGATAACTATAACAGTGGTTTACCACATTCACCCCTTGTTTAGATTAGAGTCCGGCGGGGTGAAGTGTATTACCAGCTCTGGTATGTCAGTCTGTCCGGAGGCTTCGTTAGCCTCTCCGATCGTCGCAGCGGCGGTGTTACATTATCCGGTGTTAAAGCTGGTGTCTGCGTAGTCGGCAAAGGCTCGTGGGGTTCCGGCATGCCGTCTACCTCGGCTGGACTCGGGGGGGTTGGGAGGGGGGGGTGAGGGTGCGAGGTCTCGTAAGGAGACAGTGTCCTCCCGTCCGTCTGGGTAAGCCACATAGGCGTACTGGGGGTTGGCGTGCAGGAGGTTCACCTTCTCGACCAGGGGGTCCGTTTTATGGGCCCTCACGTGCTTTCGCAGCAAGACGGGTCCCGGAGAGGTCAGCCAGGTTGGTAGGGTGGTTCCCGTAGTCGACTTCCTGGGGAAGACAAACATTCGAGCATGGGGGGTGGTGTTAATGGCAGTGCAAAGTAGTGACCGGATGGAGTGCAGCGCAATCGGGAGGACCTCTTGCCAGCGGGAGGTTGGGAGGCCCTTAGACTTTAAGGCTAAGAGGGTGGCCTTCCATACCGTCGCGTTCTCTCTTTCCACCTGGCCGTTCCCTCGGGGGTTGTAGCTGGTGGTCCTGCTTGCTGCAATACCCCTCTCCAATAGGAACTGACGGAGTTCCTCGCTCATGAAGGAGGCGCCCCGGTCACTATGTATATAGTTCGGGAACCCGAACAAGGCGAAGAGTTTGTTCAGGCATTTAATGACCGTGTTACTGGTCATGTCTGGGCAGGGGAAGGCAAAGGGGAAACGGGAGTACTCATCAACGATGTTGAGGAAGTACACATTACGGTCGGATGACGGTAGGGGCCCCTTGAAGTCGATGCTCAGACGCTCGAAGGGGCGGGTGGCCTTGATCAGGCTTGCTCTGTCCGGCTTATAGAAGTGCGGTTTGCACTCAGCACAGATCTGGCAGTTCCTGGTCATGGTCCTGACCTCCTCGATGGAGTATGGCAGGTTGCGGGCCTTAATGAAATGGTAGAGTCTGGTGACTCCGGGGTGGCAGAGGTCATTGTGGAGGGTCTGAAGTCTATCACTTTGCGCGCTGGCGCATGTAATGCGTGAAAGAGCATCAGGGGGGTCGTTCAGTTTACCGGGCCGGTACAAGATCTCATAATCATAGGTGGAAAGCTCGATTCTCCACCTCAAGATTTTGTCGTTCTTGATCTTGCCCCTCAGCTTGTTATTAAACATGAAGGCAACCGAGCGTTGGTCGGTGAGGAGGGTAAATCGTTTGCCTGCCAAGTAGTGCCTCCAGCGCCGTACTGCCTCCACAATTGCCTGGGCTTCCTTCTCGACCGACGAGTGTCGGGTCTCGGGGCCCTGTAGGGTCCTTGAGAAGAAGGCTACCGGCCTACCCTCCTGGTTAAGGGTAGCGGCTAGGGCGAAGTCGGATGCATCGCTCTCCACTTGGAAGGGGATTGACTCATCCACTGCGTGCATTGTGGCCTTGGCTATGTCTCCCTTAATGAGGGAGAAGGCCGCGCACGCCTCTTCCGTGAGGGGGAAGGATGTGGTTTTCAGGAGGGGTCTGGCTTTGTCCGCATAATTGGGTACCCATTGGGCATAGTAGGCGAAAAGCCCCAGGGTTCTCCTAAGTGCTTTTGGACAGTGGGGGAGGGGTAGCTCCATGAGGGGGCGCATTCTTTCGGGGTCGGGGCCGATGACTCCGTTCTCTACTACACAGCCAAGGATGGCAAGGCGCGCTGTGTTAAACACGCATTTCTCCTTATTGTAGGTGAGGTTCAGCCGTTGGGCCGTACGGAGGAATTTCTCCAGATTCACGTCATGGTCCTGCCGGTTGCGGCCGCAGATGGTGACGTTATCGAGATAGGGGAAAGTGGCCTGTAGTCCGTTCTGGTCAACCATCCGGTCCATCTCCCGTTGGAAAACCGAGACCCCGTTGGTGACACCAAAGGGGACCCTAAGGAATTGGTAGAGGCGGCCATTCGCCTCGAAGGCGGTGTACTGGCTGTCCTCCGGGCTGATGGGGAGTTGGTGGTAGGCCGACTTGAGGTCGATGGTCGAGAATACGCGGTATTGTGCAATCTCATTGACCATGTCCGATATGCGGGGGAGGGGGTATGCGTCCAGCTGGGTGTATCTGTTTATGGTCTGGCTGTAGTCGATAACCAGGCGATTTTTGTCGCCGGTCTTGACTACCACCACCTGGGCACGCCAGGGGCTGCTGCTCCCCTCAATAATGCCCTCTTTCAGGAGTCGCTGCACCTCAGAGCTAATGAAGGCTCTGTCCCCAGCGCTGTACCGCCTGCTCTTAGTAGCGACAGGTTTGCAGTCGGGGGTGAGGTTAGCGAACAGGGAAGGTGGCGGTACCTTGAGGGTGGATAGGCTGCAGGTGTTACGCGGTGGGCGGTTTAACTTTCGCTGGTTGTCGACTGTGAGTGGGGGGAGGGGTCCACCGTATGCTAGGGTTACACTTTGGAGGTGGGATTGGAAGTCCAGCCCTAGTATGACGGCAGCGCACAGCTGGGGGAGTACGAGGAGTTTAAAATTTTTATACTCTGTCCCTTTAACCGACAATGTCACGACACAGTAGCCGCTGATGTCTGTGGCGTGCGACCTCGATGCCATCGAGATGCGGCTGCGCGTTGGCAGGACGGGGAGGGAGTAGTGGCTCACCGTGTCTGGGTGGATGAAGCTCTCCGTGCTTCCGCTGTCGAACAGGCAGGTCGTGGCGTGGCCGTTGACTTTGATGTCCATCATTGAGCTGGCCAGGTGGTGCGGGCGGGCTTGATCCAGGGTCACGGAAGCTAGGGTGTAGATGAGCGCGTCGTTGTCATGACAAGATGGCGGCGAAGATGGCGGCCCCCGTAGTTCACATGAGGCTCTGTTTAAATCGTTTGCCCCGCACAAAGATGGCCGCCCCTGCTGTTCCCATGAGGCTCTGCAGGCTTCGGCTGCCCCGCACAAAGATGGCCGCCCCTGGTTTTCCCATGAGGCTCTGCAGGCTTCGGCTGCCCCGCACAAAGATGGCCGCCCCTGGTTTTCCCATGAGGCTCTGCAGGCTTCGGCTGCCCCGCACAAAGATGGCCGCCCCCAGGGTTCGCATGAGGCACTGCTGGCTTCTGAGGATTTGCTTCTGCAGGCCTTGGAGAAGTGGCCTTTCTTGAGGCAGGTTTTGCAGGTCGAGTTTTTGGCTGGGCAGCGCGACCTCGGATGCTTCTCCTGGCCGCAAAAGAAGCAGCCAGTGGCCCGATCGGGGTTGCCTGATGTCGGGGCCGGTACCGGGGCTAGCGGGCCCGGTCGGATCCGTGATGCAGACGCTGAGGTAGGTCCCGGGGGCAGCGCTGTGAAGGGTGGTGGGGTGGGGGTCGGGCCCGAGTCCCAGGGTCGCGAATAGTACCTGGCAAACGCTTCCTGGTCTTGCTGGGTGGCCTCTAGGGTGAGGGCGAGGGCTTCGGCCTTGTCCAGGTCTATGTCCTTAGCTTCAAGCAGTCTTTGCCGTGTGTAGTCGGAACGTAGGCCTCTCACCAAGGCGTCGCGGACATTGTCTTCCATGTTCGCAGTAGCCGTCACCGCTTTAAAGTCACAGTTCCTGCCGAGTTGTCTCAGCGCTCGTGAAAATTCAGCTATCGATTCTCCTGGCTGTTGCTGGCGAGATCTTAAGAGATGCCTAGTGTACATGTAGTTTACCGGGCTCCGGTACTGCTGTTTCAGTAGGTTGATGGCGTCGTCGTACGTAGTCATGTCCTGGATGAGTGTATATACTCTCGGGCTCGCTTGGGCTTTCAGGACTCTTAGTTTGGATCTCTGAGGGACGACGGCTTCCTCCAGGTACGATTCGAAGCAGTCCAGCCAGTGTTTGAAGTCGTTGGCTGAGTTTGGTGCCTGTGGGTTTAGATCCAGGTATGGTGGTTTCAAGGCTTGCAGCCAAGCTGGCTGGTGTGGCCCGTTGTCTAGAGGCTGCTGTTGCTGTGCTGCTGGGTGAGCTCCTTGCTGTTGCTGTTCATTATCAGACATCTTTAAAATTTAGTCAATAAAATTGATATGCCTATCAATTAGTCCAATAAAAGGCGACGAGTTAAGAACGTAACTGAAGGTTTTTATTGGCTAAATAACAGAGCCCACCCTCGTGGGTGATCCGATCCAACAGGGAGGAATACTAGCCAGTCAGCTACCTTTATACCTGGGCAGGGTCGGAGGTGGTCAGCCCAGGTATAACAGTGCGACAAGAGGCGACCTCGTGTAGTGATGTGACAGTGAGAACAGTGAGAACAATAACAGTGGTTTACCACAATCCCCCTAACACTAAGGGTCAATTTATCATAGCCAATCAACCTAACCCGCACATCTTTGGACTGTGGGAGGAAACCGGAGCACCCGGAGAAAACCCACGCAAACACGGGGAGAATGTGCAAACTCCACACAGACAGCCGCCCGAGGCCGGATTCGAACCCGGGTCTCTGACGCTGTGAGACAACAGTGCTAACCACTATGCCACCGTGCTGCCGTACTTATGGGAGTTGCGTACGGAATCCCCTTAAGTGTGAATGGGGATCACTTAAAAAATACACGAACACTTGAAATAAATGTTTTAAAATTACATATTTAAATGCCTTTTAATTAAATATTTTAAACAAATTTAATTTTTTGAAAAAAATATATATTTTAACGGGGCTAAAAATAAACTTACCTTATTGGACAGGGTTTTTAATGTATAACTGAGTGATATAATTTTATTTTTCTATCTTTTACCAGGAGTAGGAATTTCACGGGCATTCAGCGGGCAGAAGTTGGGCAAATAACAACCTCTCCACCCGCGGAGGCCCTTTTCCCGGGGATGCAGATGATCTGTCAAGAAGCTTCTTGACAGAGCGCAAGTTCCGGGTTTTAGCACATGCGCTTCGCACCTCGTACGTACCTGTAGGGGTTGCAAAATACGGCCCAATGTATCTGTGATGTTGTACAGGACAATAATTTTAGGATACCAGATGAATCAGTCATCTGGATTCTCACATATCAAATCAGTTTGATACAATGGGGCTTGTCCAACACAACCTCGAGATATCTGCAGCTTTAATGTTGGAATGCTTTTTATTCATGGCGCTCAGCAGGGGGCTGAGCTAAACAGTTAGTTGCCAGAGCTCCCTGACCGATGACTAGGTTTTTCATTCAAGTCAAGGAGTTTGATTGACAGCTCAGCAAGCCAATCCTCTATGCAGAAAGCTGAGGAAGGGGTCAAAGATCATTCTTTTTCTTTGTCTTTCTTGCTTTCGTTCTTTCTCTCGTGCTCGCTCTCTCTCCCTCTCTCTCTGGAAAAGGCAGTCTTGGTTAATTTTTGAATCTGGAATGGTAGGAATGAGATGGATGTCTCATGTTCTAAAGTTAGTGCCAGTCAATTTAGAGATTGTTGACTTGTAAAGCGAGTTAGGCCCATATCAAAGGGCAAAGTTTGAATTTTACCAAAAACTGTATTCTGTTCATTCATATACTTAATGTAAAATAAACCCATCTACTGGTTTACAACTGGCATCATCTCACTGGAATGTTCATCAATCTCATTACCGAAGGATAAGAGAAGGTACTTGATGGTGCGGGAAGATCAGAGAGTCAAGTGCACACGAGAGGCCATATTGTTAGAATCCACGGATCACACTATTGTCTAACTAGATATTCGGCAGCAAATTTACTCTAAAGATCATAGGGATGCAAGGTCTGCTTGCGGGAGTGACCAGTGACGCTGAACCCTAGAAAATATCTATTGTAGACCCAAAATTTATAACGGAAGCGATTAATCTGGGATTACATACCTTCGGATTTGTAATTTTGAGGAGAAAATTTCTCATCATGATTAGAAATAAATGCTGGTAAATGGAACACTTTTCCACTATGGGCATTCAGTGCCAGCATCAAGCAGTTTCACTTCAGATATGGTCTGTTCCGTTGCAGAATAAAACTTGCTCCACTGTGCTCAAAGCTTGTACCTTAATCTAAACAAGTTTATCTTAATGTGGGCATTGAATTTTTCACATCAGCCATTCTTATGACTTTCTCTTGCAAATGCCTTTTGCAAACGTCCGTCATCAGTAAGTTTTGTCAGAGGAATCAGTGCCAGGGAGCTCATTTTTGCAGCGTTCTCTAATGCAGTGTCTATACCCTTCCAATTAAGGTGTTGCACAGTCAGATCTTATTAAGCAATGTAAATAGGTTTTCCTTTTCTGAAACCAGTGGGAGCTTATTCAACCTGTGCAGAAATTTCTATTTCTCTTATTCATTTAAACTGAGTGATCGGTCAGTCACAATTTTTTTTTGTTAATTTTAGTTTGTAAAATAATCCATGGTTTTTTGATTTATGAAAAAAATACAAATGTAGACGATGGTACTTTTGAGGAATGAGCACTGAATCCCTCACAAAATTTGACCTTGGATAATTCAAAGCTATCTGTTTTGACTTTCTCTTATTTAGGTGTGTTCGGAGTTTGTCCGCTATCTATTTGGGTCCAAGAAATCATAACAACATGAAAGTATCCTAATGCATGACCACTCTAGGGCTTTTCTGTATTTTTTTTATTCATTCATGGGCTGAGGGCGTCGTTGGCAAGGCCAGCATTTATTGCCCATCCCTAATTGCCCTTGAGAAGGTGGTAGTGAGCCACCGCCTTGAACCACTGCACTCCGTGTGGTGAAGGTACTCCCACGGTGCTGTTAGGTAGGGAGTGCCAGGATTTTGACCCAGCGACGATGAAGGAACGGCGATATACTTCTAAGTCAGGATGGTGTGTGATTTGGAGGGGAACTTGGAGGTGGTGGTGTTCCCATGTGCCTGCTGCCCTTGTCCTTCTAGGTGGAAGAGGTCGCGAGTTTGGGAGATGCGGTCAAAACACAATTGTGCGAATCTAGTTCCTCACGTAGATTAGGCAACCTGGAAGATCCCAGTGTATCTTAACATTTGTTGATTTTTTTTTAGGATTAGAAGAATCATGGAGTGTATCTGTAACCAAAGTGAAAAGGAGCTCATCCTGGCTGTCGTTGACTCGGACTCTACAGTAGTGTATTATCAACTTACCAATGGGTTTGTTGTACCAGACCCACCAGATGTTGTCGAAGAGGTGGACAGCAAACTGTGTAGAAAGAGGCGGAGGAAGTTTCAGAGATGACCTATGTTCATTTTGTCAAATCTCATTCTGATGGAGGTTATTTTTCCAAAAGATGTAAATGTGTTAAATCTCTGCTATAAAACTCAATGGGTGATCACCATTTATGTCCTGTATTTACAGGTGTCTCATGTTCTTGCCTGTAGCTTTCATTATGGTGGCATAGATCTGTATTGGCTGTTTCAGTGTTAACCTTAGTTGTATTCATCGGCTTCAGTATAAAACAGTTGCAAGACTCTGACTTAAAATCATTTTAAGAAACTTCACCTTCATTCAGGTCCATTATGCTGTATAACAATGTTGACTATTTAAAATATATATATAAATTGTATTTATGTACTTTTTTTTTTAAAAAGGAGTATTTTGTATTATTGTTTTGGTTACCTAGTTCCCTTTCTCTGCTACCAGAAATTGCATGGAAACTTCCTAGTGCAATATTAGAAGCATGTCCTCTATTTTGACTCTACTGATGACCTCCGACCTCACAAGCTGGTACTCACTGAGGCTCGATGTTATAGCATGGACCAGCAGCATCAGGGGGAAAAAAACACAAACATCAGCTGAGGGGACAATATATGCAGTTCTGCTGACAAACTTGAGCTCTGCTGTTCTGATCTGATGTCCTCTGGATGCCTTGTCATACACTGCCAGCCTTCCACTAAGCCTTATGAATAGCGAAGATAAACCAATGTAGAAGTAGTCTCAGTCTGTACCACTATAATCATTCACAACATTAAAAAAGACTGTCTTAAGCAGATTGATGAGCCACTGATACAAGCACAACTAGTGATTGACTTCCATTCAAATCAGCTAGGTTTTTGAGCAATGAGGCGAGGCACTAATCTATAAACAATCCAAAGAAAAACTAGGGTTGCACCTATTTGTGATTGAGTTGATTGATGTAGAAAGAAGCTCTCCTGTCAGTCATCCTTGTCTGGGCCAAATGGAGTGTGAAACAGGGAGAGTAAAGGATAGAAAGGTAAATAACAATTTAAAAACATATTGTAAGGTCCAATGTATAAGTCACATGCATTTTTAATGCCCTCTAAATATGGGGCCTTGACCTAGTTTTGTTTTGTGGAGTTGGTGCGATTTTTACACCGGGGCAACTTTTTATAGTGGGTTTTGTGGCTTATAATTAATAAAACTGGTAAATTTCATTACAAGAAAATATTTCCCATATTTCTACAGTTCGAATGCAAGAGTCTCATTGTTACTGACAGAACGAGATGGCAGTATTCCACAGTGTTTTGTAACCCTATGTTTTAGATTAAAAGAATCTCAAGTTAGTGGAAAGATGTAAATGTTCCCTGTAAGTTTCTTGACCAGATATCAGCCTAGATGTTTAGAGGCAAGGATTTACAAGTGGGATTTTCACTCTCCTCTTTAATGATCTGGCAGTATAGTGGTGCTTGCTAACCTGTATACTGCAACAATGATGATCACATTTCTACAAACAAAAGGATTAATGACTAAACAGAAATTGGCACTGGAATAATGCCTTTCTGTTGGCCAATAAAACCACCCATATGGCAACAAAAGCCATTTTGATGCTGCAATTATTGACTGGCTATCGAACTCTAGTGAGCTTGTGTTTGGGGGCAGGGGATGAATTACCATGCGAATCCAGAGGCTTTGGACTACGTCCTTACGAACTTTTATATGTGAAAAGCAAAAGCTGTCCCATGTGAGGCTTTTATTCTTGACTTCTAAATGCAAACAGGCAGCGATGTTCTGTCAATGTAATTCATCTGGACTAATTATGCTTGCTGTCAAAACAATGAAGGATGTAAAGTACAATATACTGCAGTAAATAAACTGAATCTGATTTCTGGTTGTATAAAGTTACACCATTATAACAAGACTGATTTGATTGGGTGTTAAATAGCATGTAATAGAAATGTATAGAGTTGGCTTTACAAGATGTTGTGCATCCGTTTCAATTTTATGCAACCAAGTTCCAGTCATAGTTTAACACTTGACTCAAAAACTGGTTCCTACCTACCTTAGTTGCTGCCTACACGTAGCCCACACTACCCTGTGTCACTGTGTACATGTAGCCCACAGTACCCAATGTAGATTAGATTAGCATTTACAATATAGCTCACATCTTAAAATTCTGTCCACTTGCCATTCCCTCCAAAATATAAAAGAAAAAGGACTTGTGAAAGACGCTATAGAAATACCTCAGGACATCTCAAAGTGCTTTATAGCCAATGAAGTACTTTCTTTTTCAGTGCAGTCACTGTTGTAATGTAGGAATCATGGCAGCATAGGGAACGGTAGTGTAGTGGTAATGTCACTGGGTTAGTAATCCAAAGGCCTTGGACTATTGATCCAGAGATTTGAGTTCAAATCCCAACACGGCAGCTGGCAAATTTAAATTCAGTTAATTAAATCTGCAATAAAAAGCTAGTATCAGTAATGGTAATAATGAAACGATCGGCTTGTTGTGAAAACCCATCTGGTTCACTAATACCCTTTAGGGAAGGAAATCTGTTTTGGTCTGGCCTATATGTGACTCCAAAACCACAGCAACTGCCCTCTGAAATGGCTTAGCAAGCCAGTCAGTTGTAACAAACCACTACGAAACACAATAAGAATGAAACTGGACGGACCACTTGGCACTGACTACGGACACGACAACGGCACACCCAGCCTAGTCAACCCTGCCAAGTCCCCCTCACCAGCATCTGGGGAATTGTGCCAAAATTGGGAGAGCCGTCCCACAATCTAGTCAAGCAACAGCCTTACATAGTCATACTCACAGAATCATGCCAATGTCCCAAACTCCTCCATCACCATCCCACCGGCAGGACAGACCCACCAGAAGTGGCGGAACAGTGGTATACAGTCGGGAAGGAGTGACCCTGGGAGTCTCTCAACATTGATTCAGGACCCCATGAAGTCTCATGGGCAAGGAAACCTCCTGTTGATTACCACCAACCACCCTCCCTCAGCTGATGAATCAGTACTCGTCCATGTTGAACACCACTTGGAAGAAGTACTGAGAGTAGCAAGGGCACAGAATGTACTCTGGGTGGGGGACATAACTGCCAATCTGGGCCTGGGACAGGTGGTGAGAGAACCAACACGAGGGAAAAACCTACTTGACCTCGTCCTCACTGTAATGTGCTCAACACACGGACACGGGATGTATTCCTTCAGCCATCAACACGAGGCTTCTTTATTCCTTTCCTTTCTCTGTTTACTCTCCGTCGCCCCCTACTGGGGCGGAGGGTAACTATCACCACATCTCCCTTTCTAAAGAGACTTTGAATACTATTCCTTTACTATTAACATTTCAAATGACCTTTTTTCAAATCATTACTTTTTTACTGTGCTTAAGAAATAACAAACTAACAAACATAACATCTCTAATGCACAATGTATCTTTTTGTTTTGTTTTTAGAGAAACACGAATAATGCAAGCAGAGTAAGCTTGGAGGGACAAGGTGACTGCCTGAACCCTCCACCAAGTACCTCGGGTATTATTCTGACCCAATGAGGTGTCTTGGTTCTTAAGCTATTCATTTTGCAAAGTCCTGGAGGTATGAAGGAGGATTGCGGACCCTTTCAGGGTATCATCTGGAACCCGATGGAGGTGGGGTATCCCCTGTGGGTGGAGGAGTTCCAGGACCCGCATCCTCATTGTAGTCATCGGGAATGGAAGGCTCATCAGCAGCGTCTGGGGGCTGCTGGGTAAGTGCGAGGTGTCTGCGGTTCCTGTGAACTATCTGGCCCTGGATATCAACCAGATACGATCTTGGGGTGTTGGCCTGTCCTTGCACAATGCCTCTTTTGCGGGAGTCACGTATCCACACATAGTCACCTGGAAGGAGTGGACACAAGGGCTTAGCTCTGTGGCGACTGTTAAAGTTGGCCTGCTGTCTTAGTTTAGATTGTCCTCGTCTGTAAAATTCTGGAGGTCGGGCCAGCCTGGGGTCAGGAGTGTTGGCATGGTTGTACAAAGTTTTCTGCCTTGTAGCAACTCAGCAGGGCTGAATCCGCTAGAAAGAGGTGTGGAGCAGTATGCAAGGAGTGCCCAGTATGGGTCAGGTGACTTTTTAAAAGGCTGTCTGGACAGCGCGCTCGGCAGCCCCATTGCTTTGAGGATACAGAGGACTGGATGTGACATGGGTGAAGTCCCAGCTGTCGGCAAATGAGCGAAAGGTGTCCGAGGCAAATTGGGGGCCATTATCTGTTCGGACCAGCAGGGGGACCCCTAGGCGGGCAAGGCAGGATTTCATACATTCAACGACTGCATGTGAGGTGGTGGAGAGGAGCTTGATAACTTCAATGAACTTAGAGAAGTAGTCAAACATTACCAGGTAAGTTGAGTTATCCAAATGAAATAGATCAGCCCCAACCTTCTGCCATGGGCCCTCAGGGGTGTCATCTGGAATCAATGGCTCTGGTGGTTGTTTTCTCATTTGGGCGCAGCTTGGGCATTGTTGTACTTTACGTTGTAGTTGACCGCTTAATCCAGGCCACCAGACAGAACACCTGGCTCGTGCTCTGCATTTTGTGATCCCTTGATGGCCATCATGCAGTTTGTCCAGAATGTCTTTCTGCATTGATGCTGGAATGACCAACCGGCACCCTTGTAGCAGCAATCCTTGTGCAATAGTGAGGTCACCTGAAACGGCCGCGTAAGGTCTAAGAGCGTTGTCAAGTTTCGCATGATCTGGCCAGCCCTCACGGCAGTATGTGAAGACCTGATGAAGTAGTTCATCCGTTTCCTGTTCTTGACGAAGTGCAGCCAGGCGTTTCTCGGTAATGGGCAGTGCAGTGAGTATTGAGTGTACATAATTCTCTATGCACTGCACCTCAGGGGAATCATCCACCGGTGGCTGGTAGGGAGCCCTGGAGAGGACGTCGGCAGTTGCAAGGCTCTTCCCTGGCACATGTGATATAGTGAAGTGAAAGTGCATGAGTCGCATCCGAAAGTGCTGAATGCGGGGGGACAACTCGTCCAGGTTTTTAGATCCCAATAGTGTAAGGAGGGGCTTGTGATCTGTTTTGACCTGGAATGTCATGCCTATTAGGAAGTCTCTATAGCGCTCACACTCCCATGTAATGGCCAGGGCCTCTTTTTCAATCTGTGCATAGCGCTGCTCTGTTTTTGAAAGGGCTCGTGAAGCATAGGCTACAGGGCGCCAGTCAGTGTCAGGTCTCTTGTAAAAGGACTGCACCCAAGCCAAATGATGAGGCATCAGCTGACACTTTAGTGAGTGCATTGGGGTCATACAGTGCAAGGCCTGGCGGGGTGGTTAGCTCCGTCTTTATCTCAGTGAAAGCTTGGGACTGCTGGGGTCCCCAATACCATGAGGTCTGCCTGTTGAGGAGATCCCGGAGTGGCTTGGTTTTATCGGCTAGATGGGGTATGTATTTGCCTAAGGGATTGACAAGGCCCATGAAGCGGCGTATTTCAGATACATTCCTTGGCGCGGCCATGTGTGCGAGGGCCTCGACTTTGTCAGGATCTGCTCTGACACCGGTCCCATCGATGACCTGGCCGAGAAATTTCACCTACGTTTTGGCGAATTCACATTTGGAGTTAAGAGTAAGTCCAGCTTGCTGTAGTTTACTGAGAATTGCAAAAAGTCGCTGATTGTGCTGTTCTTGGGTTGCGCCAAACACCAACACATCATCCATTTGGCATAAGACACCATCAAGTCCCTCAAGGAGGCGGGACATGTGGCGCTGGAAATGCTCAGGGGCGGAGGATATTCCAAAGGGCAGTCTGTGGAAACAGTAACGTCCGAATGGCGTGATGAACATGGTGAGACGTTTTGACTCCTCTGACAAGGGTATTTGCCAGAAACTAGATTGAGCGTCAAGCTTTGTAAAAACCTTTGCATCTTTCAGCTGCCCCAGAGTGTGCTCTACGCAGGGTAAGAGATGCAGCTCTCTACAGACACTTTCATTGAGTTTTGTTAGGTCTACGCAGATTCTGATTTTTTCGTTGGGTTTTGGGACTACAACCATTCCGGAGCACCAGGCTGTGGGTTCCTCAACTCTTGCAATTATGCCATGTGGGTGAGTTCCTCCTTAACTTTGGACATAAGGGGGAGCGAGACATGTCGGGGTGTAGAGAGAGCAAAAGGTTTAGCATCCGGCTTGAGGCGAATGTGACACTCCTCTTGCAGTCGCTCAATGCCTTGAAACAGTCTGGGGAACCGCTGTCTGACCTCCTGTTCGAGGTCTCTAGATACTGTCTCTGCTACTTGTGGGTCCAACCTGGACACCAGACGCAGGGAAATGATGGCGGGGCGACCAAGGAGCGCTGTTCGTAGACCGCGTACCACATATACGTCCTGTTTTGTAGACCGTGGACCACGGGTCAGGGTAGCTGAAAATTTTCCTCTGACATTCAACGGGACTTGACCAGGCCCCTGAAGAATCTTAGTGGTGCTCTGAAGAGCCTCTTGACCTAGGTCATTGTAGAGGCACTCCGGGATGACAGTGACATCAGCCCCTGTATCGATTTTGAATTCAGCCATGTGACCACACAGGTTTAGGGTGATGGTCCACGGCTGGTCCTGCCCATCTCCAATTGACCCCAGGAACGCTATCTCATTGTCGTCGTCCTCTGATATTTCAGCAACCGCAGGTGTGGATCGGCAAACTGCAGCAAAATGTCCCTTTTTCTGGCAATTCCTGCAGCTAACATCTTTGGCTGGACAGATTTGTCTATTGTGTGTACTCCGGCCACACCATCTGCAACTCCGCTTTTGTGGTTGGAAATGTGTTCCAGTTTGAGTTCCAGTGCGAGGCCTCTGTACATATTCATGTGAGTCAGTTTGTCTTGATTTGGTAGAAAAATGTTTTTGGGGGGCTGATTGTCGGGGGGCACTTATGGTTTCAATGGACTCCTCCTCCTCATTACTATCTTTCTGAAGCATTGATTGCTGTTTCTTTATTGCTTCACTTTGGCAAACCTGTGTTTTTGCTTTGTCAACTGTGAGGTCTGGATCCATCTGTAATTTTTCAGAGAGTTTAAGATCCCTTAGTCCAACAACCAATCTGTCACGAATTAGTTTGTCCCGCATAGCTCCATATTCACAGTGTTCTATGAGCTCATATAGCGCTTTGATGAAGCTATCACCCGATTCCCCTCTGGGGACGCGCCTATGGAATCTTGCGCGTTCGAATATCAAATTCCTCCGCGGGATGAAATGATTAGACAACTCCGTTTTAATTGTGTCATAGCTTTTCAGTTGATCGGCCGCAATATTCCTGCACTGGACGATCGCTTCAGCCTCCGCTCCCATGGAATATAATAGCGTGTTGACCTGTTTTTCCTGTGACTGTTTATCAAGGCCTGAAGCCTGTCTGAAGCGTTCAAATCTGCTGAGCCACAACGGCCACTCTTCCGGCCGTGTAAAATCAAATTCGGAGGGGGGAGAAACCTGAAAGAATGCAGGACTTTGAGTGGCCATGATAGTAAGCAACGTGGGGTAAGAACACTTTTTTTTCTCAGTCTCTCTTGTTTATCTCCATCCTGGCTTAACTAGCTACTATGCTACTCCCGTATCATAAACTTTCACTCACCGGGAGCTGACTGGTTTCACCGGGAAAGTTAGTTCCATTGATGCGGACCATCTTTAACATAGGTATTTCGGGTACTTGCCACTTCTGTCACCATGTAATGTGCTCAACACACAGACACGGGATGTATTCCTTCAGCCATCAACACGAGGCTTCTTTATTCCTTTCCTTTCTCTGTTTACACTCCGTCGCCCCCTACCGGGGCGGAGGGTAACTATCACCACACTCACCAATCTACCTGTCGCAGATGCATCTGTCCATGACAGAATTGGTAGCAGTGACCACTGCACAGTCATTGTGGAGACGAAGCCCCGTCCTCACACTGAGGACACCCTCCATCGTGTTGTGTGTCACTACCACCGTGCTAAATGGGATAGATTCAGAACAGATCTAGCAGCTTTAAACTGGGCATATCCCTCACTACTATTACCATCAAGCCAGGGGACCAACCCTGGTTCAATGAGGAGGGTAGAAGAGCATGCCAGGAGCAGCGCCAGGCGTACCTAAAAATGAGGTACCAACCTGGGGAAGCTGCAACACAGGATTACATATATGCTAAAAAGTGGAAGCAGCTTGCTATAGACAGGGCTAAGCAATCCCACAATCAACAGATCAGATCAAAGCTCTGCAGTCCTGCCATATCCAGTCGTGAATGGTGGTGGACCATTAAACAACTAATGGGAGGAGGAGGCTCCAAGAATATCCCCATCCTCAATGATGGTGGAGCCCAGCATGTGTGTGCAAAAGACAAGGCTGAAGCATTTGCAACAATCTTCAGCCAGAAGTGCTGAATGGATGATCCATATCGGCCTACTCCTGAGGTCCTCACCATCACTGAAGCCAGTCTTCAGCCAATTCGATTCACTCCATGTGATATCAAGAAATGGCTGAGCGCACTGGATATAGCAAAGGCTATGGGCCCCGACAACATCCCAGCTATCGTGCTGAAGATTTGTGCTCCAGAATTAGCCACGCCTCTAGCCAACTGTTCCAGTACAGCTGCAACACTGGCATCTATCCGACAATGTGGAAAACTACCCAGGTATGTCCTGTCCACAAAATGCAGGACAAATCCAACCCAGCCAATTACTGCTCCATCAGTCTACTCTCAATCATCAGCAAAGTGATGGAAGATGTCATCGACAGTGCTATCAAGCGACACTTACTCACCAATAAACTGCTCACTGATGCCCAGTTTGGGTTCCGCCAAGACCACTCAGCTCCCAACCTCATTACAGCCTTGGTCCAAACATGGACAAAGGAGCTGAATTCCAGAGGTGAGGTGAGAGTGACTGCCCTTGATATCAAGGCAGCATTTGACCGAGTCTGGCATCAAGGAGCCCTAGTAAAACTGAAGTCAATGGGAATCGGGGGGAAAACGCTCCACTGGCTGGAGTCATACCTAGCACAAAGGAAGATGGGTTGTGATGGTTGAAGGCCAATCATCACAGCTGCAGGACATTGCTGAAGGAGTTCCTCAGGGCAGTGTCATAGGCCCAACCATCTTCAGCTGCTTCATCAATGATCTTCCCTCCAACATAAGGTCAGAAATGTGGATGTTCGCAGTTGACTGCACAGTGTTCAGCACCATTCACAACTCCTCAGATAATGAAACAATCCATGCCTGCATTCAACAAGACCTGGACGACGTTTAGGCTTGGGCTGATATGTGACAAGTAACATTCGCGCCACAGAAGTGCCAGGCAATGACTATCTCCAACAAGCGAGAGTCTAACCACCTCCCCATGACATTCAACGGCATTACCATCGCCGAATCCCCCACCATCAACATCCTGGGGGGTCACCATTGACCGGAAACTTAACTGGACCAGCCACATTAAATACCGTGGCAACAAGAGCAGGTCAGAGGCTAGGTATTCTGTGGTGAGTGTCTCACCTCCTGACTCCCCAAAACCTTTCCACCATCTACAAGGCACAAGTAAGGAGTGTGATGGAATACTCTCCACTTGCCTGGATGAGTTCAGCTCCAACAACACTCAAGAAGCTCGACAACATCCAGGACAAAGCGGCCCACTTGATTGGCATCCCATCCACCACCTTAAACATTCACTCCCTCCACCACCAGCGTACCGTGGCTGCAGTGTGTACCATCTACAAGATGCACTGCAGCAACTCGCCAAGGCTTCTTCGGCAGCAGCTCCCAAACCCGCGACCTCTTCCACCTAGAAGGACAAGGACAGCAGGCGCATGGGAACACCACCACCTCCAAGTTCCCCTCCAACTCACACACCATTCTGACTCAGAACTATATCATCGTTCCTTCATCATTGCTGGGTCAAAATCCTGGAACTCCCTATCTAACAGCAATGTGGGAGTGCCTTCACCACATGGACTGCAGCGGTTCAAGAAGGCGGCTCACCACCACCTTCTCAAAGGCAATTAGGGATGGGCAATAAATGCTGGCCTTGCCAGTGATGCCCACATCCCATAAACGAATTAAAAAAAAAGCCAATTTTCACAGAGCGAGATCCCACATAAGATAATCTGTTTTTTTAGTGATGTTGATTGAGTAATAAATATTGACCAGGACACGGGAGAACTCCCCTGCTCTTCTTCAAAATACTGCCATGGAACCTTTAACGTCCACCTGAGAAGACAGACATAGCTTTGGTTTAACGGCACCTCTGACAGTGCAGCACTCCCTCACTACACTGGAGTGTCAGCCTAGATTATGGGCTCAAGTCTCTGGAGTGGTTCTTGAACGCACATCCTTTTGACTCAAAGGCGAGATGTGCTACCATTGAGCTGCAGTTGACGCCTGTCTACATCTATAATTTTAAATAATTACAAATGATAGTAAATAAATGGGCTTTAAGCTTAAGGCTCAGGAAATAAATTGCACATTTCTATTCAATCTCATCTTGACCTTCTCAGCTGTCGTGAAAAGAGCTCCAGTTTCTCTAGTCTGACCTCTGCACTAAGGCCTCTCATTCCTGGTACCATCGTCGTCAGTCTTTTCACCACGGCCTTACCACCTTTCCTAAAGTAGGGTGACTAAACCTGGACATATACATATTCTGTGTCCCAACTCATGATGTGTGTAGTTTCAGCATTACGACCCCTGCTTTTGTACTCGATGCCCTATTTATAAAACCTACTTACTTTTGTTTTTGCAGCTTTATCAACTTGACCTCTCACTTTTAAAGATTTATTTATGTGAAACCTTGAGGGGGAGTGTGGTGTATGTAACCTGTTCCACCTTAAGAGAACTACCTTAAGAGATGTACTACTTTCTCTTGGCTGCTGTATACTGTAATACTGTAATACCGGTGGTGACCACACCAGTATATAAGTGTTGTGCAAGGATTTGCTGGGCAGTTCAGCCCTGACCTCCGAATAGTAAAGACCTGTTAAAAGTTATTCTTGTTGTCTGTGTCCAGTGATTGAACCTAAACATAACTGGGACACACAGACTCAACAGTGGCGATGAGTCCGATCTTACCCTGCGGCAATTTTACATCCAAGGCAGCTTCGTCCTCAAAACGGGCGTCGAGAAGAGGCATCCGCCCTCATCATCCTGCTGAGTACCATTGCACGGGAGGCATCGAGAACCCGGGTTAAAAAGAAAAAGAATTCTGACCACGAAGCCCTCCATCAGCGACAGGCAGTGATCATCCCTTCTACCACGGTGGTGGGTAAGCCGATCAGTGACACGAGCAGAAGGTCAGCCGCGTTGACTGTGGAGTAGGGGAGGGAAAACGGAGGAATAAGGGCGGAGAGCTCGACCATGGCCGGTAGAAAGGGTCGGGCTGCAATCGAGGCCGAGAAGCGCAGCGACTGGGGCAGCTTAAGGCTCGAGAGCCGCGGAGAACTCAAATGCAGCCGGTGTACAGGACCGGGCTGCAAGCGGGGCTGCGAGGCAAAGCAGCGTCGGGGAGTTGAGAAGCTTAAGGCACGAGAGCCGCAGAGAATTCAAACGCAGCCGGTGTAAAGGACCGGCCTGCAAGCGGGGCTGTGAGGCAAAGCAGCGTCGGGGAGTGAGAACCGCTGGGGAGGCGAGAACGGCAGCAGCAAGGCAATCACCATTGCAGCCAGCGGGGGAAGAAGGCAAACGCGGGAATCCGCCATTGTAGTCGGCGGGGGAAGAAGACGAGCGCGGGAAGCCACCATTTTAGTAGATGGGGAAGAAGACAAGCGCGGGAAGCCGCCATTTTGAGAAAAAGAAAAATTTATAAACTTGCAAGGATGCCTAAACATGGGAGCATTAATACCTTTGATAGTGATAGCGAAGATTGGACCACGTATGTAGAACGCATGGAAGTTTATTGTAAAGCAAATAAGGTACCAGATGATGAGAAAGCACTAACCTTATTAAGCTCAATGGGTGCGAAGACATATAGGCTATTGAAGCACCTTCTATCACCAAATAAACCGGCGGATCAGACTTTCGCGAATATTGTTACTGTCCTGAAAAATCATTTAAACCCCACGCCGCTGATGATAGCGGAACGATTTAAATTTTACAGGAGAACGCAGTTGAAAGACGAAAGCAACGCTGAATTTTTAATTGAACTACGTAAGCTATCGAAGTACTGTCAGTTTGGAACAGGACTAGCAGATGCGCTGAGAGATAAATTTGTGTGTGGATTGTTAAAAGAAGGAACACAAAAGCGACTGCTCGAAGAGAATGATCTTACGCTTGATAAAGCTGTCACTATTGCAGCATCGCAAGAAGCCGCAACGAGAGGCACTGCGGAAATGCAGCTACGGTCACCGGAACTCTGCACCAATCAAATGGTCTTGAGTACAGTAAAATGCTATCGTTGTGGAAAGACAACGCACGATCAGAACCAGTGCTGGTTCAAAAATCAGGAATGCAGAAAATGTGGCAGGCTTGGTCACATAGCTAAAGTATGCCGGTCAGGAAAGAAGACCAACAACAAAAAGTCACCGCAGGAAAAGTACAGAAAGGTACACAAGGTGACAGAGAACAGTTCGAACGAACAGAAGTCAGATTCAGACTCCAGCAGTAATGAACTGGGTAGTCTAAGAGTACACAATGTTGGTAAGGAAGCAGACCTCCAAACAATTTGGGTCACACTTCAGATAGCAGGAGTCCAAGTGAAGATGGAATTGGACACTGGATCGGCATTGACGGTCATGAATAAGAAAGATTACAAAAGGTTATTCCCACATATTCCCCTACGGGATACGGAGATTGTATTGAAAACATACACGGGGCAAAGAGTATACCCCATCGGGAAGATAGAGGTAAAGGTGGTCCACAAGGGCAAAGAAAGCTGAGGAATGGACTTATATGTGCTACCTGAGGGAAGTCCACCACTACTGGGACGGAAGTGGATTAGGAAAATAAATATGGACTGGCATTACTTAAAAGCACTAACGGTAGATTCCGGTACAAAAGATGTCAAACCTAAACGATTGTCCAGAATATTGGACGATGCTAAAGAGGTGTCCCAACAGGGACTGGGAACACTGAGAGGAATTACGGCAAACATCAAGGTGGAAGAACATGCAAACCCGAAATTTTTCAAAGCCAGACTGGTACCTTATGCAATACGACCTGCTGTGGAAGCTGAGCTGGAAGGGCTAGAACGTTCAGGAGTACTGTCTAAGGTAGACTGGAGTGAGTGGGCCACGCCCATTGTCCCTGTCATGAAGCGTTCATCGAGCAACAAGCCGGGGGAACCGGGGAAGGTTCGCATCTGTGGAGATTTCAAGATCACTGTTAATCCGGTGCTTCACACGGTGCAGTATCCGCTTCCGCGGATTGAGGATATCTTCGCTTTGTTGTCTGGCGGGAAACACTTCACCAAGATAGACCTGGCGCAGGCGTACTTACAGATGGAAGTTGAGGAAGAGTCACGCCAGTATCTCACGATCAACACGCATAGAGGCTTGTACCGGTATAATAGACTGGTTTTTGGAGTGGCATCGGCTCCAGCAATTTGGCAGAGGGCCATGGAGCAGGTATTACAGGGAATTCCAGGTACACAATGTTACCTGGACGATATTCTGATTACAGGAGATGATGACGAGGAACACCTTGCAAACTTGGAACTGGTGCTCACCAGATTGAAAGAATATGGTCTTCGAGTCAATCGCCAGAAATGTGAATTCTTTCAGAAGCGGATCTCATACTGTGGTCATGTCATTGACCAGGAGGGGCTTCGTAAGTCTCCTGACAAGATCAAAGCTGTTGTGAAGGCTCCTGCTCCGGATAATGTATCCCAATTGAGGTCGTTTCTAGGGTTGATTAACTATTACCATAAGTTTCTGCCAAATTTATCCATGGTACTGCACCCGCTGAACGCTCTTTTGCAGAAGGGAGTACCATGGAAGTGGAGCGAGGACTGTAAGAGGGCCTTTCGCGAAAGCAAGGCATTGATCACCTCAGAGGAAGTGTTGGCTCACTTCAACCCAACGCTGCCTATTCGTTTGGCTTGTGATGCTTCTCCATATGGTATTGGGGCAGTACTCTCACACAAGTTGCCAAATGGCCAGGAGAGGCCAGTTGCGTTCGCATCCAGATCATTGACCTCCGCTGAGCGCAACTATGCTCAGATAGATAGGGAGGCTCTCAGCCTTGTGTGGGGAGTAAAGAAGTTTAATCATTACCTGCAGGGCCAAAAGTTTACGCTTCTGACAGACCACCAGCCGTTGGTATCCATTTTTAACCCTAAGAAGGGTGTTTCGGTGATGACAGCACAGAGACTCCAGAGATGGTCCCTTTTCCTAGGGGCACATCAATATCAGATAGAATTCAAAGGTACAAAGCAGCATGGTAATGCTGATGGGCTGTCGCGCCTGCCACTACCTACAGAGGAGGAGGCACCGACGGTTGACCCTGTTGAGTTATTTCACTCGACCATCATCGAATGTTTACCAGTCACCAATGCAAGTATTGAAAGAGAAACCAGGAACGACCCGACACTGTCCAGGGTCTACGAAGTGACAGTGAAGGGATGGCCAGCACATGGTGATCCACTGTTACCGGCATTCTCAGCAAGACGAGAACAGCTGTCCGTCTGTCAAGGAACATTGATGTATGGAACAAGGGTGATTATTCCTCCTAAGTTAAGAGAGAGAGTTCTAAAGGAACTGCATGAAGGTCATCTGGGGGGAGTCAAGATGAAAAGCCTTGCTAGGGCTTATGTGTGGTGGCCGGGTATCGACCAACAGATAGAGGAGCTGACGAAAAGCTGCTCAGGGTGCCAAAAAGTGCAAAATGCACCTCCGATTGCACCGCTGCATCCATGGGAATGGCCTTCAACCCCATGGCAACGTGTACATATTGACTTTGCTGGTCCTTTCATGGACTCCATGTTTTTAATTGCGGTGGACGCACATTCTAAATGGCCAGAAGTGATTAAGATGACTACCACTACCTCGGAAAAGACGATCGCGGTGTTAAGAACGATATTTGCAAGAAATGGATTGCCAGAACAAATATGTTCAGACAATGGACCGCAGTTCGTGTCAGAAGAATTCCAGAGGCACATGAAGAAGAATGGGGTGAAACATTATACCTCTGCCCCATATCATCCGGCTATAAACGGGTTGGCCGAGAGATTTGTACAAACGTTCAAAAAAGCGATAAAGGCCATGAGCGAAGATCAGATTCCACTACAACACAAGGTGGACAAATTCCTACTGGCATATCGAAACGCCACTCATGCAGTGACAAACCAAAGTCCTGCCATGATGTTCTATAGCAGGAGGTTGCGGTCCAGGTTGGACTTGTTAAAACCAAATGTGCGGAGGGAAGTTGAAAACAAACAGTTCCAGCATATAAATAACAAGACCACTCGGAGCTTCGAAATAGGACAACCAGTGTTAGCCTGGGACTATAAAAATGAGAAATGGCAATCTGGAACAATTCGGGCCAGACAAGGACCCCTGATGTACACGGTAGATATTGGTGAAAATGTAATACGGCGTCATGCTGACCAACTGGTAGAATCGAGAGCAAGGGTTGAACCCATGGTTACGGCAGAGACAACCGTGGAAGAAGTTAGTGAACCTGAAGCATCTACCTCAGAAGAACATAAGAACATAAGAAATAGGAGCAGGAGTAGGCCAATCAGCCCCTCGAGCCTGCTCCACCATTCAATAAGATCATGGCTGATCTGATCCTAACCTCAAATCTTCTATCACTCTGCATCCACCCGAACCCATGTGATCTCCCGGGAGAGGCGAAAAACCAGATAAAGACCCAATGGCCAATTTGGGAGAAAAAAATCTGGGAAATTCCTCTCCGACCCATCTAGGCGATCGAAATTCTTCCAGGAGATCACTCTGTCCCTATATTTTCTACAGTACTTACCTTCTGTAAAGGCGATCTCCACCCCAGCCAGGAACAGGAATAAAACCATCTCCTGAAATCTAACAGAATTAGAACACAGTAGGAGCAGAACAAGGCTACACGGCCCCTGGGCCCGCTCCACTACCCACAGGGCCATGACCATTCCGAACCCAGACTCATGTCCAATTTCCTGCCCGCTCCCCGTAACCCTTAATTCCCTTTACTTCTAGGAAACTATCTATTTCTGTTTTAAATTTATTTAATGATGTAGCTTCCACAGCTTTCTGGGGCAGCAAATTCCACAAACCTACCACCCTCTGAGTGAAGAAGTTTCTCCTCATCTCAGTTTTGAATGAGCAGCCCCTTATTTTAAGATTATGCCCCCTAGTTCTAGTTTCACCCATCATTGGGAACATCCTCACCGCATCCACCCGATCAAGCCCCTTCACAATCTTATATGTTTCAATAAGATCGCCTCTCATTCTTCTGAACTCCAATGAGTAGAGTCCCAATCTACTCAACCTCTCCTCATATGACCACCCCCTCATCCCCGGGATTAACCGAGTGAGCCTTCTTTGTACTGACTCGAGAGCAAGTATGTCTTTTCTTAAGTATGGACACCAAAACTGTATGCAGTATTCCAGGTGCGGCCTCACCAATACCTTGTACAACTGCAGCAATACCTCCCTGTTTTTATATTCCAACCCCCTAGCAATAAAAGCCAACATTCCATTGGCCTTCTTAATCACTTGCTGCACCTGCATACTAACTTTTTGAGTTTCGTGCACCAGGACCCCCAGATCCCTTTGTACTACAGTACTTTCCAGTTTCTTGCCATTAAGATAATAACTTGCTCTATGATTTTTCCTGCCAAAGTGCATAACCTCACACTTTCCAGTATTGTATTCCATCTGCCAAATCTCTGCCCACTTACTTAGCCTGTCTATGTCCCTTTGCAGGTTTTTTATGTCCTCCTCACTCACTACTTTCCATCCCATCTTTGTATCATCTGCAAACTTTGATATGTTACACTCGGTCCCCTCCTCCAAATCGTTAATATAGATTGTAAAGAGTTGGGGACCCAGCACTGACCCCTGTGGAACACCACTAGTTACTGATTGCCAATCTGAGAACGAACCATTTATCCCAACTCTCTGCTTTCTGTTAGAGAGCCAATCCTCCACCCATGCCAGAATATTACCCCCAATCCCGTGATTTTTTATCTTGAGCAATAATCTTGTGTGTGGCACCTTGTCAAATGCCTTTTGGAAGTCTAAATACACTACGTCCACTGGTTCCCCTTTATCCACCCTGTATGTTACTTCCTCAAAAAACTCAAGCAAATTTGTTAAACATGACTTCCCCTTCATGAAACCATGCTGAGTTTGCCCTATTAAATTATGTTTATCCAAATGTCCCGTTACTGTCTCCTTAATAATGGACTCTAACATTTTACCAACCACAGATGTTAGGCTAACAGGTCTATAGTTTCCAGCCTTCTGCCTACTACCCTTTTTAAATAAGGGTGTTACATTAGCAGTTTTCCAATCTGCCGGGACCTTTGCTGAGTCCAGTGAGTTTTGGAAAATTATTACCAATGCATCCACAATCCCTACCGCTACTTCCCTCAAGACCCTGGGATGCAAGCCATCAGGTCCAGGGGATTTATCCGCCTTGAGTCCCATTATTTTACCAAGTACCACTTCCTTAGTGATTTTAATTGTATTTAGTTCCTCCCCCCCTAGAGCCCCCTGTTTATCCAGTGTTGGGATATTCTTAGTGTCCTCTACTGTAAAGACTGATACAAAATAATTGTTCAGTGTTTTTGCCATCTCCATGTTTCCCACCATTAATTTCCCGGTCTCATCCTCTAAGGGACCAACATTTACTTTAGCCACCCTTTTTCTTTTTATATAACTATAGAAACTTTTACTGTCTGTTTTTATATTTTTTGCGAATTTACTTTCATAATCTATCTTCCCTTTCTTAATCAATCTTTTTGTTATTTTTTGCTGTCTTTTAAAGACTTCCCAATCTTCCATCCTCCCACTACATTTGGCTACCTTATATGCCCTTGTTTTTAGTTGGATACTATCCTTAATTACTTTACTTAGCCACGGATGGCTATCTTTTCTTTTACACCCTTTTTTCCTCAGTGGAATATATTTTTTTTGGAAGTTGTAAAATAACTCCTTAAATGTACACCACTGGTCATGTACCGTCTTACCCTTTAATCTATTTTCCCAGTCCACTCTAATTAATTCCGCTCTCATACCTTCATAGTCTCCTTTATTCAAGCTCAGCACGCTTGTTTGAGATCCAACCTTCTCACCCTCTAATTGAATATGGAACTCAACCATGTTATGGTCACTCATTCCAAGGGGATCCTTTACTAGGACATTTTTAATTAATCCTGTCTCATTACACAGGACCAAATCTAAGGTTGCTTGCCCCCTGGTCGGTTCAGTTACATACTGCTCCTGAATGTACCTGATGATGATGTCCAATCCATAAGAGACCAACTAGATGAGTCACCCCAGCAACGAGAATCAGAGACCCCTGAAAGGCGTTATCCAACTCGAATCAGGAGGCCTCCTCAGAGACTGAATCTTTGAACTGTTTTGCATGAAGTTGTATATATATATATGTTATTATGTTATGTTAAATGGGGATATGACTGTTAAGCTAAAAAGGGAGGATTGTGGTGTATGTAACCTGTTCCACCATAAGAGAACTACCTTAAGAGATGTACTACTTTCTCTTGGCTGCTGTATACTGTAATACTGTAATACCGGTGGTGACCACACCGGTATATAAGTGTTGTGCAAGGATTTGCTGGGCAGTTCAGCCCTGACCTCCGAATAGTAAAGACCTGTTAAAAGTTATTCTTGTTGTCTGTGTCCAGTGATTGACCCTAAACATAACTGGGACACACAGACTCAACAGGGAGGAATTGAGTCGATAATTTTAGTGGTAACTAAAAAGAAGCGCTGGACGCTACGCCAGTGAATCCGACGCGAACTTCGCGTTTAGCGCTTCGGGAAGTGCAGCTAAATCAAGCGCTACCAAATCCCTTGGAGCGCTAAAGTTCAGCAAGAGGGGCAGTGGCGGTGCAGCACTGCCCCGTGTCAAGAGCAGAGTTGTCGGGAACGGAGGCTCCGTCCCTCCCTTAAAGGGAAGGGCCAGCGCTGCAGGCGGCCGGCCTCCCTAACAACGCCTCCTGCAGCTGTTAGTGTTGTCGCCCGGCGATGCTGCAGGGGCTGGAACTGAAGTTTGGATCCAGGGCGCTACCTGAGCGCAGGAACTCGTGGCGCTAGTGGTTACCGCCGCCGCAAACCTCCACAAAGGTCCCCAAACATGAAGGTGGGTTCAAACTTCCCAATTTCAGGCACTATTTCCAGATGGCTCAACTCCAGGGAACTCTGTGCCCACTTCTTTGGCCAGGTGTCTTTCCCCTCCTCCCAACCGCACAGCTGACCCTTTCTCCCATTTTCAGAAATCTCGCTCTACCTGGACTCCTTCCTCTGGCCTTTTGCCCTCTCCTTTCATTGCGAACTGCCGGCGTGGCATTGGCATCTCTGCTCCCTTCACTCACTCCAACCTACCTCCCTCTGAACTTGCAGCACTCCGTTCTCTCAGATCCAACCCCAACATTGTCATTAAACCAGCTGACAAGTGTGGCGCTGTTGTTGTTTGGTGAACCAACCTCTACCTAGCGGAGGCTGAACGCCAAATCTCTGATACCTCCTCCTACCTCCCCCTGGACCATGACCCCACTACTGAACAGCAAGCCATTGTTTCCAAGACTGTCATTGACCTCATCTCCTCTGGAGATGTTCCCTCCACGGCTGCCAACCTCATAGTTCTCCAACCCCGCACAGCCTTAAGGACTCAACATTGAGTTGAACAATTTCAGACCATAACCTCTGCCCCTATTTTTTCACATGGTAGCTGTTGCTGATTCTGTCATTCCCATTTACACCTCTTCTGGACTCATCTTTTGTTTCTTTACTTGTTACCATCTCCTTTTGCTTTGTACAATCATCCCTTTTGTCATTTAA
Source organism: Somniosus microcephalus (assembly GCF_052327205.1). Taxonomy (NCBI): domain Eukaryota; kingdom Metazoa; phylum Chordata; class Chondrichthyes; order Squaliformes; family Somniosidae; genus Somniosus; species Somniosus microcephalus. The sequence goes on from NC_140989.1 coordinate 255,376,003, forward strand.
TCTCTCCTGCCTTCCACCTAATCACAGACCTTCCCTTTTGTTATTTCCTCCCCTCCCCCCTTTCCCTGCCTCTGCACCTGCTTAAAATCTGTTACATCTCTAACTTTTTCCAGTTCTGATGAAAGATCATCGACCTGAAACGTTAACTCTGTTTCTCTCTTTACAGATGCTGCCTGATCTGCTGAGTGTTTCCAGCATTTTCGGTTTTTATTCCAGGGAATTATGGTCTGGAATCTAGCCAATACACACATCCCATGTTTGGGAATGGAGACCAGAACCTCCAAAACAATTCCTCGATATAGCCGGCCTTTCATAAACCTCCAGAGAAGGCTGGCCTGGGAGGAACAATGTTTCAGGCTGAAAAAGAAGCTTCTGCCTATTTGAAAATGCTAGCGGGCCGATCGGCCCTCTCTCCAGTCTTGTGCAGTAGAGAATTCCCAGACATAGAAACATAGAAACATAGAAGATAGGAGCAGGAGTAGGCCATTCGGCCCTTCGAGCCTGCTCCGCCATTCAATGAGATCATGGCTGATCATCCAAATTCAGTACCCTGTCCCTGCCTTCTCCCCATATCCCTTGATCCCTTTAGCCTTAAGAAATATATCCAACTCTTTTTTGAATATATTTAATGAACTGGCCTCCACTGCCCTCTGTGGCAGAGAATTCCACAGGTTCACCACTCTCTGGGTGAAGAAATTCCTCCTTATTTCAGTCCTAAATGTCTTACCCCTTATTCTTAGACTATGACCCATGGTTCTGGACTCCCCGGCCATCATAAACATCCTTCCTGCATTTAGTCTGTCCAGGCCTGACAGAATTTTATAAGTTTCGATGAGATCCCCTCTCAATCTTCTAAACTCCAGTGAGTATAAGCCCAATCGACACAATCTCTCCTCATACGTCATTCCTGCCATCCCAGGTATCAGCCTGGTGAATCTTCGCTGCACTCCTTCCATGGCAAGAATGTCCTTCCTCAGGTAAGGCGACCTAAACTGCACACAGTACTCAAGGTGCGGTCTCACCAAGGCCCTGTACAACTGTAGCAAGACATCCTTGCTCCTGTACTCGAACCCTCTTGCTACGAAGGCCAACATACCATTTGCCTTCTTAACCGCCTGCTGCACCTGCATACTTACCTTCAGCGACTGGTGCACAAGAACACCCAGGTCTCTTTGCACTTCCCCTTCTCCCAATCTATTGCCATTCAAATAATAATCTGCCTTCCTGTTTTTGCCACCAAAGTGGATAACCTCACATTAATCCGCATTATAGTGCATTTGCCATGTTTCTGCCCAATCACCCAATCTGTCCAAATCGTACTCGAGTTTCAAGACATCCTCCTCACAGCTTACCCTCCCACCCAGCTTTGTGTCATCTGCAAATTTGGAGATATTACATCCAATTCCCTCATCCAGATCATTAATATATATTGTGAACAGCTGGGGTCCTAGGACCGATCCTTGCGGTACCCCACTAGTCACTACCTGCCACTCGGAAAATGACCCGTTTATTCCAACTCTTTGCTTTCTGTCCGCCAACCAGTTCTCTATCCAAGTCAATACCTTGCCCCCAATCCCATGCGCCTTAATTTTGCACGCTAATCTCTTATGTGGGACCTTATCGAAAGCCTTCTGAAAGTCCAAATACACCACATCCACTGGTTCTCCCTTATCTATTTTACCAGTTACATCCTCAAAAAATTCCAGTAGATTAGTCAAGCATGATTTACCTTTTGTAAATCCATGTTGACTTTGTCCGATCCTGTCACTGCTTACCAAGTGCTCTGCTATTACATCTTTTATAATAGATTCTAGCATTTTCCCCACTACCGATGTCAGGCTTACCGGTCTATAATTCCCCGCTTTTTCTCGCCCACCTTTTTTGAATAGTGGGGTAACATTAGCTACCCTCCAATCCATGGGTACTGTTCCAGAGTCTATCGAGTTCTGGAAGATGACCAGCAATGCATCTACTATTTCCAGGGCCACTTCCTTAAATACCCTGGGATGTAGATTATCAGGCCCTGGGGATTTATCGGCCTTTAGTCCCATCAATTTTCCTAACACCATTTCTCTACAAATACTGATTTCTTTCAGTTCCACCCTTTCATCAGGCCCTATGTTCCCCGGCATCTCTGGGAGGTTATTTGTGTCCTCCTTTGTGAAGACAGAACCAAAGTATGAATTTAATTGGTCTGCCATTTCTTTGTTTCCCATTATAAATTCCCCTGATTCTGACTGTAAGGGACCTACGATTGACTTCACCAATCTTTTTCTCTTCACATATCTATAAAAGCTTTTACAGTCAGTTTTTATGTTCCCTGATAGCTTACTCTCATATTCTAATTTCCCTTTGTTAATTAATCCCTTTGTCCTCCTTTGTTGAATCCTAAACTGCTCCCAATCCTCAGGATTATTGCTTTTTCTGGCCAATTTATATATCCTCTCCTTGGATCTTATGCTATCCCTAATTTCCCTTGTTAGCCACGGTTGAGTCACCTTTTTTGTTTTATTTTTATGCCAAACTGGGATGAACAAATTCTGTAGCTCATCCATTCGGTCTTTGAATGTTTGCCATTGCCTATCCACCGTCAACCCTTTGAGTGCCATTCCCCAATCAATCCTACCCAACTCGCTCCTCAGACCATCGTAGTTTCCTTTATTTAAATTGAGGACCCTAGTCTCTGAATCAACTACTTCATTCTCCATCTTAATGAAGAATTCGATCATATTATGATCGCTCAGACCCAAGGGGCCTCGTACAACAAGATTGCTAATTAATCCTTTGTCATTACATAATACCCAGTCTAAGATGGCCTGATCTCTGGTTGGTTCCTCGACATATTGGTCCAGGAAACCATCCCGTAAACATTCCAGGAATTCCTCCTCCACAGTATTGTTACTGATTTGGTTGGCCCAATCTATATGTAGATTAAAGTCACCCATGATGACTGCTGTGCCCTTATTGCACGCTTCTTTAATTTCCCTTTTAATGCCATCCCCAACCTCCACCTTACTGTTGGGAGGTCTATATACCACTCCCACTAATGTTTTTTTCCCCTTAGTATTTCTCAATTCTACCCATACAGATTCCACATCATCAGAGCTAATATCCTTCATTACAATTGTATTAATCCCTTCTTTAACCAGTAATGCTACCCCACCTCCCTTTCCTTTTTGCCTATCTTTCCTGAATATCGAATACCCCTGGATGTTGAGTTCCCAGTCTCGGCCATCCTTGAGCCACGTTTCCGTAATCCCAACCAAATCATATTCGTTTACCTCTATTTGCGCAGCCAATTCGTCCACCTTATTACAAATGCTCCTCGCATTAAGACACAAAGCCTTCAGGCTTGTTTTTTTAACGCTCTTAGACCTATTAGAGTTATTATTTACTGTGGCCATGTTTGATTTAAACCGTTGATTTCTCTGACTGCCACTTTTGTTTTTCTCCTTCCTATCTTTTGCTTTTATCCCTGTTTCCCTTTCCTCTGTCTCCCTGCTCAGGTTCCCAACCCCCTGCCATTTTAGTTTAAACCCCCCCAAACAGTGCTAGCAAACCTCCCTGCAAGGATATTTGGCCCGCTCTGGTTCAGGTGCAACCCGTCCGACTTGTACAAGTCCCACCTTTCCCAGAAGCAGGCCCAGTGATGCAGGAAACTAAAGCCCTCCCTCCTGCACCAACTCTTTAGCCACGCATTCATCTGCTCTATCCTCCTATTCCTATACTCACTAGCACGTGGCACTGGGAGTAATCCAGAGATTACAACCTTTGAGGTCCTGCTCTTTAATCTGCTACCTAGCTCCCTAAATTCTTGCTGCAGGACCTCATCCCTCTTCCTACCCATGTCATTGGTCCCAATGTGAACCACGACCTCTGACTGTTCACCCTCCCCCTTCAGAATGCCCTGCAGCCGTTTAGTGACATCCTTGACCCTGGCACCAGGGAGGCAACAAACCATCCTGGAGTCACGTCTACGGCCACAGAAATGCCTATCTGTACCCCTTACGATAGAATCCCCTACCACTATTGCTCTCCCACTCTTTTTCCTCCCTTCCTGAGCAGAAGCACCCCTGGTGCCAGGAAGTTGGCTGCTGCTGCCTTCCTCTGGTAAGTCATCCCCCTCAACAGTATCCAAATCGGTATACCTGTTTGAGAGGGGGATGGCCACAGGGGTTCCCTGCACTCCCTGCCTGCCTCTACTGCTCTGCCTGACGGTCACCCATTTCCCTTCTGCCTGTGCAGCCCTTACCTGCGGTGTGACCAACTCACTAAACGTGTTATCCACGACCCTCTCAGCATCGTGAATGCTCCAAAGCCCATCCATCCGCAGCTCCAGCGCCGCAATGCGGTCTGCTAGTAGCCACAGCTGGATGCATTTCTGACACACGTGGTCATCAGGGACACCGGCAGTGTCCCTGAATTCCCACATAGAGCAAGAGGAGCATAACACGGGGCTGGGCTCTCCTGACATGACTTACCCTTTAATTAATTTAAATTAATTCACTATCACCAATTAAAGATAACTCTAAGGCGCTTGTATGATTTACCAACAGTCCCTGCTACACCAGAAAAGACCTTAGTAACTATAAACTACAGAGTTAAAGTTTAAAAAAGAGAAATACTCACCAACCAATCACTTACCTGCTCCCTGGTGACGTCACACTCTGATTACTTTTTACCTCTCTCCCCGCTGCTGAGTTAGTCGGGCCTCGCCTCGCTCCTGCTTTTATACCCGGCCTCGGTGCTCTCCTGGTCCGATCTGGTCGGGCCTCGCCTCTCTCCTCCTTTTATACTGCCGCCTCGGTGCTCTCCTGGTCCGATCTGGTCGGGCCTCGCCTCTCTCCTCCTTTTATACTGCCGCCTCGGTGCTCTCCTGGTCGTCGGGCCTCGCCTCGCTCCTCCTTTTATACCCGGCCTCGGTGCTCTCCTGGTCCGATCTGGTCGGGCCTCGCCTCGCTCCTCCTTTTATACTGCCGCCTCGGTGCTCTCCTGGTCCGATCTGGTCGGGCCTCGCCTCGCTCCTCCTTTATACCCGGCCTCGGTGCTCTCCTGGTCCGATCTGGTCGGGCCTCGCCTCGCTCCTCCTTTATACTGCCGCCTCGGTGCTCTCCTGGTCCGATCTGGTCGGGCCTCGCCTCGCTCCTCCTTTATACCCGGCCTCGGTGCTCTCCTGGTCCGATCTGGTTGGGCCTCGCCTCGCTCCTCCTTTATACTGCCGCCTCGGTGCTCTCCTGGTCCGATCTGGTCGGGCCTTGCCTCGCTCCTCCTTTATACTGCCGCCTCTGTGCTCTCCCGGTCCGATCTGGTCGGGCCTCGCCTCGCTCCTCCTTTATACTGCCGCCTCGGTGCTCTCCTGGTCCGATCTGGTCGGGCCTCGCCTCTCTCCTCCTTTTATCTGCTGCCTCGGTGCTCTCCTGGTCCGATCTGGTCGGGCCTCGCCTCGCTCCTCCTTTATACTGCCGCCTCGGTGCTCTCCTGGTCCGATCTGGTCGGGCCTCGCCTCGCTCCTCCTTTATACTGCCGCCTCGGTGCTCTCCTGGTCCGATCTGGTCGGGCCTCGCCTCGCTCCTCCTTTATACTGCTGCCTCGGTGCTCTCCTGGTCCGATCTGGTTGGGCCTCGCCTCGCTCCTCCTTTATACTGCCGCCTCGGTGCTCTCCTGGTCCGATCACCGAGGCGGCAGTATAAAGGAGGAGCGAGGCGAGGCCCGACCAGATCGGACCGTAGGTGGATTCTGAATGTGGTACGAGGAAGACATCACCAGGTGGCAAAAGCTTCGATGTGAGCAGAACTTCCCCCTGGAGCCGTACCTCCATTACCTAACAGACCCCTGCAAGCACCTCTCTACCCCTTGCTCCATGTTAGCCTCCAGTTCTAAAAGACAACACAGAAAATCTGAAGGAGGCTTGGGAACAAGTCTTCGGTCTTGAGATTGCGGTGGGTGGGGGGGGGGGTTGGTGGAGTGGAGGCAATTATACAAGCAAACCACCACCACCTGCAGCAGAAGGCAAGCGAGTCAACTTGAGACATTGGCCCAGAAATTCGGGTCGGGGGCTTCCCGCGGGTGCAAGCCCCCGACCTACACTTACCTAACGTGCCGGCAGTTGAGGCCTGGGCCTGCGTGGATTTCCTGTCTGTGGCCCGGTCCAGCTCCCAGCGCGCTGTGCTTGCGTGATCCAGCGGCGTACTTAGTGCGATGCGTCGGCTGGGATCACGTGAGCACTGGGCAACCAATCGGAGGAGGGAAAAGTCCATTCATGAGTTTGACAGTAAGAACTGTCAAACTCATGAAAACTCTGGGCGCCCAAAACAGTACTTAGCCTTAAAATAAATTTGAAAAAAATCACACTATTTAAATCAACTATAAATAACATTAATTAACTATTTTAAACAATAATTTAAATTTTTGAAAAAAATAATTTTATAAAAAATCGGGGCTAAAAATACACTTACCTTACTGTAAAGTATTTAAAAATAATAAACCTGTGGTAAAAATGTTCTAATTTTAATTAATTGACCACTTACCTTTTAAAATGAAGTCCTTACGCCTGGTTTTTAAATGTGCAAAAAGTAGAGGTCTTCACGCACGGGCAAACCTGTAAAAAAAAAGGAAGTTCAACGCGCACGCACAGACTCCCGCGCGCACGCATTTGACCTCTGAACCCCTTCGTTCAGAGGATTGGAAATGCCGGTTTCCCGCGCATGCGTAGTGCATGCAAGAAACCGGCACTTCCATCGGGTCCATGCGTGAGTACTCCGTCCGTACTCACGCGTTGGGACCCGAATTTCTGGGCCAATACATTGAATGTACTGCACTCTACCACTGCCTCACAAATGCCACCCCTCGCTGGAGGCGGACTGCTGGAAGGGCTGCCATCAGAAAGGCAAACAGACAATGTTCCCCTAAATTTATTTGGGTGCGCAGTGTAAGATTCTCAACATTCACAGATCCCGCAAAGCTAGAAGAAAACCCTAAGGAAAATGACTTTGGACTCTTTCTAACAAGCTTCAGGATGATAAAATACGCATTGGGCCTAACAAGGGGAGATTCAAGGTCGGAAACCAAGATTTGGCATTTTAAAAGGCATGTTGGGCCTGTAAAGAGAGAAAAGGCTGCAACAGGGAATGAGATCAACCTCTGTAAAGACATTTTGGGTATTGGAGTAAATCAAATTGTCTGGGGAACTGTGTAACCTCACTCAGCCCCTATCAGACATTAACATCCTAACAATCGACCCACGGAGGAGCAGTTCCCACCCAAAACACAGGACCCATCCAAAACATGCATAATACAAATCACCTCGCCAACCTACATAGAAATCTTGGGCTCAGACAGGAGACTCGAAACCTGAGTATAGCTATGACAATTAACTAGCAGCTCAACAGCTCATTGAATAATCAGTACAGCATCCCGAAACCATTTTACACATTTCTAATCAAGTTACCATTAACGAGCCCGCCCAAATCAAACAATAAACCGGGACTGATTTGGCGTGCAGATTAGAAGGCCCCTCAAAGTATAACTGAAGGCCTGTTTTCTCAAGAAGACAGTTCTCTTGAGAAGCAACACACAAGAAGAAACCAGAGCATCGAGATGGGGCAGCATTTTACCGTACACCCAAGTTCAACAGCTTCAGTGACCCAGGACATCATCAGACACATCGCGGCAACAAGAGCCTTACGAAACTACCAACAAAATATTACCACCAACCAACCTGGTAATATCGAGCCACCGCGACCAAAGAAAAACTACTCAGGAGAAAACCGAAGATTCGAAAGTTTTCCACTCTACAATCTATTCCTGACTCACCCCCAGGTAAGATTTCTACTTAAAAGGAACTCTAAACTCTACAGAAGAAAAGTGGGTACTCACCCCATAAATCCAAAACGCACCCTACCGCATCAGTGAACTCGTGAAGACTGATCAGCAGTCGAAGTCCTCTACCACGTCTGGGGTGCGGCAAACACTGACCAACACATCCAGCGAACCCCGAAACAACGAACCAGCTCAAATGTCAAGAATTCGTTTGGTGAGCATTATCCCTGGTCCTCTAGAGTTCAACTTAGCTAGGAAGTGGGATTGGGAGGGGTGAGGTATTTTCTACTGTATTTCCCTCGTATGTATTAAAATGTTCCCCATTTTTATTAGAGTATAAGATTGTTATGTTGTATTTTCTTTCTTGAATAAAGATCAAAGTTTCTTGCACCAAAACCAGTTGTCTGCTGCACTTTTGTCACCCCCCCCCACCAAATAATCCCAAGGTCTAGAATCAAGGGAGTGGGAGCAATTCAAACCGCTCATAAGCCAGTAGTGAGGCTGACCCACACACCACCCCCTACAGCAGCCCCTTTAAGGGGCTGCACAGCCCATCCACAGTTTTGCATATGCTTATAGGGATAGCTGCACATAGCTACACATATTCTGGTCATTCTCCACAGTTCAGGAGGCCACAGAGATTATGACTGGACTCTGAAAATTTCTGCAGACAATGACCTGTGCCTATCAAACCTACCCAATGATGAAAGAGCCCCTCATAAGCTGTCACACCTAGCCACATGAAGATGCCTTCCTTGCCCCCACCCCAGTGGTGAACTGCAACTCTCACCATAACACAGATAAGTGAAATACTTGTGGGACATATAGCAGTTGGAATGGGTTACGTACGGACTACCTGGAACCCTTTCCTGGAAACCCCTACTCAACCCAGACATTCCCACCCACACGGCTAGAGGCCTCATAGAATCATAGAATGGTTACAGCATGGAAGAAGGCCATTCAGCCCGTCCAGCCCATGCTGGCTCTCTGCAAGAGCACTTCAGCTAGTCCCACTCCCATGCCCTTTCCCTGTAGCTCTGCAAAAATTTTTCCTTCAGATACTTATCCAACTCCTTTTTGAAAGCTGTGATTGAGTCTGCCTCCACCACCCTTTCAGGTAGTGCATTCCAGATCATAACCATTCGCTGCGTAAAAAAGTTTATTCTTACGCCGCCTTTGGTTCTTTTGCCAATCACCTTAAATCTGTGTCCTTTGGTTCTCGACCCTTCCGCCAATGGGAACAGTTTCTCTCTATCTACTCTGTCCAGATCCTCATGATTTTGAACACATCTATCAAATCTCCTTTCAATCTTCTCTGCTCCAAGGAGAACAACCCCAGCTTCTCCACTCTGTCAACATAACTGAAGTCCCTCATTCCTGAAATCATTCTCGTAAATCTTTTCTGCACCCTCTCTAAGGCCTTCACATCCTTCCTAAAGTGTGGTGCCCAGAATTAGACACGGTACTCCAGTTGGGGCTGAACCAGTGTTTTATACAGGTTCATCATAATTTCCACACTTTGTACTCTATACCTCTGTTCATGAAGCCCAGGATCCCGTGAGCCTTTTTAACTGCTTTCTCAACCTGCCCTGCCACCTTCAACGATTTGTGCACATATACCCCCAGGTCTCTTTGTTTGTGCACCCCCTTCAGGATTGTACCATTTAGTTTATAAGTCCTCTCATTCTTTTACCAAAATGTATCACTCCACACTTTTTTGCGTTAAATTTCATCTACAACGTGTCCGCCCATTTCACCAGCCTGTCTATGTCCTCTTGAAGCCTATCACTATCCTCCTCACTGTTCACTATACTTCCAAGTTTTGTGTCATCTGCAAATTTTGAAATTGTGCCCTGTACACCCATGTCCATGTCATTAATATATATCAAGAAAAGCAATGGTCCTAGAATGGACCCCTGGGGAACACTACTGTATACCTACCTTCCTCCAGTCCGAAAAACAACCGTTCACCACTACTCTCTGTTTCCGATCACTTAGCCAATTCTGTATCCATGCTGCCACTGTCCCTGTTATTCCGTGGGCTTCAACTTTGCTGGCAAGCCTATTATGTGACACTTTGTCGAATGCCTTTTGGAAGTCCATATACACTATGTCAACTGCATTACCCTCATTAACCTGCTCTGATACCTCATCAAAGAACTCAATCAATCAAAGGAACATTGGAACAGGAGGAGGCCATTCAGCCCCTCGAGTCTGTTCTGGCATTCAAGAAGATCATGGCTGATCTGCATCTTAACTCCATCTACCTGCCTTGGTTCCATAACCCTTAGTACCCTTGCCTAACAAAAATCTCTCGGTCTCAAAGGATGGTAAGAATGGGTTAACTGCTAACATGGTCACAACCTATCAAGGATTCCCTCCTGTTCAGCTGGGCCATGAAAGCCTCGCATAGGTCAATGATGCAGCTCTGTGCAGACAGGACCCTGGAACCCTTCTTGACTCAGCTGTACTGAGTGAAGTCTGGAAATCACCCTGACCCCCAAAGCATATGGTCCCCAACTTACACTTAACTTTGAGATACCTCAGTGTCATTGTATCTTGCTGAAGTACTGGTGCAGTAAAACTGGACATCAACTTCACAAAATGTAATGATCTTTGAATAAATAAGAAGAAACTGTGACTGCCTCTAAATATAAGAGAGATATCGGGGTAGGATGTTGCCTGGCCTGCTGAGTGTTTCCAGCATTTTCTGTTGTTATTTGAGAAAAATGTAATGCCTTTCCTTTAAGAATTATATATGCTGTATTCACAGTGAACTGCAGAGGGTGCTGTTGCTGCACAATTTAGAATGAACATGACAACATTTCTACACTGAGGAAGGGGAGAAACTTGTTCGATAGCAAAATACTGCAGATGCTGGAAATCCGAAATAACAACAGAAAATGCTGGAAAAACTCAACAGGTCAGGCAACATCCGTGGAGAGAAATTTGAGTTGACGTTTCGGGTCGAAACCCTTTTTCAAAACTGGAAAGGAAATAAAATAGATCGAAGGCAGGGCTGCGATCGAACAAAAGAAGTAAAAGAGACATTAAAAGGTATTCAAAACCAGACATGATGGTAATAGGCCAGTGGAGACAAAAGACAGCTGAGATTAGGTGTGAAGTGTACTGGCAGGATAAGAGACAGCTGCCAGGTGGGAGAGAGAAAAAAAAGGAAAGGTGGGGGGGGAAGGAGGACCCAAAACAAAGGGGTGGAAAAAAATATAAGTAAAAAAGTAATAGGGGCCGAGGTTATGATCTGAAATTGTTGAACTCGATATTGAGTCCGGAAGGCTGCAAAGTGTTCGACCCTAAAGAACCAGCTCTGTTTCAGTTTCTAAACTGAGACCACATAAAAACACTATTCAGTTCATGAACCAAGAGAATTCAGGTACTACTGTATATCACCATAAAGGTAAGTTTAATTTTAGAACGTGTTAAATCTATGGGATACTTGCTCTGAAGTTAACTTGAGGTTGATTTTTTTTTTACATGGATTTGATCTGAATTATTTCCCACATCCTAGCTTAGTGCGGTGATAAATCAACAAAGCTGCAGTCCGGTGTGGCACAGAGTGGTAGAACGTGGGCCCATACCCTTGGTTCCTCACTCTATGGCTACTCGATCCAACTGGAGAGTGGCACGAAGCAGAGACTGGACAGGGAAAGTGGCAAAAGTGTAGAGCGCCCCACTCTGGCCTGTTGCCCCATTCCTCTGCCTCTCCTGATGGCTGATTATACAACAACATGGGCAGAGGCCTGAGAGCAGGCTGGTATGATGGAGGGAAACCAAGGGGAGTGGTGGTGGGGGTGGGTAAAGGGTATGAGAGAAAATAATCAACACCTTAATAGAAAAATCCTAGTCAATTCAGACTGGCCCATTGCGAGTCTCTCCTCCCTCCACTCCACCATCAGTAACACAGCCTTCAGCCAGCCTGCCTGCACTCTGGAATTGTGTCCCTAAACCTCTTTGCCTTGCTAAATCCCTCTCCAACTTCAAACCTACCTCTTCGATTGCGCTTGAGCTCACCTCGCCTAACCTCTCTCCCACTGCTTGTTCATGTCCAGTGATGCCATGTTCCATTACATGAAAGGTGCTGTACAAATATAAGTTGTTGTCGAACCCACTGCCATTCAGGATGATTAAAAATATACCTTGCAAATATTATTTTTGTAATTCCCCAACTTCTCCACAGATTGTCCTCTGCGTTTGCATCCTCCCTTGTTGGGAGGGTCGGATAGTCTACAGATAGCATCCTTCTCTTGGTTAAGGAGCTGGGATGTCCCAGTGTAAACAAGCATTCTAATAATGGTAACTCATGGTCTATAGGGCAGTAGTGATACCTGCCCTGCTGTATGCCTCAGAGACATGGACCATGTACAGCAGGCACCTCAAAGCACTGGAGAGGTACCACCAATGCTGCCTCCGCAGGACCCTGCAAATCCATTGGCAGGATAGGCACACCAACGTCAGTGTTCTTGCTCAGGCCAACATCCCCAGCATCGAAGCTCTGACCACGCTCAATCAGCTCCGATGGACGGGTCACATTGTCCGCATGCCCGATACGAGACTCCCAAAACAAGCGCTCTACTCGGAGCTCTGGCACGGCAAGAGAGCCCCAGGTGGGCAGAAGAAACGCTTCAAGGACACCCTCAAAGCCTCCTTGAAAAAGTGTAACATCCCCACCGACACCTGGGAATCCCTGGCCCAAGACCGCACAAAGTGGAGGAGAAGCATCCGGGAAGGCGCCGAACACCTCGAGTCTCTTCGCTGGGAGCAAGCGGAAGCCAAGCGCAGGCAGTGCAAGGAGCGCACGTCAACCCAAGCACCCACCCACCCGCCCCTTCAACCACCATCTGCCCCACCTGTGACAGAGACTGTAGGTCCCGCATTGGACTAATCAGTCACCTGCGAGCTCATTTTTAATGTGGAAGCAAGTCATCCTTGGTTCCGAGGGACTGCCTAAGAAGAAGAGAGAACTCTGTAATGATCTGTTCTTCAAATGGGAAGTCTGTATATTAAGGGGATGACATTCGACTCTGCATTGAATAGCACGTGAATACTAATTTACAGAGGCATGCATTCAATTCAATGTTTAAGAGTAGCAATCAGCAAAGGCAAATGATCCGGGGCGATTTCTGTAGTAATGAAGCCTGAGTGAACAGCTAAAAGAAAGAAAGAAAGACTTGCATTTATATAGCGCCTTTCATGACCACCGGACATCTCAAAGTGCTTTACAGCCAATGAAGCACTTTTGGAGTGTAGTCACTGTTGTAATGTGGGAAACGCAGCAGCCAATTTGCACACAGCAAGCTCCCACAAACAGCACTGTGATAATGACCAGATAATCTGTTTTTGTTATGTTGATTGAGGGATAAATATTGGCCAGGACACCGGGGATAACTCCCCTGCTCTTCTTCGAAATAGTGCCGTGGGATCTTTTACATCCACCTGAGAAAGCAGATGGGGCCTCGGTTTAACGTCTCATCCGAAAGACGGCACTTCCGACCAGCTTTTTTGATTGATAATCTATACTTCTTTTTTTTTAAATCCCTGCTAATAATATTGTGTCATTATGTTGCATCAGTTAAAACAACAAGCCCTTTCGAAACAACATCTTTCCAAAAAAACTGTTTTTACATGTATTTTTCTTCCCCTCTTCAGCTGAGAGGGCAGGTGGATGTGACACTATATTACCAGCTGCTGGGGAGAGTAGCTGGGGTGACTCACTCTCCAATGATCCTTCCCTGTGTGAGGAAACACCTGGCCTTTGCTGTGTCTCTTTCTTCAGCAGAGGTTGGAAGTTCACAGTACGGGAAAATGACATGAACACACATCCTACGACACGCCATGAAGTAACATTTTTAACTACAGTATGTAGCATTTGCAAAATATGTTTTTAATGCTGCATATTGCAGAGTCAGAATGCAGATATGTAAACCAGACTTTCTAAAACCAGAATTATGGGAATAAAATTACATTGTAATCGAGGTCTATCTTTGATGCCAGCGTTCCCAGTAAAATAATCACCTCTGCTCTTCCCCTGTTACAGCCTCCATCTTCAATCCTTCATGCCTACTGTACCTGGGCCACCACTGGCCAAGCCATCCAATCCGATTATCTGGCTTGACCACACTGAGCGCTATCATACGTTACCATGCTGAGCCAAACCACCTGGACATCCTGGACAGCAAGGATAATCTCAAGCTCATTTTTTCTTTGACCAAGAGAGATTTGCATTTCTATAGCGCCTTTCACAACCTCAGGAAGTCCCAAAGTGCTTTACAGCCAATGGAATACTTTCTGAAGTGTAGTCACTGTTGTAATGTAGGAAACGTGGCAGCCAGTTTACGCACAGCAAGCTCCCACAACCAGCAATGTGATAATGACCAGAATAATCTGCTTTATTGATGTTAGTTGAGGGATAAAGGGTTGGCCCCAAGACACCGGAGGAGAACTCCCCTGCTCTTCTTCAAATAATGCCATGGCAACTTTGATATGCACCTGAGAGAGCAGACGGGGCTTCGGTTTAACGCCTCATCTGAAAGACGGCACCTCCGACAGTGCAGCACTGCACTGGGAGTGTCAGTCTGGATTGTGTGCTCAAGCCTTTGGGACTTCAAGCCACAACGTTCTGACTGAGAGGCGAGAGTGCTACTACTGAGCCACAGGAGTGGGAAGGACTTGCTTCAGTATCCCTTCTTTCCTGCCCCTCCCCTGCCACCAAGAAATAATGCCACAATAAACGAGCCATTGTGACCTGCTGTATGATGGCCCCAAGCCAGGAGCTGATTTAAAGGCAATAGGTTTTTAATTTGTGGCCCTGAAAATATTTGCTTAATTATTTTTTAAGGTTCCTGCAGGAGAGACTGTCTGTTCATCCTTGGAAATTGTTACTGCAAGTTAAATTCCGGTAATTAACTCTGGTGAGGAATTCATTATTCAGCAGAGTTTCCCCTCGGCATCCACATGTTCCACTGCTATAAAGATGATGATAAAGATCAAAAGGACAACTGTTGGGAGGTCAGGCTGATTCAGCACCATGTGGCTACCTATGCCTTATTTGGACCTGTTATCAGATGACTACACTTGCCCCCAGAGACAATCTCTTGAAATGTGCCAGCTGCTGGACCCTGACCGCTAGCCTATTTCTACCAGTGGCAGTGATAGTCCCAATGGCTTTGTGCTTCTATGTCACTGGATCTTTCTAGGCTGCTAAGGTGACATTAGCCAAATTAGCTAATTGGCAGTCCACCCTGCATAAAGATGATCACCGTTGCTCAGTTACAGGTTGAGCGTCCAAAATCCAGAGTTCTGGAATCCGGAATGTTCCGGAATCCGGACATCCTGTCAAACCGTTTCCGCCGCCAGCCGGGTGACATCTAGAAATCGGAAATATCGCAACCTGGGTCCAGGCATTTCCGGACTCGGAATGTGTTTCTGATGTCCGAAGTCCGGAAACACCCGAGCCCAGGTTGCGATATTTCTGGACTTCGGACATCAGAAACACGTTCCGAAGTCTGGAAAAACACGAAAACCGGCTCGGCCTCAGCCCCGAGGTTGCCGGATTCAGGACGCTCAACCTGTATTCTCCTTTCTGACGGACATTGCAAAGTAGGGAGAGTGTGCGTCAACTCTTACTGAGGGCTGGGTTCCTTCGGGTTTAGGATGCCTTGACAAGACTGATGTCATACTATGGACTCGTTATGAGCACCCACTAAACTACATCAACAGAGAAGCGTTTCCCTCTCTTAACCTGCAGCTGGTTTTTAATGCCAATCACATCCTATATGTTGATTCCTATTGTCCTGGAGGCTGCCATGATGTGTTTGACCATCGTCCAGCTGGGTGGTGTAGTGTACGTACCTTTAAGAAAGAACTACTTTTACAGCTCCTGTATACTGTAGTACCAGCTGTGACCACACCTGTATATAAGCCTTGAGCATGCCTCTGTACCCCCAGTCTTGAGACTACCCTACTCCAGTAAACACCTGTTGATTGTTAAGTTACAGCATCCGTGTAGTTATTTGAAAACATCATACTCCCAGAATCATGGATCTAACAGTGGCGACGAGTGTCGATTCGAATCTAACTGCAACTCTGCATTTCCCTTCAAGGATTCGCTCCGGGAGGGCGGTGGAAGAAAGTCGAGGCCAGAAGCACGGGCGTCGACCACGAGCAACCGCCCAGTCGTCCGGCAGAGAGTGAACATCGCAGGGGAGGTTGTTGAGAGCCGGGCTTGGTTCCCCAGCCATGACGATCCAGCAACAGACTGACAACAGGTACAGCGCAGACCCTTACCAGACAGCGGCGGCTGGAGCCGACCGCTGGCAGAGAAAAAGCCGAGCAGCGTCGACGGGGTAAGAGAGAGGGTGAAGCGCACAGGGCGCAGCCGGGGGTTGAAAACTGAGCGGCGTCAAGGAAAAACAGAAGAGAGAGAGAGAGGGTAAAGCAGCAGCCGGGTTCAGGACCGAGCGGCGGAAACGGGAAAGGCGCACAGGAAAAAAACGCACAGAGCACAGCCAGGGCTCAAGGGCTGAACAGTGTCCGCGGGAGAAGAACGGAGAGCGCGGGAGACGCCATTGAGCCGCGGAGAAGAAGGAAGAGTGTGGGAGACGCCATTTTTAGAAGCCGCAGCAGAGAAGAAGGGCGAGCGCGGGAAGAAAGGAAAGCACGGGAGAAGTCATTTTGTGCCAGCGGAGAAGAAGGGAGAGCACGGGAGATGGCATTTTTGACAGTTAAATCACACCCAGGGATGCCGAAGAGTGGCAGTATCTCTACGTTCGACAATGAAGTCGAAGATTGGGCGACATATGTGGAACGTATTGAGGTGTACTGCAGGGCAAATGAAGTGCCAGATGCTAGGAAAGCACTGGTTTTGTTAAATTCCATGGGTGCAAAACTTATGGCTTACTGCGAAACCTAATAACCCCAGAGAAGCCCGTGAATAAGAATTTCGAAAGCATAGTAGAAATCCTACAGGACCACTTAAACCCCACACTGCTGCTGATAGCAGAAAGATTTAAGTTCCACAAAAGGAACCAGCATAAAGACGAAAGTAATGCTGAGTACTTAACGGAACCGCGCAAGCTATCGAAACACAACCAGTTTGGAGTGGGACTAGCAGATACGTTAAGGGACAAGTTTGTGTGTGGGCTTCAAAGTGAAGGAACCCAGAAACGGCTTCTATCAGAAAAGGATCTTACGCTGGACAAGGCTTTCAGCATGGCAGTATCACATGAAGCAGCCGCAAGGGGCGCTGCAGAGATACAACGGAGACCACAAGAATATGGCACCAATGAAATGTCATATGGAACAGGGAAGTGTTATCGCTGCGGCAGAACAACACACGACCAGAAGGATTGTTGGTTCAAGGACCAAGTGTGCAGACAGTGTGGAAAAGCAGGACACATAGCAAGAGTCTGCAGGTCAGGGAAGAAAACCAACAGCAAGAAATCTCCACAGGAGAAGTACAAAAAGGTACATAAGGTGATGGACAGTAGTTCAGACGAACAGAAAAGTGATACAGACTCCGGAAGCAAGGAGCTGGGTTGTCTGAAACTACACAAGGTAACCAAAATGGAGGATCACCAGACTATCTGGGTCACACTCAAGATAGACGGAGTCCAAGTGAAAATGGAATTGGACACAGGATCAGCCCTAACAGTCATAAACCAAAGGGACTACAAGCGGCTATTTTCACACATACCCTTGAAAGCTACAGAGATTGTCTTGAAGATGTACACGGGGCAAAAAGTCTACCCCAAAGGAAAAATAAGGGTGAAAGTGATATACAAAGGCCAGGAAATACCTAAAATGGACCTATATGTATTGCCAGATGGAGGACCACCACTACTAGGACGTGAATGGATCCGGAAGATACAATTAGATTGGCATTCCATACAGGCACTGAAGGTTGAGGCCAAAAAGGATGATGACGTCACACCTGGACAACTGTCAAAAATGCTAACTGACGCAAAATAAGTGTTCCAGGAGGGGCTCGGAACACTAAAAGGCATAACAGCAACGATTAAAATAGAGGAAAATGCAAGCCCAAAGTTTCTTAAGGCCAGACCAGTGCCTTATGCGATCAGACCAGCCGTCGAAGCAGAGCTGGAAGGGTTGGAACGTTCAGGAGTACTGTCCAATGTAGACTGGAGCGAGTGGGCTACACCCATCATTCCTGTAATGAAGAGGTCGTTGAGTAATACGCCTGGGGAACCAATGAAGGTCCGCATCTGTGGGGATTTTAAGGTGACAGTGAACCCATTCCTTCACATAGATACATAGATACATAGAAGATAGGAGCAGGAGTAGGCCATTCGGCCCTTCGTGCCTGCTCCGCCATTTAATGAGATCATGGCTGATCCTTTAATTCAGTATCCCGTCCCCGCCTTCTCTCCGTAACCCTTAACCCCTTTTGCCCGTAGAAATATATCTAATTCCCTCTTAAATATATTTAATGAGCTGGCGTACACTGCCCTCTGTGGCAATGAGTTCCACAGGTTCACCACTCTCTGAGTGAAGAAATTCCCCCTCATCTCTGTCCTAAATGGTTTAGCCCTTATCCTTAAATTATGTCCTCAAGTTCTGTTCTCACCCGCCAAGGGAAACATTCCTTCTGCATCCAGTCTGTCTAGACCTGTCAGAATTTTATACACTTCTATGAGGTCCCCTCTCAATCTCCTAAACTCCAGTGTGTACATCCCTAAACTACATAGTCTCTCCTCATAGGTCATTCCCGCCATTCCTGGTATCAGCCTGGTGAATCGCCGCTGCACCCCCTCCATGGCAAGAACATCCTTCCTCAGATGAGGCGACCAAAACTGTACACAGTACTCGAGGTGTGGTCTCACCAGTGCCCTGTACAGCTGCAGCAAGGTATCCCTGTTCCTGTATTCTAACCCTTTTGCTATGAAGGCCAGCATACCGTTTGCCTTCTTGACCGCCTGTTGCACCTGCATGCTCGCCTTCAGTGACTGGTGTACAAGAACACCCAGGTCTCTCTGTACTTCCCCCTCTCCCAATCTATTGCCATTTAAATAATAATTTGCCCTCCCGTTCCTGCACCCAAGGTGGATAACTTCGCACTTGTCCACATTATAGTGCATCTGCCATTTATCCGCCCAATCGCCCAGTCTGTCCAAATCGCTCTGGAGCTTCCTGGTCTCTTCCTCTGAGCCCACCCCACCTCCTAGTTTAGTGTCGTCTGCAAATTTGGAAATGCTGCATCCGACTCCCTGATCCAGGTCATTAATGTAAATTGTGAACAGCTGGGGGCCCAGGACAGATCCCTGTGGTACCCCACTTGTTACTGCCTGCCATTCAGAAAATGAGCCGTTTATTCCAACTCTCTGTTTTCTATCTGACAGCCAGTTCCCTATCCACGCCAAAACTTTCCCCTTTATCCCATGAGCCTCAATTTTCCATGCTAATCTTTTATGTGGGACCTTATCGAAGGCCTTTTGGAAGTCCAGGTACACCACATCTACTGGCTCTCCCCCATCTATTCTACCAGTTACTCCCTCAAAAAATTCCAATAGATTAGTCAAGCACGATTTACCCTTTGTAAATCCATGTTGACTCTGTCCTATCCTGTCCCCATTTGCTAAGTGCTCCGCTATTTCATCCTTAATGATGGACTCCAGCATTTTGCCCACAACTGATGTAAGGCTTACAGGTCTGTAATTACCTGCTTTTTCCCTACCCCCCTTTTTGAATAGTGGGGTAACGTTAGCTACCCTCCAATCCATCGGCACTGTTCCCGAGTCTAATGAATTCTGAAAAATCATCCTTAGTGCATCCGCTATCTCTAGGGCCACCTCCTTCAGTACCCTAGGATGCATGTTATCAGGCCCTGGGGATTTGTCCACCTTCAATCCCTTTAGCTTCCTTAACACCATATCCTTAGAGATATTGATTTGCGTCAGTTCCTCCTTTGCCAATGTCCCTATTTTTCCCGATATCCCAGGGAGGTTTTTTGTGTCTTCCTTCGTAAAGACTGACCCAAAGTATGCATTTAGTTGATCTGCCATTTCCTTATTTCCCATTATATATTCCCCCGTATCTGACTGCAATGGACCAACTTTGGTTTTCACCAGTCTTTTCCTTTTGATATATTTATAAAAGCTTTTGGAGTTAGTTTTTATATTTTCCGCCAGCTTGTTTTCGTAAGCTATTTTGCCCCTCTTGATCATGCCCTTTGCCCTCCTTTGCTCTATCTTAAACTGTTCCCAATCTTCCGCTCTGGCGGAATATTCACACGGTACAATATCCGCTTCCACGAATTGAGGATATTTTCGCCTCGCTATCTGGAGGTAAATGCTTCACCAAAATTGATCTAGCCCAGGCGTACTTGCAAATGGAGGTAGAAGAAGCCTCGAAACAATACCTCACGATCAACACTCATAAAGGACTCTGCCAATACAATCGGCTTGTTAGATCGGGTAATTAATTTCAGTGGACCACACTGATCTGAGGTCAACACACTAAAATAAAAGTTTGTGAGTCCGGTGGTAAATTTTAAATAGTCGATTTATTGCATCACTTGATTTACACTGTTTGACTTCCTTCAGCAACTAACATCATATTCAAAATGGCTGGTTTTTATACAGCAGCAGATGTACCCACTGCCTTTATTACCATTGGCTCAGCAGCATGCATACAGGGCTATGGTTGGTTCAGCTACATCGCACTGATTGGATCTCTGATACATCACTCATTCCTTTGTTCTCTAGTTAAGCTAAATCAGCACTTTCATTGTTCTTAGTTTTTAAGTCAGCCGATGTGACGTTACCAGCTGTGATTGGATCTGATACATCACACCATCCTTTGACTCGTGGTCAGCTTAAGCATAATCAGATTTCTTTAAGTCATTAGATTTTAATCATATTAAAATCTATGTTATTAAAATATATATATATATATTCCCTAACACTCCCCCCTTTGATTCTTTCAAAAATTGAATCATAAAAATAAAGAGTCAGATTAAAAATATAATCAATCATTGCTGTGTTTTGCCACTGTCCGGATCAGTGGCTCTGCACAAATTTACATCAACCAGGATTTTACGTGGCCACAGTAAAAGCCTGGTTTTAATAAGTTAATTGATTTCATGATCTTAAATTAATTAGTGCGTCTTAAAAAGTGGGAGGAGCTCCCCTCAGCTTATGGCTTTGAAAAATACATTCAGGTAAAAAAGGTAGAAAGATCATAAAAAGTAGAAAAGGTACAAACCAATCTAGCAGCTAAATATAACATGCCCCTTTAAGATGTACAAACGGTCTGTGGTGACCTGCAAGGCGTCTTGCCCACGGGGCAGCAGCTGCCTGGTGGCAAGCACATTTAATCAACAGAAACACACAATTTGATCCACATCCTATCTTTCTGAGGAATGTTTTGTCAAGTTTCTTCAAGGGCATTTTATGGCTTCGTGACTCCTTGTTATCTAGCAGGTGCTATCCTCCCTGTTTCCTTGCATTTTACCATTCCCTTACCATTTCTATTTGTCTTCTGATGCTTGATATTCGACCTTGCTGGCATTTATGCTATCTTTTTCCGCTTGCCTGTTGTCAGTCCCTGGTCTAAGAATTAAAACCCATCTTTGAATCTAACAGCTATTTCTTACAATTCCCTTCTTTGAGAAGGAAATATCCTTATTGACTTCTCACAATCAGCTCTTGACTAATCTAGCTAACTCTTATTGCTCTCTCAACTTGGGCATTAGTAGGGAGTCTTGAAGATTCTCCCTTCCTTACAGTCCATTCCTTTGAGGGGGAGGAGCAACCTCTGACCCCTTACTCAAATTCAATTCACTGTTCCGGTGTTCCAATTCTGCCCCGCCTGGGAGATCCTCTGTTTCTTCTATCTTTCCTGATGTTACCCCGCCTGGGGTCTCCTCTACATTACTTTGGATCTTCTCTTTCGGTGTGCTCAATTAATTTGTTAGTGCTTGTCAGTCATGGGCATGAGTACCCAATTGGCTTATGTATCAAAGTCTTACTACACACGTTACATATATCAAATACACTATCATTACAAGTTGGATAGCTACCAGAGCATGTGAAATAATACGAACCTAAGGGTGTGCTGATGTATTAAGCCCAATATCCCACCAATGTGAGTTGTCCCCTATGCTGTCAATTTCAATATCTATTCTCGAGTTGTCTTGCTCCAAAACACAAAAATGCTTTAGGGAGGAGTTCAGTCGCATCATGAGCTCACTGAAACCCACAAACAACAGGGGAATGTCGTATCCGAATATCCGAATAGTGCCACATAATTGTGTAGCTCATACTTAAAAACATGTTGGTTGATGGGACAGGTCCTGTTAGACCCGTAAAGCATGGTAATTGCAGTAGTAGTGACACAGGAGGCACCACCAAATCACCTCATACTGGATTCGTACCGGTTTTTCCCACGCTCTGTTACCTACAAAACACAATTATTACAGTCACAGTTAAATTCAGTCTTACAATCATTTCACGCGACATTACAGTTTAACATCTAATCAACATACAGGTAGACTATCCTTTATCCGAAAACCTCGGGACCAGCCGAGTTTCGGATAAAGGAGAATTTCGGATTTCGGAAGGTGGGTCGGCGGGGGTCCGCGGGGGGGTCGGTGGGGGGTCGTGCGCACGACTTATGCTGACGCTCAGCGTAAGTCAGTCGGGGTCGGCGGGGGTCGGGGCCGGTGGGGTACGCGGGGGGGTCAGCGGTTGTCGGGGCTGGCGGGGTCCGCGGGGGGGTTGGCGGTTGTCGGGGCTGGCGGGGTCGGCGGTTGTCGGGGTCCGCGGGGAGGTTGCCGGTTGTCGGGGCTGGCGGGGTCGGCGGTTGTCGGGGTCCGCGGGGGGGGGTTGGCGGTTGTCGGGGCTGGCGGGGTCGGCGGTTGTCGGGGCCGGTGGGGTCCGCGGGGGGGTTGGCGGTTGTCGGCGCTGGCGGGGTCGGCGGTTGTCGGGGTCCGCGGGGGGGTTGGCGGTTGTCGGGGCTGGCGGGGTCGGCGGTTGTCGGGGCCGGCGGGGTCCGCGGGGGGGTTGGCGGTTGTCGGGGCTGGCGGGGTCGGCGGTTGTCGGGGTCCGCGGGGGGGTCGGCGGTTGTTGGGGTCCGCGGGGGGGTTGGCGGTTGTCGGGGCTGGTGGGGTCGGCGGTTGTCGGGGCCGGCGAGGTCCGCGGGGGGGTCGGCGGGGGGTCGTGCGCACGACTTACCCTTTATCCGAACTTCCGAAACCGGAACCCTCTAAAAACCGAAGTTTTTTTCATTCAGCGTAAGTCGTACGCACGACTTACGCTGAACGAAAAAAACTTCGGTTTTTAGAGGGTTTCGGTTTTTGGAAGTCCGGATAAAGGGTAGTCTACCTGTATCATGGATTTAAAAGATTCTCCAGATCTCTTTTACTCGTATCCATCTTGTGGATAATTCTTACTAAACATGATTTCTCCTTAGCCCTCAATTGTCCCAATCTAGATTCCATGTAACTCTCCACTTCAACTTCAATTTTAATCCCTCTAACAGGTACCAGTGTGTTTAACTCTATTCTGATTGTTTCATCAATTAGATAGTTTCTCGATGGAGTATGTGTCAATGCTTTAAAAGTTGTCTCGCTCTCCTGAGCCACATTAACCCTTTCATGTCTTGCTGTTGTCAAGTAACTGAGCATGTCTGAGACCCGTTCTTCAGTGTAAATTCACCATACATTCCTGGATGGTAATTACTTCATACGTAACAAATCACATTTGAACACTCATACCAGTATCTCAATATCATGCCACCCATGCCATCCGATACAAGCCTTTCTCGGGCTTTCAGGTATCTTATCGAAAGATTGTAGTCGTCTAATGGCTGAATACTTCTTCAAGGTCTTACTTGCTGCTATTTAAGCTTTGACCTGAGCTCTTGGCCCTCTGCCTGTAATCTGGCCATTTCAGCCTGCTTGATTTCAAGCTGATTTTTAGCAGTAACTAGCTCTACATTAATCTTTTCCATTTCTTTCTCCTGAAGTGCTCTTTCCTGTAGTTGTGCTTTCACTAATGCGGTTTTCTCAGCTATTAGGCTCTCTAAAAGCATAATCTGTTGCTTAAAGTTATTCTCAAGATTCAACTTTTCTTTTTCCACGGTCTCTATTGTTGCCTGACTTTTCTCAATGTTTTCCGAAAACTGCTTTAACCTGTCAACTTTTTCAAGTAAAGCATCTTCCTTCTCAGCTAGAAGGGAGGCAAGAGAATTTTCATTCTGCTTTGACTTCATTAATTTATTCTCCAAGTCTGAAACCAGTTCTTCCTTGGTCTGGCAATCTACCTGGAGATTTAGTAAGCGGTCGTTCAAATTATTTTCTTCTTGTTTCAGATCATCGAGTTCAGACTGATTTTTTTTTTCAGTTTTGTTTCTGCTCTTTTAAACTGCCTGAAGCATTTTGCAAGTTCTCATTCAGTAGTGTAATTCTCCTGTTTCAATCTTACACTCTCAATCACTTTCCTTTAATTACATGTGGGATATGTGCATTCCATCCTTCACTACCCCAATATTCTGTATTCGGTACACCTCTCGTCCTTGGGCTTGGGGTACCATTACGGTACTACCAATACCAACCCGAGGAGCCCATTCAGTAGTGCCTTGGGCTTGGGGTGCCATTACGGTATTACCAATACCAACCCTAGGAGCCCATTCAGTAGTGCCTTGGGCTTGGGGTGCCATTACGGTATTACCAATACCAACCCTAGGAGCCCATTCAGTAGTGCCTTGGGTTTGGGGTGCCATTACGGTATTACCAATACCAACCCTAGGAGTCCATTCAGTAGTGTAATTCTCCTGTTTCATTTGTCTTTTGTAATACATGTCGCACCTTGTTTTAACACTTGAGTTAGGAGGTGTTGGTATAATTATTGAGTTTTCTTAGAACACCACGTAGGTAAAGTCGTATCGGTTAAATCTAGCACTACCAGTACAAGTTCATGTTGCACATTATCATACAATTAGTTTACAAGATAACTTCCATTTATCAAATCATAATTTTCCTTCTATCACTGTGGGGAAATATTAACTTAAAATTAAGAAACTTAAATTTAATAATGTCCCATATCTTTAAATTTCATACTAAAGTTGTTGCTTGGTGAACTTAAACAGCTGTCAGTGAAAAGGGTTAACTCCTTTGCAGGTTTTTAAGAAGGTGGAGCAAAACATTATCAGGCGTAATTGCGTCACTTCACGTAAATTAAAAAAACTTCCCTGATCGAAAAAGACAGTTGTGTTTTCACACTTTAACTAAACATGAAGAGAACAGATAAAACAAAACAAAATAGCACATTCTTGCAGAAAACAGTAAATTACATCATATTTCTTATTGTCCTTTCTTCAGATGTCTTTCCAAAATACTGTAAAAACATAACTGGAGAAAAGTTAGTTTTTCACATTTAAACAAATCAAATCAAACTGCTTTAGAAGATTTCACCATAGCAACCGTGACTCCAGGGTTAAATCTTAGACTGAAACTTAATGTAACATTGTACAGTTTGCACTGCAAGTACAAAAATCTATCTTTTGTTAAACAAACTTTTTGTTGCTCTTCTCAGATTTTACACACCAGCTTAACTTAAATTATTTCAAAGGTTTTTTTTCAATTCTTGGGGCACAATCTTATTCGCACATTCTTAAAACTTCCAAAATCCAAGACAAGACAAAAGATTTAAATGCTTTTAACACAGAGAAGTGGGTGGAGCTAAAACACACATAACAGAATCTTTCTTTTAAAGAACATCTAATCAGACAAAAGAAATACTGTAACTTCTCAAACATTCATAGTCATTTTTCAAGGATCCTTTCACTCAGTAAATCTTGTGTTTTATTTGTCTCAGCACAGATGTTAATAACTTCCATGTCAGTAAAACTTTAAGTTTCTCTTTTTTTTCCCTCTTTTTCCATCGGCGTCTCAGCATTTCTTGGCTTTCCAAATCCCTGTTTTTTTTCTTCCTTTGCTGAGTTTTCAGATTGGTTAGCCTGCAAATTAGATATTTTTCCTTCTTTATCTCTCCTGTGTTCAGCCCCGAGTGTTCCCACCAGTTAGTTTTAAATTGCCCGTCGTACTCTAACACTTCCTCCGTCCCTTTCTGTTGACAGGCTATGATCTTTCCCCAATCCGTTTTTGCAGGGCTAAACACTTGTAACCACTGTTGGATCACATCCTGTAGTGTATGTACCTTGAAGAAGGAACTATATTCTGCAGCCCCTGTATACTGCAGTACCAGTAGTGACCACCCCTGTATATAAGCCTGTGTAGTAACTTTGTATAGTAGTTCCAGTTTGGTCTCCATTCAGTAAACACCTGTTATAACCAACTTCTGCAGTCCGTGTCTCAATTACACACGGACATTACATTGGCGACAAACAGATCCGAGCTTACCTACAGTTCTGCACCACCTCACGGGGATCCATCCCTGAAGCGAATTTATTAGAGGTCGAAGACAGAAGGAAGAAAACCAAAAAGAAAAAACAATCAAACAGAAGAAACGGGCGTCGAC
Source organism: Somniosus microcephalus (assembly GCF_052327205.1). NCBI lineage: Eukaryota > Metazoa > Chordata > Chondrichthyes > Squaliformes > Somniosidae > Somniosus > Somniosus microcephalus. Next base: position 255,402,333 of record NC_140989.1, read on the forward strand.
CGTGGGCAACCGCCCTCTGATTCATCGAATTCGAAGATTTGCAGGAGAGGCTGTCGAGATCTGGGCTTGGTTATCCAGTCTATGGTGTTCCAGCTAATCGGGCTGATGGCAGGTAGTACACTGATCCTTCCTGGGCTGCGGCAGGCTAGAGCTCGATCGGGTGGCTTTTCAACGGGGCCGAGCAGCGTTGTCGGGAAGAGGAGAGAGAGAGAGAGGGTGGAGCACACAGGGCGCGGCCGGTGCAACGAAGCCGGGCAGCGTACAGACCAGAGAAGATGGAGGAAAGTGTCCCATAGGGTCTGCTCTGATGACGGGAACAGCAATTAAAATAAAAGAAAAAGCAATTAGAAGCGCAGAAAGCCGCGAGGAGCTGCAGTTTGCCACGGGGACCACGGAGAGCGGCGTTGGCAGCAGCGCGGGGGGAAGCGCGCGAAGACCATAGGGCGTCGCCATCAAGGCATAAAAATGCCAGCAACAGCGCTGGCAGCAGCGGAAAAGACAGAAAGCGCGGGAGGCGCCATCTTAATCCAGCGGGGAAGAAGACAAAGCGCGGGAGGCGCCATTTTGTTCAATCGGGGAAGAAGGCAAAGCGTGGGAGGCGCCATCTTAGATCTCCAAGATGCCAAAGACTGGCAATATCACTGCCTTCGATAATGCAATAGAAGACTGGACCACATATGTGGAAAGAGTCGAAGTATATTGCAAGGCAAATGAAGTAGCCGATGAGAAAAAGGCATCGGTACTACTAAACTTAATGGGCGCAAGAACGTACGGCCTATTGCGGAACCTGATCACTCCAGTCAAACCGATGGAGAAGAGTTTTAACAAAATTGTTCATATCCTACAGGAACACCTAAATCCTACACCGCTGCTGATAGCAGAAAGATTTAAATTCCACAAGAGAAATCAGCATAAAGATGAGAGCAATGCTGATTACCTTACGGAACTATACAAGCTATCAAAGCACTGCCAGTTCAGAGCAGGACTGGCAGATACCCTACGGGACAAATTTGTCTGTGGACTCCTGAGTGAAGGAACCCAGAAGAGGTTACTCTCAGAGAAAGAGCTGACACTAGATAAGGCTTTCAGCGTGGCAGTATTGTATGAAGCAGCAGCAAGGGGAGCTGCGGAAATACAGCAAAAGCCACAGGAATACGGCACCCATGAAATGACACGGGGATTTGAAAAATTTTATCGCTGCGGCAGAACAACCCATGACCAGAAGGACTGCTGGTCTAAGGACAAAACATGCAGGCAATGCGGAAAGACGGGACACATTGCACGAGTTTGCAGGTCCGGGAAGAAGACTAACGACAACAAAAAGACTACTAAGGAAAAGTACAGGAAAGTACAAAAGATGACGGACAGTAGTTCCGAAGACCAGAAGAGCGATAGTGAATCCGGGAACAAGAGACTAAGCTGTCTCAAACTACACAACGTAATCACAAAAGAGGATCACCGAACCATTTGGGTCACCCTCATGATAGCAGGGTCCCAAGTCAAAATGGAATTGGATACAGGATCAGCTCTGACCGTCATGAATCGACGAGACTACGAGCGGCTATTCTCACACATACCCTTGAAAGACACATCCATTGTCTTGAAGACATATACGGGGCAGAAAGTATACCCCAGAGGGAAAATAAGGGTGCCTGTCGAATACAACGTCAAGGAAATACAGAAATTGTATCTCTACATACTGCAAGATGGTGGACCACCGTTATTGGGACGTGAGTGGATCAGAAAGATAAGTTTAGACTGGCACTCCATTCAGGCACTGACTGTGGCTGGTAAAAAGGATGACGACGTCACACCTGGACGATTGTCAAAAATCTTGGCTAATGCTAAAGAGGTATTTCAACAAGAACTGGGAACTCTTAAAGGCGTAACCGCCTCGATAAAAATAGAAGAGAATGCAATTCCTAAGTTTTTCAAAGCAAGACCGGTACCGTATGCAATTCGCCCAGCTGTCGAGGCAGAGCTGCAGAATCTGGAGAATGCAGGCGTGTTAACTAAGGTAGACTGGAGCGAGTGGGTGACACCCATCATTCCTGTCATGAAGAAAACGTTAAACAACAAGTCTGAGGAGCCAAGGAAGGTTCGCATCTGTGGGGACTTCAAGGTGACTGTGAACCCAATCCTTCACACAGTACAGTATCCTCTTAGAAGATATTTTCACCTCACTGTCTGGAGGGAAACATTTTACCAAAATTGACCTAGCGCAAGCATATTTGCAGATGGAGGTTGAAGAATCCTCTAGGAAATATCTCACGATAAAACACTCACAAAGGTCTTTACCAGTATAATCGACTGGTATTCGGAGTTGCATCAGCTCCGGCTATATGGCAAAGAGCGATGGAACAAGTCCTGCAAGGGATTCCGGGGACTCAGTGTTACTTGGACGACATCCTAGTGACAGGTGAAAATGACAGTGAACACCTTGCCAACCTAGAGCAGGTGCTCACTAGACTAAGAGAACATGGGCTACGAGCCAATCGCCCCAAGTGCGAGTTTTTAAAGAAACAAATATCGTATTGTGGCCACGTGATTGATGAAGAGGGGTTACATAAGTCCCCTGCCAAAATTGAAGCGGTAGTTAAGGCTCCAGCGCCTGAAAATGTGTCGCAACTGAGGTCATTCCTCGGATTGGTGAATTACTACCATAAGTTTTTGCCGAATTTGTCCACAATTCTGCACCCACTGAACGCCCTGCTACAAACTGGAGTAGCATGGAAATGGAGCGATGAATGTAAGCGGGCCTTTCAGAAGTGTAAAGGCCTGATCACTTCAAGAGAAGTATTGGCTCACTACAACCCATCACTACCGATAAGACTGGCGTGTGATGCGTCTCCCTACGGCGTTGGAGCGGTACTGTCACATAAATCCCTTGATGGTTCAGAGAGGCCGATAGCTTTTGCGTCACGCTCGTTAACTGCAGCTGAGCGTAACTACGCCCAGATTGACAGAGAGGCCCTCAGCCTGGTGTGGGGGGTGAAGAAGTTCAATCACTACCTGCACGGACAGAAATTTACTCTACTAACTGATCATCAACCTCTTGTCTCCATTTTCAACCCTAAGAAGGGCGTCCTGATAATGACAGCACAACGGCTACAGAGGTGGTCCCTTTTCCTAAGGGCACACCAATATGACATCGAGTACAAAGGAACTAAACAGCATGGGAATGCTGATGGATTGTTGCGCCTACCGTTGCCGATGGTGGAAGAAGCACCTGCAGTGGATCCTGTGGAGATATTCCACTCGACCATAGTCGAATGTCTACCTGTGACGAATGCAAACATAGAAAAGGAAACACGAAATGACCCGACACTCTCCAGGGTCTATGATTTAATGGTGAAGGGATGTCCAGCACATGGCGAACCACTGTTGCCAGCATTCTCGCCGAGAAGAGAACAGCTGTCAGTGTGCCGAGGAACCTTGATGTGTGGACCCAGAGTAGTAATTCCACCCAAATTGAAGGATAGAGTGCTCAATGAGCTTCATGAGGGTCATCTGGGAGGGGCAAAAATGAAGAACTTAGCCAAAGCGTTTGTTTGTTGGCTGGGAATCGATAGAGAAATCGAAGAGATGACCAAGAGCTGTACAGGATGCCAGAAGGTCCAAAACGCCCCACCACAAGCCCCTCTACATCCATGGAAGTGGCCCTCATCTCCATGGCAAAGGGTACACATTGATTTTGCTGGTCCATTTATGGACTCGATGTTTTTAATTGCGGTGGATGCACACTCAAAGTGGCCAGAGGTAATAAAAATGTCCTCATCCACCACAGAAAAAACTATCATAGTCTTACGAACCATATTCGCTAGAAATGGGCTGCCTGAACAGATTTGCTCCGACAATGGACCACAGTTTGTGTCTGAAGAGTTCCAGAGGTTCTTGAACAATGGTGTTAAGCATTACTCATCCGCCCCATATCATCCAGCCACCAATGGATTGGCTGAGAGGTTCATTCAAACATTCAAGAAGGCTATCAAGGCAATGTGTAATGAAGACATACCCCTACAACACAAGGTGGATAACTTCTTGTTTGCCTACTGGAATGCGACACATGCGATTACCAACCAAACTCCAGCCATGATGTTCTTCAATCGAAGACTAAGATGCCGCTTGGATTTGGTTAAGCCAAACATCAGAAGAGATGTGGAGAACAGGCAGTTCCAGAATATGAATGAAAGGCCAACCAGGAGTTTCAAGATAGGTCAACCAGTTTTGGCCCGGGACTACCGCACAGAGAAATGGCAGCCAGGAATGATCTGCACATGGCAAGGACCTCTAATGTATACCGTGGACGTTGGAGAGAGCATTGTGAGTGTAGTACTGTCATACTGTGGTGGACACTAGGTGGAGCAGTAGAGCTGTATATAGCTGTATGTATTAAGACTGCACTACCCAGCTGTATATATATTAAGACTACATTACCCATGAGGCTAGGCTACCCACAAGGCAGCATTCAAGATGGAAGCCTCTACAGATACTGTACCTAGTCCACATGGGCTCAATAAAGTAGCTAGCAAAAGCTAGCTGTGTTCATAATAAGAATGTCTATTTATTAATGAACATAACATGGTACCAGGGTGGTGAAGATCTGCTGAAAATTGTGAAAAGCGACATGGAGAATTTGAAGCCACCAGAGCGTTTGAATCTCACTGAAAAAATTGACTACAGTTGGCAGACTTTTAAATAGCAATTCGAATTCTACATTGCAGCCATCGGATTCGGTACAAAGCCAGATGCAAGGAAGATAGCGTTGCTGCTTACGGTTGCAGGCCCACAGGCGATAGAGGTATTTAATACATTTGTATTTAATCCAGTGGAGAACAGAGAAAAATTAGAAGATGTGCTAAAAAAATTTGATGCACATTGCTCTCCCAAAAAGAATGAGACCTATGAAAGATACATCTTCTGTTCTCGGACACAGCAGCAAAATGAAACTTTTGATAGCTTTATAACTGATCTGAAACTGAAAGCACAGACATGTAATTTCTCTGAGCTCAAAGCATCCATGATTTGTGACCAGATTGTGCTTGGTATTCATGATAAAAAAGTCAGGAAACGTCTGTTGAGAGAAACCGAACTAAATTTGGAAAATGCGGTGAAAATATGCCAAGCCAGCGAGCTAGCTTGAAATCATGCGAAGACTTTCAGTGAAATCAATAATGATGCGAATGTAATGAGTGATAATGCTGCTGTCGGTGCTGTGTCCTACAAGGGGAAGAAATGTGGGCAGAACAGAAATGAAAAGCAATTGGAGGATGAAATTTTTAATTGTAAACGCTGTGGTTACAAACATCAGTTGAGGCAATGCCCAGCATTTGGAAAAATGTGCGCAAAGTGTAATGGAAAGAATCACTTTGCCAAACAATGCTTTTCAAAAGTAAGAACAACGAAAGGGCAACGAGTTAATGTGATTGAGGACACTGATTTAAGTGAGACATTTTTTGTAGGAATGGTGTCATGTGACAATATCAAAAAAGATACAGAAAATGTGCAGCCCTCAGAAATAGACAATGCTGAACATAAAGTTAATGCAGTAAAAGGGGACAAGTGGATGATCCCACTGCAGATAAATGGAGCATTAGTTACATTGAAACTGGACACTGGGGCAAAAGCAAATTTAATCAGTATGAGTGGCATTAACAATATGAAAGAAAAGCCCAAAATACAGAAAAAGTCAGTACTACTGAAGGACTATAATGGACAGAAAATAGATAGCTTAGGTGTATGCAGACTTAAAGTGACAGTCAAAGACAAAGTGCATCATCTCATGTTTTCTGTTGTGGCTGAAAGACTTGATTCGATACTAGGTGACAAAGCTTGTGAAGACTTAGAACTGGTCAAAAGAGTCTACCGTATAAACTGTGCCATAAGCAGACCAGATGACCCAGGTGATGAAGCAGAGAGCCCATCAAGGATGAAAAGGCCAAAGGGTATCCATGTCTTCAAAAAGCCTAGTTTCTTCAAGAAGAATGAAAAAGACTTTAAGGTCAAAGAGAAGCACAAAGAGGAAAAACACAAGGAGAAAAAGTCCAAAGATATAACCGCAGCAGATGTTGTTAAGCAGTGGAAAGAGAAAAAGAAAAAGAAGAAGCCTGCACCAGAGCAGGAAGCAGTTCCGGTGGATACTCCTTCTTCCCTCAGGCCAATCTTTGGTGTTCCATTAGCCGAGGCTGCTGAGAGGACTATGCTGTATGATGGGATCCAGCTGCCAGCAGTTTTTCGAGAGTGCATTGACTACATTGAGAGTTATGGCATGAAGAGTGAAGGAAACACTGAAACCCTCTCCAAGCAAAGATCGCAAGGAGACCTCGATCTATACAAGAGCAGATTGATGACAATGCCGCAACTGCATCTTGTCATTCACCGCCAGAACAATCTCATGAAGACACATCAGACTTACCCGTGTTGAGAAGATCCACACGTGAAGTAAAAGAGCCTGATAGACTTAATCTTTGAGTACAATGTAAAGCTTTGAAAATGTGTTGACTGTTTTGAAAATGTTTATGTTTACAGAGCACTAACAAAAGTGTTACTGATATTATCTTTATTGTTTTCTTGAAAGTTGATTGATATTGATTTTGTTAAACCTCAAAGAAAGGAGGATGTAGTGATCAATAACATGTCATTCTGTGGTGGACACTAGGTGGAGCAGTAGAGCTGTATATAGCTGTATGTATTAAGACTACACTACCCAGCTGTATATATATGTTAAGACTACATTACCCATGAGGCTAGGCTACCCACAAGGCAGCAGTCAAGATGGAAGCCTCTTACAGATACTGTACCTAGTCCACATGGGCTCAATAAAGTAACTAGCAAAAGCTAGCTGTGTTCGTAATAAGAATGTCTATTTATTAATGAACATAACAGTAAGACGCCATGCTGACCAGACTCTAGAGTCACTGGAAAACGTCAAATCTACACCACGATCCTATACACCTGGTGATGAAACCGAAGTACCAATTGCATCTACCTCAGAATCGGTGATATTGGAAGCAGACGAACCAAACAACGACGTTGAACCCGAATCAACTTTGCCAGAAGAACCTGATACCCCAAAGAGGCATTATCCGGACAGAATCAGGAAGCCTCCTCAAAGACTGAATTTCTAATTGATTAACTTCAGCTAATGTATATAGCAACTGTAATTGTAAATATGTTATTTAATTATTAATCGAATGTTATGTACTGTTTAGCTAAAAGGGGAGGAATTTTAGTGTATGTACCTTGAAGAAGGAACTATATTCTGCAGCCCCTGTATACTGCAGTACCAGTAGTGACCACCCCTGTATATAAGCCTGTGTAGTAACTTTGTATAATAGTTCCAGTTTTGTCTCCTTTCAGTAAACACCTGTTATAACCAACTTCTGCAGTCCGTGTCTCAATTACACACGGACATTACACATCCCATCTGGCATCTATATCTTGCTCATCATTTCCCAGGCCAGTCTTTACTTTGCTGTGTAACTTATTTCCCTCTCTCCTGGGTATCATTACAATCAGAATTTGGACTCCGTCACACGGGTGGAGTTGATACTTCGCCCTTTCTTCCCCATCTTCTTTCTTCTCATACTCCTTTTCTACTCTTTTCCTTTTCTGTCTCAACAGGGCCAAATGGGGTCCTGTTTTCTCTTCTTCACTTTCACTGACATTACTAGAGGATCCCGATTTGGTCTCTTGACCTGCTTCTTGTCTTTGTCTCCCACGACCTTCCTCCTTTATTTCATTTAGATCTGGGTAACCCTTCCAGGTCCTGACACATTTTCCCTTTTCTTCAACTACCGGGACTATCGGTTGTTTATCCAATTGTTTTTTACAGTCCTTAACTTCATCTTTGTTTTTTAACTTCCACTTCTGACTTTTCAAGCTCATCTTTAAGTTTTTTAACTTCCACTTTTGACTTTCCAAGCTCATTTGTTTTCTTTTTCAATTGTTCATAAATCGCATCTTTTTGCTGTTTTGCATTGTCAAGTCATGATCATGTTGGGAGTTTGTCTTAATCTCATTTCGCTGTTGGATCTGACTCATAACTGCCATGGACCATCTGATCCATCTTTTATCTTTCATACAGGTCGTTTTTCCCCAGACCCTTTTTATGTCATCCAAAGACCATTGTCCGGAGGAGGTACTGTACTTTTGTTCGATTTCGAACCAGGTTTTAGGTAAGTCAAACTGTAATTCTATATAGTCATACAACTGCTGGAGAATTTCGTCTTCTGAAATCTCAGGTGGGGCACGCCCACCCTTAATAGTTGTAGGTTTACCGAGTGATGCCATAATATCAATTACTTTACTTGGGGGTCTCGAGTCGTAGGCTTAATTAAATAACACCGCCGAAGTTAGAGCTCTATATGGGACCTCGAGCCATCTTACCATCCGGAGGGTTCGCTACCCGGGAGGTTTGCGGAGTCGCATGGAGGGGAGATGACTAGACAACTGACCGAGGACTTTTATAATGAGGAGTCCTTACCTCCAAAAATAGATCCAGTGTCACAGATCCAATCTCTTCCTTCAGCAACCCTGCTCGCGGCGCCAAATTGTTTGATCGGGTAATTAATTTCAGTGGACCACACTGATCTGAGGTCAACACTAAAATAAAAGTTTGCGAGTCCGGTGGTAAGTTTTAAACAGTCGATTTATTGCATCACTTGATTTACACTGTTTGACTTCCTTCAGCAACTAACATCATATTCAAAATGGCTGGTTTTTATACAGCAGCAGATGTATCCGCCCCCTTTATTACCATTGGCTCAGCAGCATGCATAAGTGCGAGTTTTTCCAGAAGCAGATCTCGTATTGTGACCATGTTATCGATGAAGAGGGGTTACATAAGTCCCCTGAAAAGATTGAGGCAGTAGTCAAGGCTCCAGCACCGGAAAGTGTGTCACAACTGAGGTCGTTCCTCGGGCTGGTAAACTATTACCATAAGTTCTTACCAAATTTGTCTACGGTATTACACCCACTGAACACCCTACTGCAAACAGGGGTACCATGGAAGTGGAATGACGAACGTAAACGAGCTTTCCAGAAGTGCAAAGAATTGATCACATCAAAAGAGGTGTTGGCCCATTTCAACCCAGCACTACCAATTTGTTTGGCATGTGATGCATCACCCTATGGTATTGGAGCGGTGCTGTCGCACAAATTCCCAGACGGGTTGGAGAGGCCAGTAGCCTTTGCGTCTCGGTCACTAACCTCAGCCGAGCGCAACCAGGCCCAGATTGACAGGGAGGCCCTCAGCCTAGTATGGGGAGTAAAAAAATTCAACCACTATCTGCATGGGCAGAAGTTCACCTTGCTGACTGACCACCAACTACTTGTCTCCATCTTTAATCCAAAGAAGGGCGTTCCGGTGATGACTGCGCAATGGTTACAAAGATGGTCCCTTTTTCTAGGGGCAAACCAATATGAAATAGAATATAAAGGCACGAAACAGCATGGAAACGCTGATGGGCTATCACGCCTGCCACTGCCTACTGTGGAGGAAGCACCAGCAGTGGACCCTATCGAGATATTTTATTCATCAATAATTGAACGATTGCCAATAACTAACGCGGATATAGAGAAGGAGACCCGCAATGATCCGACACTGTCTTGGGTATATGATTTGACGGTGAGGGGATGGCCAACACATGGCGACTCAATGTTGCCAGCATTCTCATCCAGAAGAGAACAGCTGTCAGTATGCCAGGGGTCAGTGATGTGTGGATCCCGAGTGGTGATTCCACCCAAGTTAAGGGAGAGAGTGCTAAATGAGCTTCATGAAGGTCATCTGGGAGGGGTGAAAATGAAAAGCCTTGTTAGGGCTTATGTGTGGTGGCCGGGGATCGATCAACAAATCGAGGACCTAACCAAGAGCTGCTCAGGATGCCAGAAGGTCCAAAATGCACCACCACATGCCCCTCTACACCCATGGGAGTGGCCCTCCTCTCCATGGCAATGGGTGCATATTGATTTTGCTGGTCCATTCATGGACTCAATGTTCTTAATAGCAGTGGATGCTCACTCGAAATGGCCTGAGGTGATAAAAATGTCCTCAACCACTACAGAGAAAACGATTGCAGTCCTACGGACCATATTTGCCAGGAACGGCTTGCCAGAGCAGATTGGCTCTGATAATGGACCACAGTTTGTGTCCGAAGAGTTTCGGAAATTTATGAGAAGGAATGGGGTAAGGCATTACACATCCGCCCCGTAACATCCAGCCACAAATGGATTGACTGAGAGGTTCGTACAAACCTTTAAAAAGGCGATAAAGGCCATGTGCGACGATGAAATTCCACTACAGCATAAGGTGGACAATTTCCTATTAGCCTGCAGAAATGCGACACATGCAGTTACCAACCAGACCCCGGCCATGATGTTTTTTAACCGAAGGTTGAGATCTCGTCTGGATTTGCTCAGACCCAATGTGCGAAGAAATGTTGAGGATAAACAATTCCAGCACATCAATGAGAAGCCGACAAGGAGCTTCAATGTAGGACAGTCTTGGCCCGTGACTACCGAACAGAGAAATGGCAACCCGGAACGATATGCACAAGGCAGGGGCCATTAATGTACACAGTGGATGTCGGGGAGAACATTGTGAGACGCCACGTCGATCAGATCTTAGCGTCACAGGAACGAGTCAACCCCATGTCTCAAGTACCTGGGGATGAACCCGACATTCCTCAGAACCAGTAGCAGTGGAAACTGATGAACTAACCGACGAAAAGGGGCCAGAATCGCCTCCGCACCAAGAACAAGAACCTCAGGAAAGGCGCTATCCAGAAAGGATCAGGAAGCCGCCCCAAAGACTGAATCTATAAATGGACTATTTTTGTTTAATGTGCATGTTTAAGTGTTAATTGTTATTTGAATATTATGGGTACTGCTAATCTAAAAGGGGAGGAATTGTAGTGTATGTACCTTTAAGAGAGAACTACTTTTACAGCTCCTGTATACTGTGGTACCGGCTGTGACCACACCTGTATATAAGCCTTGAGCATGCCTCTGTACCCCCAGTCTTGAGACTACCCTACTCCAGTAAACACCTGTTGATTGTTAAGTTACAGCATCCATGTAGTTATTTGAAAACATCATACTCCCAGAATCACGGATCTAACAGGTGGGACTGCACTCGCCTATTGCCATTCTTATCTCTCTAATCGTAGCCAGAGAATCACCTGCAACGGTTTCTCTTCCCACTCCCGCATCGTTACCTCTGGTGTCCCCCAAGGATCTATCCTTGACCCCTCCTATTTCTCATCTACATGTTGCCCCTCGGCTACATCATCCGAAAACACAATGTCAGGTTCCACATGTGCGCTGATGACACCCAGCTCTACCTCACCACCACTTCTCTTGACCCCTCCACGGTCTCTAAATTGTCAGATCCAGTACTGGATGAGCAGAAATTTCCTCCAACTAAATTTCTGCTCATCCAGAACTGGATGTCGGACAAGCAGTCTGACAATTTAGGGACCGTGGAGGGGTCGAGAGAAGAGGTAGTGAGGTAGAGCTGGGTGTCATCAGCGTACATGTGGAAACTGACGCTGTGTTTTCAGATGATGTCGCCAAGGGGCAGCATGTAGGTGAGAAATAGGAGGGGGCCAAGGATAGATCCTTGGGGGATACCAGGGGTAATGATGCAGGAGCGGGAAGAGAAGCCATTGCAGGTGATTCTCTGGCTAAGATTAGATAAATAAGAATGGAACCAGGCGAGTGCAGTCCCACCCAGCTGGACAATGGTGGAGAAGCATTGGAGAAGGATGGAGTGGTCAAACATGTCAAAAGCTGCAGACAAGTCAAGAAAGACGAGGAGGGATAGATTACCTTTGTCACAATCACAAAGGATGTAATTTGTGACTTTGATGAGAGCCGTTTCGGTACTGTGGCAGGGGCGGAAACCTGATTGGAGGGATTCAAACATGGAGTTGTGGGAAAGATGGGCACAGATTTGGGCGGTGACAACCCGTTCAAGGACTTTGGAAAGGAAAGAGGGGTTGGAGACGGGGCGGTAGTTTGCAAGGACGGAGGGGTCAAGTTTTTTTGAGGAGAGAAGTGATGATGGCAGATTTGAGGGAGAGGGGGACAGTGCCTGAGGAGAGAGAACCGTTAACAATGTCAGCTAACATGGGACCCAGAAAAGAAAGTTGGGTGGTCAGCAGTTTGGTGGGAATAGGGTCGAGGGAGCAGGGAGTGGGTCTCATGCAGGGGAAGAATAGGGGTCTCATGGATCAGTGCATACTTCTGGTAAGTTGCACATGGCACACAGTGAAGGCAAGGTGGTTACAACTCTGAAACATGCTCCTCACACGTCATTGTTTCCAAGTATGATTGTCTGCTATTATACTAACTACCCTGGCGAGATCATTAAACCTCTTCCTGCACTGGTTCACCATGTGACAGGTGGCGAAAGTGGCACTGGTTGCATGGCAACCTCCTTAGATTATGCTTGCACCGGCTTTTTGTTTGGCCTCCTTTGTTTGCTCCCAACTAACTGGTCCCTCCTTGCCGTTATTTCAACAAGTAGCACGTCTGTGGGAGAATCTCTGAATCTGGGTGGGGTGTGGAGGAGGGTGGGCTGGGTGGGGAACGGGGAGGCTCTCGGCACTGCTGCTGGTGCCTCAGACATCTTGGTGTCTCCCTGCTGAATTGCTGCTGTATCTTCTAAAAGTGGTGGCCTGCCCCTTTAAGCTGCTGCAGTGACTGAAACGCTGCAGCTGCACAGGATTTCCCTCCAATTCATGGTCAAGTAGGCAATGAAAGACACACATAGTGCTGGCAACCTGCCCCGAATACATAACTAGCAGGGCCAGACCAGCGGCTAGAAGTCCCGCCCCACCTAACCTCTGGTGGGAACCCTGATGATGAGGAAACTCCAGGTCCTAATCTCTCCTTTCCTGCAGTTATCTGTGAAGCACCTTGGGATGGTGTTTGTTTTACATTATATAAACACAGGTCATAATATTTTCAATGTAATAAAATCTTAGGTATTTTCATTAACTTGGTTGCGTTTGCCGTTTCATTTTTAAATGACTAGGATTATATCACATGAGCATTGTTCTAAGCGTTACAGTCCATTCGGAGGGCACGAATTCAGATCTAGCTTTTGACAAGGCTATCTCTGTTCGGCATCTAGGTGGAACAGTTTACTGCAACAGAGCACTCCATCAAATGGGGGGGGAAGGAAATACCGATGGCACCATTCCCGATATGCACAGAGATTCAGCTGTTCATTAGTGGGTACTGACAAGGACTGGAACAGATTCTGCAGCCAAAGGCAGTTCGACCTAAGGCTGCGACCTGTCCAGTTCCGGGCTGGACAGTCTGTTTTTTGAGCATACTGTCTGGAAAATTCTAAAATGTAAACCAGACGTCAAAAGACTTTTTTTTTAAAGCAGAAGGCAGCTTTTCTGCTTCAGTGTCTTGTGATGTGGAGGCTTTCGTTATTTAGCTTTTCTATGAATTGTTATCATCAATAAAGCAAGCATCAAAGTCCCACCCAGTCCTGTTTGTCCTGTAGTGACCGCTGTCCAGCTTTGGACTAGGGTGCACGAGTTCTACCATCTTACTAAAGCTGGAGGGAGTTTGACCATAAAGGTCAATGTTAGCAGGATAGGTAGATAAGGTGGTTAAGAAGGCATACAGATACTTTCCTTTATTAGCCGAGGCATAGAATATAAGAGCAGAGAGGTTAGGCTACAACTGTATAAAACACTAGTTAGGCCACAGCTAGAGTACTGCGTACAGTTCTGGTCACCACATTACAGGAAGGATGTGATTGCACTATAGAGGGTACAGAGGAGATTTACGAGGATGTTGCCAGGACTGGAGAATTTTAGCTATAAGGAAAGATTGGATAGGCTGGGTTTATGTCACATGAGCATTGTTCTAAGAGCATTGGAACAGAGGAGGCTGAGGGGAGACTCGATTGAGGTGTATAACATTATGAGGGGCCTAGATAGAGTGGATTGGAAGGACCTATTTCCCCTAGCAGAGAGGTCAATAACTATGGGGCATAGATTTAAAGTAATTGGTAGAAGGATTCAAGGGGAGTTGAGGAGAACTTTTTTCACCCAGACGGTGGTGGGGGTCTGGGACTCACTGCCTGAAAGGATGATAGAGGCAGAGACCCTCATCATATTTAAAAAGTACTTGGATATATACCTGAAGTACCGTAACCTACAGGGCTACAGACCAAGAGATGGAAATTGGGATTAGGCTGGATAGCTTTTTTTCGGCAGGCACAGATACTGTTAAGTCTGTGAATTATTTAGTTAATTAAGACACAGACTAATGAGTAACAATAAAAACAGGTCTTTACTGGTTGGAGGTAGGGACTATACTGAATACAAGATTACTGCACAGTGCTTATATACCGGTGTGTTCACCCCTGGTATTACGTCTACAGCAGCCTGAGAAAGTAGTACATCTCTTAAGGTGGAACAGGCTTAAGCTCTCTTAAGGTGGAACAGGTTACATACACAACACTCCTCCCTTCTTAGCTTTATAGTCATCCCCCCATTTAACACAACGTAATAACATATATACATATATAACTTCATGTTTAACGTAACATATTACAGATTCAGTCTCTGCGGAAAACAGTTCACAGATTCAATCTCTGTGGTGCAGTCGGTTCACGTTACTCATTCAATAGTCCTTTCATGGATTTAACAGCTTGAACTTCCGAACTGATTTGGCTCCGTTCGGAGGGACCACGTGTGTGATCTGGTAGAGGTGATAATGGTTCAGATGGGTCATCTTCTGTTTTTACTTTTCCTTTTTTGCTTCTTGGAGACTCTCTGGGCTCCATTGTCAGCTGCCACAGCTGCCAGCTGCATGCGCAGTTCCTCCTTCCCTTCCTCCTGTTTCCGTCGTAGAGCCAGCTTCTCCCGATGTTCCGTAGACTTTTGGTGCACCTCCATGATTTCTGCACTTTGGGAGTCGAAGTTACAAGCTGGGCAGGACAGGACATCATAATATTCGGTGTCGTCCACCAGGTCATGGTAATATTCGGTGTCGTCCTGAGCTAGACCAGTGAGAGGGTCGTCTATTTCCTCCATACCCAGCTGGACGTTAGCCAGCTCTTGTTCCAAATCCAGACATCTTTCCTGAAGAGACTTCTTCATGTGTACCTCTGCATCCAGCTTTTTCTGGGCTTTCAGCAAGTCGTTTACTAGTGACCTCATTTGTGATTTTAATACTTCAACTTCCTTTGGAGATTGATTGATCGGACTATGCAATCCCTCTACCGGAGCAGCTGTTTCAGCGGTCTGTTGTTCTACATTGACGTGAGTCAGCGTACTTTTGGCATCCAATGGCTGCTCTGTTGCAGTCGTTTCAGTCTGTGTCGTCACATCAGCCATCTCAATGACTTTTGAGAGCTCTGAACCCTTTTCCTTTGAAGATCGCAGCTCGTGTTCAAGTTTTTCCCATTTCAGAGTCTTGTCCCTCAGCATATGAAGGAGTTGGCTGACCGTTAACTCTTCTGACACCAGATTATGGCACGCACCTTCAGAACCTGAATCAGCTTTGATTCGTTCGGCCTCCTCGCGCAGATGGTTGGTGTGCTCCTGCTCCATTTTCTCCATCAGTTGCTTCTGTTGCCTTTCCAGATTCTCCCACTCTGTAACAAAGAACTTTTTTATTTCATTCATCTCTTGCTCAAAACGGCGAATCATTTGTTCTAATTGCTGTTGTAGTTTGAAATGGAGTTGAGTTCGAGCCCAGTGTCCCTCAAAAATGTGCATATCAGTAGACTTGACAGACTCAGAATTCTCTGTTAAACTATGTTGTTGTTGCTCAGTGGAATTCTGTGCTGAAACTTTGTCTTTTGCACATGGGTTGGTCTTACCATCATCAGTTCTAGAGTCTGGGCTGATTATCTGCACCGAGTTCTCACTCTTTATGGCTTTTAGCGAATGCCAGTCCATATTTATGTTTCTAAACCACTCCCGGCCTAGTAGTGGTGGACCTCCCTCCGGTAGCACATATAAGTCCATTATTTGACTTCCTTCACCCTTGTTGGCCACTGCAACCTTTATTGTCCCGATGGGGTACACTCTCTGCCCCGTGTAGGTTGTCAATATAATCTCCGTATCCTGTAGGGGAATATGTTGGAATAACCTTCTGTAATCTTTCTTATTCATGACCGACAATGCCGATCCAGTGTCCAATTCCATTTTTACTTGGACTCCTTCTATCTGAAGAGTAACCCAAATTGTCTGGAGGTCTGCACCCTTACCAACGTTGAGTACCCTTAAGCTAGCCAGTTCAATACTGCTTAAGCCAGCCAGTTCATTACTGCTAGCGTCTGAATCGGACTCCTGTTCGGCCACCTTGTGTACCTTTGCGTATTTCCCTTGCGGTGACTTCTTGTTGCTGGTCTTCTTCCCTGACCTGCATACTCTAGCTATATGTCCAAGCCTACCACATGTTCTGCATTCTTGGTTTTTAAACCAACACTGGTTCTGATCATGCGTTGTCTTTCCACAACGATAACATTTAACAGAACTCACACCCAATTTGTGTGCACTGAGCTCCGGTGACCGTAGCTGCATTACTGCCGTGCCTCTCGCTGCGGCTTCATGTGCTGCTGCCATAGTGACCGCCTTCTCAAGCGTCAGCTCATTCTCCTCGAGCAGTCGCTTTTGTGTATCTTGTTTAAATAAACCACACACAAATTTGTCTCGTAGTGCATCTGTCAGTCCCGTTCCAAACTGACAATATTTTGCTAATTTACGCAATTCCAGCAAATATTCAGCATTGATTTCATTCTGTAGTTGCCTTCTGTCGTAAAATTTAAATCGTTCCGCTAGCATCAGCGGCGTGGGGTTTAGATGATCTTTCAGGACAGTAACAATCTCATCGAACGTCTTATCCGCCGGTTCATCTGGTGATAACAGGTGTTTCAATTGCCCGTATGTCTTCGCACCCATTAAATTTAATAATGTTAGTGCTTTATCTTGCTCACGAATTTTATTGGCCTTACAATAATTTTTTACTCGTTCTACATATATGGCCCAATCCTCGATGTCACTATCAAAGGTGCCAATATTCCCGTGTTTAGGCATTGTTACAATTTTGTTGGAATTTTATGTTACACAAGATGGCGGCTTCCCGCTCTTTGTCGTCGTCCTCCGCTCCCAAGATGGCGGTTTTCCCGCGTTTGGCGGTCTTCACCCGTCCCCCGACGCTGTCTGTAAGCCCGAGTGCGGCCCTTATCTTTTATGCGATCGCTGATCGCGAAGCGGCTCCCGACCGAAGCGGCTCTCGGCCCTTATCTGGAGTGCGATCGCTGGCTTGAAACGCCTCCCGCTCGAAGCGGCTCTCGCGCCCTTATCGCAGATGCGATCGATTTGAAAGCGGCCCGGCCCTTATCTGCCGATCGCTATCGCCCTGTACCTCTGTCTTCCCCAGCCCTGTCTTCTACTCCGGTTCACAAGCTGATGGAAGCTTCAGGGTCCTAATGCCTGTCGCTTCCAGTGGGGTGGTGAGGTTTGAAACCTCTCTTCAACCGCCGTGGAATAACTGCCGCAGGGTAAGAACCTGACTCGTCGCCAGTGTTAAGTCTGTGAATTATTTAGTTAATTAAGACACAGACTAATGAGTAACAATAAAAACAGGTCTTTACTGGTTGGAGGTAGGGACTATACTGAATACAAGATTACTGCACAGTGCTTATATACCGGTGTGTTCACCCCCGGTATTACGTCTACAGCAGCCTGAGAAAGTAGTACATCTCTTAAGGTGGAACAGGCTTAAGCTCTCTTAAGGTGGAACAGGTTACATACACAACAGATACGATGGGTAAAATGGCATCCTTCTGTGCCATAAATTTCTATGATTCTATGATAGAGATCTAACAAAAACTTTTTAAAAAACCTCAATAGCTTTGAGTTTATGCAGTGCGATATTAGCATATAGATGCTTACAGCCAATGAAGTACATTTTAAGTGTAATCACTGTTGTAATGTAGGAAACACAGCAGCCAATTTGCGCACAGCAAGCTCCCAAAAACAGCAATGTGATAATGGCCAGAACATCTGTTTCAGTGATATTGATTGAGGGATAAATATTGGCCAGGACACTGGGGATAACTCCCCTGCTCTTTCTTTGAAATAGTGCCATGGGATCTTTTGCATTCACCAGAAAGAGCAGACGGGGTCTCGGTTTAATGTCTCATCTGAAAGATGGCACCTCCGACAGTGCAGCACTCCCTCAGTGCTGCACTGGAGTGTCAGCCTAGTTTTTTGTGCTCAAGTCCCTGGAGTGGGACTTGAACTCACGACCTTCTGACTCAGAGGTGAGGGTGCCAACCAATGAGCCATGGCTGACTGCTATTTTAGTAGACGCTTTAACCCATTTATTTTAAACAATTTAACCATTCAAATAGTTGACAAAGAATTGTTATGCAATCGTGTGCTAATATCTCACAGAGTTATTTCAACAGCAAAAGGTCATGTACTGCAGTAGTTACAAGTATACATTAATGTACACATGAAGATTTAGCCACTGCTACAAGATAGTTATGCAATGGTTTCAAATTGAACACAAAGTAGTCAAGGTAGTGAGGGGAAAGGACTTGCCCCCCTCCCCCCACCAGGACAAGCACTGGAGAATGTTGGCAGCTGTCTTGACCCTAAGCTCTGGAATTCCCTCCCTAAACCTTTCCGCCCCTCTACATCTCTCTCCTCCTTTAAGACGCTCCTTAAAACCTACCTCTTTGATCAAGCTTTTGGCCACTTATCCTAATATCTCCTTATGTGTCTCCGTGCCAAATTTCATCTGCTAACATTCCTGTGAAGCACCTTGGGACGGTTTACTATGTTAAAGGTGCTACATAAATGCAAGTTGCTTTTGCATCACTACAAATACCAGAAAAAGCAATTACTTAATTCAAGCAGGACATGTTCTTTGGGCGCTATTAGTATTTTGGCATATGTCACCTCACAAAGGCAAGGTACATCCAGCCTCTGGTGAAGTTAGCAGTGTCTGAAGAAGTGAACGAAGGTGCGGTCTTTTATGCAATCTGTAGCCTTTTACCTCATTATGTCACAGTTCCGGCTCTGAGTGAGCCTGAAATCATTTCAAAGCAAGCTGGCACATCTGTTCTTTGATAATTCACTGAGAAATTGCATTGAACAATTTACATGTTCATTGGTTTGGGTACTTACCTCAGGCCTAGTGATGGAAAATTAAAGGGCTAGAAATTCATCTACTTACCGACACTCCATAGCGGCATGAAATGGCAATAAAATGGCTGCCATTTTGCCATGGCAATAAAGCTTCTGCTCTTTTGCCAGCTGGTGGCAGGTCCCGCGATGGCTGCCATATTCCTTTCCTCCTTTGTGCTGCCGGTAACTGGCAGCGCCCTGGGAAAAAAATGGCGGCATGGTGACGTCAATCGGCGTGCAATGCCGACTTAACATCACCAACACGAACTTCAACCCTAGCTGGGTCCTAAGTAAGCCAGGTTAACCCGGCATGCAAGCAGGCTGACAGTAGCGATGTCTGCAGCTCATAAAGGGACACACACATCATTCAGGTAAGTTTGAATTTAAGGGTTTGGATGGAGTTTTTAAAATTTTATTTAAGTAGTGGCTTGTTGCAATAGATGTGAAAAGGCTTTTAAGTGTGTAGGGAGTGCTGCTGGATGCTTGCAAGGTCTCAGATGGTAAATGAAGGCCTTTGCGAAGACAAAACATGCTACGAATACTCAGCAGGTCACGCTATATTTGTGGAGTTTATGTCTCAGATCGACATGCTGCACGACCAACTGAGTATTTCCAGCATTTTATGCTGTCATTTCACATTTACAGCATCCGCTTACAGAGGGAAGAGGAAGACGCAGAAGAGGAAGACGCAGAAGAGGACGAAGCCAAAGAGGAGGAATCAGACAGAAAGATGCATCCCAGACAGCCCCTTTGTGGCCGTGATATCTGGGATGGAATCATCTGCCTCCGGTCCCACTGGTTGGGCAGACTGCCTCTTCTTGTTGACTCACTGGCTGGGCAGGCTGCATTTCTTGGGTGTGTGAAATGAGGAAGGCACAAGGGTGGAGCTGTGCTGGCGGGAGGACGGGAAAGCAAGACGTGCATGCCAGAAGGAGGATAACGTACGAGGATACCCACACCTTTCAGCCCCACAGCTTGCCAAGGGCTCAACCATGCCCCTGCCAAGAATGGCCTGCACCTTCTCCTCCAAGGGGGTGAGGTGAGGCTAAGAATGGGAGAAGCGCCTCGTCATTGGTGCAGGTTGTTGGTAGGTGAATGATTGGGGGTTGTACATTGAGCAATGAGGCTAGTGGTGCAGTTGGTAGGGGGCGACTTTTGAAGATGCATTCACTGACCTTGACAGTGGTCTGAGGTCATGAAGCTTCTTTGGGCACTGGAGCCAGGTGGTGGGGGGCGACACTGCTGGCAGTGACAACCTTAGTGATGCACTCCCACATCATTCTTTATGGAGGGCCTCCTGGCCCCTGTGGGTAGAGGGCTGCTCTTGCAGTGTTGACCCCCCGCACAAAGCTGGAGTGCTGCATGTGAGACCCTCAGTGCCCCTTCCCTGGCTTGCTGAGCCATTTCTGTTAGTGCTGAGGCAGTTTTCCCATTTGTTGAAGTTAGGAAGATAACTCAGCTTTAACAGCTGAATATTCACATTTGGAACTTCTTTTAAATAATGAATATTTCTTAAAAGGCAAAAAGGACTGAAAAATGTATTGATTCACTGCATTTTATTTTGTATTGCTTCAGTGTGCATGGCCCCTTTAATTTTCATACTTCTTCATTGCCCACAATTCCCTGCGAGCTCCACAGCTTCGCTCACAGAGTCTGAGGGAAGCTGCAACATCGGACCTGGACAGGAACTTCACCCCGGATCCCTCCAGCAATGCCATCAGGACGCCATTGCATGGAAGATGAGCGCCGCATCACCTATCTCCATGCCTCCAGACCAATTTCACTCACTTAGCGTTGCAGCCATTTCCAGCGGCCGTTAACTGCAGTTACTGGTAACACCGGCAACTTTGCTGACGAACACAAATTTTTCCCCCAAAGTCTTTTTTTTACTTTGGGGATTCTCAGTCATTTCTAACAAAATTAAAAGAATCATAGGCCTAGAAATTGGGTTGTTAGCGCCGGCGCTGAGCACCTAAAGAGACCTAGAATTGGGGCGAAGCCCTATGTTGGGGTGAGCGCTATGAAGATAGCGCCAACTCAGATATTGACTATACATTTAGCGCCTGCGCTAAGTGTTTGCGCGCGCCCGCGAGCGCAAGCAGCTCATGACGTCATTTCAGTGTGCAACGCCTTTTAGGAGCACCTGAGCGCATATTGGGTGGCGCCCGGAGCCTTAGTGCCCAGCGCTATTAGTGACAGTTCGAGGGAGGGCTAACAGGCCCTTCTCGGAGTAGGGCGGCGCTATTTAAAGGGGACAGCTCAAGTGCAGAATCTTCTGCCACTTGGCCTTCTCATTGCGATCGCTGCTAGAGAGAGTTGGCGAGCTAATGTGGAGTGGAGTTCTGGGAATTTAGCTTTACAGTACTTGGGACCTTCAAACCTGTCCGAAGCACTTGCAGCACTACACCTAAAAGCCTTTTGACCAACTGGCATCGGAATGGGAGCTTGTTTGGAGGGCGACGGCCTCATCGCCCAACACTGTGAAGGGGCAGAGAGACGGCGGGAGAGAGGGCCGGGATTGGCCAGAATGAGGAGGGGCAATGGAGGTCGGCCAATCCAACGGGATGCTGCGAGGGTCTTTAGGCAGCAGGTGACAAGCTTTGACATGTCGGAGGAGCAGTGTTTGCGAAGGCTCCGAATCTGGAGGGACATTGTTACTGATCTGTGCCACCTGCTTGGTCAGCATCTGCAGCCGCGTGAACGCTGCAGAACCTCTCTGTCCGTTACGGCTAAACTGACTGATGGCCTCCATTTTTATGGCAACGGATCCTTTCAGTCAGCCATTGGGGACAATGCGACTGTCGCTCAGGCTGCAGTCCGCTGTTGCATCCGGCAAGTGACAGATGCCCTTTATAGGCGAACGCGTCAATTCATTACCTTCCCTCGGACCCTGCACAAGCAGGCGGAGGAGGAGGAGTATGAGGAGGAGGAGGAGGAGGAGGAGGAAGAGCAGGCGGAGGAGGAGGAGGAGGAGGAGGAAGATGGAAGGGCTGCTGAAAGTGGAAGGTCCATACGTCAGAGGCTCCACTGGACTCGTGTCGACACCCCTGTGGCGGAATGATGAGAGTCTTAACTCATGCGCACTTTGGATGTTTCAGGGCCTCTGAATGCCAGCATCACTGAAAGTAGTCACATGCACCATGCAACATTGAAACTTCTGTTTATTGACACAAAAGTCTTTCATTACAGCTAAACAACGTAATGTGAGCACAAACCATAACTTTCAAAATAATTGTTAACTGTTCGGCCAAGCCGCAAAACTCAACAAACCTCAGCAAATATAACAGCAGGTGAGGGTGTCCTTGAATTTGGACAAACAAACGTCTCAGCACCTCCCTCTACAACTGGCCCCTTGAGGGAGAACGACTTCTGTTCTGCGCCTGGCCCCTTCCCTCCCTGCTGCTCCTACGTAATTGGACCCCAGTGGCGGGCTCAAGGCTGGGGGACGCCTCCTGACTGTCTGGAAGCACAGAAGCCCCTGAGGGACGGCCTGGCCGACCTCTGGGCTTGGAGGGTGCGGATGCAGGATGCTTGCTGTGACCATGGCTGGAAGCAGTGTGGCCTGCAGGTGGTGGCAGCTGCAATGCAGGCGTCCCAGCGCTGGCATGTGCAATGCTCTCCTGCCGAGAGAGGACACCTGCACCATGGTCGGACGACACACTGGCTATCTGAGGGGAGCGGCTCGGCTCCTCCGCCACAATCGCATGCTCCACTGATTCCTGGCCTTGTACGGGAGTGGAAGGGCCCGGGGTGATCCTATCTGATGCAGAGAGGGTGGCTGCAGTGAGAGATCGCGTTGCGTCAATCTGGCTGTGGAGGAGCCCAGCAAGTGACTGCGTGGCAACAGTGAGGACCTATGTGCCAGGTGCCAGTGCTTCGGAGAAGGCCTGGACAGTTCTTCCCATGGCTTCGGACAAGGCAGGTGCCGACCGCTCCACTGCCTCGGACAAGCCCTGCACAGACCTTTCCAGGGATTGTCCGAAGCCCTGAACAGTCCTTTCCATTGCCGACTCAAAGCCGTGGACAGTCCTCTCCATTGTTGGGCTGAAGCCCTGGATAGTCCTGTCCATTGTGGCCCCGAAGCCCTGGATAGACCTGTCCATAGTTTCCCCGAACACCTGGAGAGTCCTCTCCATTGTTGCCCCAAAGCTCTGCAGAGTCCTCTCCATTGTTGCCCCGAAGTGCAACATACTCCTAGCCAATGCATCTATTGACTCAGCATCTTCTCCACTGCAGCCATCAGCTCCGTGTGTCTGACCCGGGCCTGTTTGCTCATCTCAGCCAGACGACGGACCTCATCTGCACTCTGTGCAGCAGTCATGACGACCTGCCTTGCCCTGCGGGGAGACGGTGGCCGAACTTGCCTATCCCCCATGCGTTGCTGCATGCCGCTTGGTCCGGCAACTGGTTCATCCTCAGAGCCACCCCCCCTCCCCTCCAGGGGACTACTATCCCCAGTCTGCAGATGTCTCAGCTCCCCGGATTCTGCAGCGGCTGGTCCGGATTCCTCCTAGTCCCCGCCTCCGGTGGCACTGGCACTGGCAGCTTCAGCGCATTGAGCCCGAGTTGGTGCTGCTTCACCTGAAAGTGGGAGGTGGAAGAGTGGCTTTAGCAAAAGGACAGCTTTGCTGAAAAGCATGCCAGATTGCGGCAAGGCTCTGACATGGCTGCACACTGAGGATGCATGCTGGCAGGGGGACCAAGTGGAAGGCAACAGGTGAAGAAGCTGAGAGTCTTACCCTCACTGTCGGTAATGGGGCCGGCAGATGCAGTAGTCACAGGACCAGACAGACGTCCTCCAAGTATCTGGTGCACTCTCTCCTCCAGATCCGTGAGAGTGACCACTTGTGCAGGTCCGCCACCGGTTCGACGCTGCTCCTTTCGAATCATCGCCAGCTTGGACTGCAGGGGAAAGAAGGGGAGGTTCTGTTACACGATGCCTTGAGACCTCATCGCATGCCCCCCATGGTGAAAGAGCCCTTACATGAGGCCTTGAGACATCTGTCCACGTGTGTGCCCAGAAAGGGCCATGGGTGCATACTGACAGATGGCCATTGGCGCATCATTGCAGCAGGGAGCCCGAAGTCAGCTGCAGATGGAGGGAAGCACAAGTTTGGTAAACCTTCACTTACCCTAACGATCCATGTGAGGTCGTTGAATTTCTTCCTGCACTGAACAGGGGTCCTGGTCGCCATGCTGCTGGAGTTCACCCTCACAGCAACCTCCCTCCAAGATCGTCGATAAGCCTTCTGATTCGGCCTCTTGCCATTAACCGGATACAGGATGTGATGAAATATTCCATTCATCACTGCCTGTGACTGTGGTCGGTTTCAGTGTCATTTCCCTTCCCCCAGTCCTCATTGTATTGTTTATTGGAATGTGCTGGAATGTGCTGTGTGTGTAGGGCTCCGCCCATACCTGGCCCCTTTTGTAGGCTAGCTCAGTCTGGCCTCAGTCTCCAGAAGGAAGATACCTCTCTCTCTTACGTGTTACTTTCTAAGTTAATAAAAGCCTTGTTTTGTTTCGCTAACATCGAGTCTCGGAATTATTGAGGCACATCAATTTTATTAACTTATTTTTCAACACTATGGATCAACTCCTGAAACCCGAATGTTTGGATTTGGATCAACATGCTCCGGACGCATCAGCACGCTTCGGACACTGGTTTGAGTGTATGGAATTCTTCCTGGACAATTCCGCAGCCGTCAAAGGCGCTACGGACGCTGCGAGGATGAGACTCGGAATTCTGCGGAATTGGGTAAGCCACCGGGTTTACCCCCTCATCCAAGATGCCGATACGTACCTGGCCGCCTGCGACATCTTAAAGGCGCATTACCAGCAGCCTACGAATGAGGTGTATGTTAGGCATCTGCTCGCTACTCGCGCACAGCGACCTGGGGAATCGGTGGAGGAGTTCCTAAGCACCCTGAAAATGCTTGGCAAAGACTGCAAGTGCTGAGATGTAAAAGCCGCAGTGTACACTGACGAGCTTGTTCGCGATGCCTTTATCACAGGCCTCAGCTCCACTTACATCCGGCAAAGACTGCTGGAAAAAACGGGGTTGGACCTGAAACAGGCTGCGGACACCGCGCGATCCCTGGATGTGGCCCAGAGAAACTCGGACGCCTACTCTTCAGCCCGCGCCGTCCACGCCGCCATGTGTGCACCGAGGGCGCCGCCATCTTGGAAGGCATCTTCCCTGCCCGGCAGCCCGACACCGGCGGGGCCCCGCTCTCCCCCCAGAAGCCCTACGACAGCCGCGACGCGTCAGGGACCCAACTGCTTCTTCTGCGGGCAGCCAAAACACACCAGAAACCTGTGCCCGGCGAAAGGCACCACCTGCTTTAAGTGCGGTAAGAAGGGGTGCTTCGGGAAGGTGTGCAGAGGGAACCCCGCCGGAAAACCAACCGCCGGAAAACCCGCCACCGCCGCGTGTGCGCCGTGGGAGCGGCCATCTTGGATGCCATCTTGCCCGACCTCGTGGGGTCCGCCATCTTATGAGCAGACAGCGTGGACACCATCTTGTATCGATCAGGGCCCTACAGTGGCATCGGTCACAGTGGACCAGACCAGGCCGCACCCGCTATCCAAATCAATGGTGGACATCGAGGTAAACGGGTGCCGGGTTAAATGTTTAATTGACAGTGGAAGCACGGAGAGTTTTATCCACCCTGAACTGGCACAGCAACTCTCCCTAAAGGTGGTCCCTGCTCAGGGTACCATCTCTATGGCTGATAAAACCCAGACATCGACCATTCTGGGTTACTGCACGGTACAATTGGGTGTTAACGGAACTGTATACGATAATTTTAAAGTATTAATCATGAAGAACCTATGTGCGAGCGTGATCTTGGGCCTGGATTTCCAGTGCAACCACCAAAGCATCACGCTCAAGTACGGTGGGTCCCAGCCGCCCCTCACAGTGTGCGGTCTGGCTACCCTGAAGGTAAAGCCGCCTTCGCTATTCGCGAACCTTACCCCTAACTGCCGGCCAATAGCGACCAAAAGCAGGAGGTACAGCTGGGAGGACAGGCGGTTTATCGCGACCGAGGTAGACAGGCTCCTGAAAGAGCGCATTATTGAACGCAGCAACAGCCCATGGCGCGCCCAAGTGGTAGTGGTAAGGGGTAGCGAGAAGAAACGGATGGTGATCGACTATAGTCAAACGATCAACAGGTACACCCAACTAGACGCCTACCCGCTACCCCGCATATCAGAAATGGTGAACCAAATCGCCCAATACCGGGTGTTCTCCACCATCGACCTCAAGTCAGCGTACCACCAGCTCCCTATCAGACCAGAGGATCGCCCGTACACCGCCTTTGAGGCGAACGGACGCCTCTACCAATTCCTCAGAGTCCCCTTTGGGGTGACGAATGGGGTCTCGGTTTTTCAGAGGGAGATGGACCGCATGGTCGATGACCACCACTTGCAGGCAACCTTCCCCTACCTCGACAACGTCACCATCTGCGGCCACAATCAGCAGGATCACGACTCGAACCTCGAGAGGTTCCTGGAAACCGCACAAAAACTCAACCTCACTTACAACGAGGACAAGTGCGTTTTCAACACCACGCGCCTCTGCATACTAGGCAGCGTGGTGGAGAATGGGGAAATTGGACCAGACCCCGACCGATTGCGCCCCCTACGGGAGCTGCCCCTGCCCAACACTCCCAAAGCCCTGAAAAGGTGCCTGGGGTTATTTTCTTATTATTCCCAATGGGTCCCCAACTACTCCGACAAAGCCCGCCCCCTCTTGAAAGCATCCTCTTTTCCGCTCTCTGCTGAGGCCCACGCCGCCTTCAAAAGCATTAAGCAGGATATTGAGCGGGCCACGCTACAGGCAGTGGACGAGAACACTCCATTTCAAGTGGAAAGTGATGCGTCTGACTTCGCCTTGGCGGCCACCCTCAACCAGGCGGGGCGGCCCGTAGCTTTCTTCTCGAGGACCCTCCAAGGGCCTGAGATCAGACACTCCTCCGTGGAAAAGGAGGCCCAAGCCATCGTGGAGGCAGTGCGCCACTGGCGCCACTACCTAGCCGGCAAACGCTTCACCCTACTTACTGACCAGCGGTCGGTAGCGTTTATGTTCAATAATAAACAGAGGGGGAAGATTAAAAATGATAAGATTCTTAGGTGGCGGATCGAGCTCTCCACCTTCGAGTACGACATCATTTACTGGCCAGGGGCCCTTAACGAATCCCCTGACGCCCTCTCACGAGGGATGTGTGCCAGCGCCACCGGGGATCGGCTACAGACCCTCCACAACGACCTCTGCCACCCAGGGGTCACGCGGCTGTTCCACTTCATAAAGTCCCGTAACTTACCCTACTCGATTGAGGAAGTTCGGTCTCTGACCAGGAACTGCCGCACTTGCGCTGAGTGCAAGCCTCGGTTCTACCGCCCAGATAGAGCCCACTTAATCAAAGCTACACGGCCCTTTGAGCGGCTCAGCTTAGATTTCAAGGGCCCCCTCCCATCCGTTGACCGCAATGTTTACTTCCTGAACATTGTGGACGAATACTCCCGGTTCCCATTCGCCTTCCCCTGCCCAGACATGACCAGCGCCACGGTCATTAAATGCCTCAACAGCCTGTTCTGCCTGTTCGGTATGCCGAGCTACATCCATACGGATAGGGGGGCGTCCTTCATGAGTGAAGAGCTACGCCAGTACATGCTGTCCAAGGGGATCGCCACGAGCCGTACCACCAGCTACAACCCCCGGGGTAACGGCCAAGTGGAGCGAGAGAACGGGACAGTATGGAAAGCAGTCACTCTAGCTCTAAGGACCAAGGGCCTCCCTATCTCCCGCTGGCAGGAAGTCCTCTCGGATGTGCTCCATTCGATACGGTCGCTATTGTGTACGGCCACTAATGCCACGCCTCACGAACGAATGTTTGTCTTTCCCCGGAAATCCACCTCAGGCGTATCCATGCCGTCATGGCTCTCCACCCCAGGTCCGGTACTCGTGCGAAGGCATGTGAGGGGCCACAAGACGGACCCTCTCGTGGAGCCAGTACACCTACTCCACGCCAACCCCCAATACGCATATGTCCAGCACGCCGACGGAAGGGAGGACACCGTGTCCATAAAAGACGTCGCCCCAGCCGGCATCGACAACAACCACGGCAATAGCAGCAACAACGATCACAGCAACTCTTACCCACCCACTACTCTTTCATCACCCCCGGAAGAACATCGACCAACGGCACCCCCACCAACTACCCCTTCAACAACCCTGGCGGCACCCCCGGCAGAGACCCAGGAGACTACCGGGGACACCCAGCCGACACCCGCGGCACCACAACAGCCACGTCGGTCGCAGAGGACTATCAAACCCCCGAACAGACTAAATCTATAGAAGGGGTGAATGTGATGAAATATTCCATTCATCACCGCCTGTGACTGTGGTCGGTTTCAGTGTCATTTCCCTTCCCCCAGTCCTCATTGTATTGTTTATTGGAATGTGCTGGAATGTGCTGTGTGTGTAGGGCTCCGCCCATACCTGGCCCCTTTTGTAAGCTAGCTCAGTCTGGCCTCAGTCTCCAGAAGGAAGATACCTCTCTCTCTTACGTGTTACTTTCTAAGTTAATAAAAGCCTTGTTTTGTTTCGCTAACATCGAGTCTCGGAATTATTGAGGCACATCACAGGACCTCTCGACGGTGTTCAACTGCAGCCACCAAGTGGTCCAGAGCCTCAGTGCTGAAGCGCTCTGCTCTCTGCCTAACCTTCTCCATGATGAACAAGTTTGTACTGCCAGACAAGGGCGAGCGCCGAATCTGAGGCCTACAGGGCGTTGGGTGCTGAAGCTCAGGCTGACTGACCCACCCCTTTAAGAGCCGGCCGGCGCCTGGAGGTCTCATGCTTTCCCGTAATTGAGTTCACCTGCGCTGCGCCCGTCCGCGTCAAAATTGAGTAGCGCCTGACTTTTTGCGCCTTAAGAGCACCGTGCAACGGCTGATTTAGCGCCTCAATCCCCTTTGGTGGCGATGCAACCCAATATCGCGCCAGGCGGCGATAAGTTTCGTCTGGCTATAAACTTTGCGCATCGCCAGTTCTAATGCCTCAAGCGGGGCTATACCCAATTTCTAGGCCATAGAGTCTTACAGCACAGAAAGAGGCCATTTGGCCCATCGTGTCTGTGCTGGCTCTTTGAAAGAGTATCCAATTAGCCCACTCCCCCGCTCTTTCCCCGTAGCCCAGTAAGTGTTTTTCTTTTCAAGTATACATCCAATTCCCTTTTGAAAGTTACTATTGAATCTGCTTCCACTGCCCTTTCAGGCAGTGTATTCCAGAACTTGCTGCATAAAAAACATTCTCTTCATCTCCCCCTGGTTCTTTTGCCAATTATCTTAAATCTGTGTCCTCTGGTTACCGACCCTTCTGCTAGTGGAAATGGTTTCTCCTAATTAACTCCATCAAAACCCATCATAATTTTGAACACCTTTATTAATTCTCCTCATCTTCCCCCTGGTTCTTTTATAATTATCTTAGATCTATGTTAATTCTAGAGCTCCCGCAGTGGGTAAAGGCACCCTGTGGTTTGGTACTAAGCCATCCAGACCAGAAGATCCCAGATTCAATTGCTATTTTGTGTTGAATTAGCTGATCTCAGTTGGCACCATTAGAATTGGTCTCAGCAACCCTTGGAGTAGGAGGGGAAAAATATGTGGAACTATATCCCAGCAGAAATTAGAGCCTTCAGGAAAGGGACCTCAGAGTACAAATACACAAATCACTAAAAAGTAGCGACACAGGTTAACAAGGCCATAAAAAAAGCAAACCAAGCTCTAGGGTTTATTTCTAGAGGGATAGAATTGAAAAGTAGTGAAGTTATGCTAAACTTGTATCGAAACTTGGTTAGACCACACTTGGATTACTGCGTACAATTCTGGTCGTCATATTATAAAAAGAATATAGAGGCACTGGAGAGGGTGCAGAAAAGATTTACAAGGATGATACCAGAAATGCGAGGGTATACCTATCAGGAGTGGATGAACAGGCTGGGTCTCTTTTCTCTTGAAAAAAGAAGGCTGAGGGGTGACCTAATAGAGGTCTTTAAAATTATGAAAGGTTTTGATAGAGTAGATAAAGAGAGAGTGTTTCTGCTTGTGGGGAAGAGCAAAACTGGAGGCCATCAATATAAGATAGGCACCAAGAAATCAAAGGAATTCAGAAGAATCATCTTCACCCAAAGAGTGGTGAGAATGTGGAACTCGCTACCACAGGGAGTGGTTGAAGTGAATAGTATAGATGCATTTAAAGGGCGGCTAGACAAGCATATGAGGGAGAAGGGAATAGAGGGGTTTGCTGATAGAGTTAGATGAGGAAAAACAGGAGGAGGCTTGAGTGGAGCATAAACGCCGGCATGGACTGGTTGGGCTGAATGGCCTGTTTCTGTGTCATATATCCTATGTAAAAATTAGTGGAACAAAGTTTTAATGTTGTGTAAAATAGTACTGTAATAGTGTCGGGAACAACTGCAATTGATGCAATTGTGAGAGTAACTGAGTTAATAGATATTCTTCTGACGCTGATCAATTTGTAAGACGGGCAGTTTGTTCCTGGAATGTCCAAGACTGCGGCCGAGAGAGGGGTGTTGTCGAAGTTGTTTGTCAAGGAGGTGAAAGGAGGGAACTGCAGTCAACTGGAAATGCAGAAAGCAAGAGACGTACACAGAGTGAGAGCAGGATCCACAGATAGAGGCTGAGCTTTCCTGCTTCTGCGCTCACGAGGCCACGATTGATTTTAATGGTCGATAAATCTCAGGTGGGTGAGCGTAGAAGTGGAATTTCTGGCTATGGGGCCCACTTGCACTGACAATAATCTACTTTGTTTATGCTTTCTGAATCAAACATGCTCTGTGTTAGAAAACAGGTTCAACCAAGGCCGCTACTTACCTGTGACTAGCAACTAGCATAATCTGTAAAACTTTACCCTTCAATAAACTCTACTGAGATATTGTTTTCTCTGCCAATTTCCTTACCTCCTTCCTTTGTCGAAGGTGGCATCCTCTCTGGGTATGGTTTCGCAAGTGTCAGGAATCCTTCACCAGGTACTTGACCAAAGTGGCCAGTCTTCATGTGTGAGCCCATAAGAGGGTGTTGACACGATAATTGACTCTGGACATCACCATAGCCCAAGCCAATCTTGTCCTCACCCAATGTCCACATGTCCATTTTCCATCAGAAGGTCACTGGAAAGCAGTCAGAAGGGGAAACCCTGGAGCATTTTCTCCTTCATAACCCAAGAGTGCTGAGGCTAGTTCTAGCACCCCTACCACCACTCCAGCTAATGTCAGCTAACAATACAGAGCGGAGGTTGAACCGATCCCTCCGTGTTCGGCATGGCTCAGCTACAGCTGTTTTCATCCTGCTCTAACCAGCTTACCCTGACCTTCTTGACTATTTTTCTTGAGGTGGAGATAAGTGAGGTCGCTTTGGGATCAAGTTCATGCCAAGATGACAATAGTTTGGTGATGGAGGATTGGAACTGAGTTGATTGTCTGTGTCAGATTTGCTAATCCGATACCTGAACCAGGCACATCCATTGTACACTAACGTGCACTGTTGATGATTGACCGGTTAGCCTTTCTCATTGATGGGACCAGGAGGGGTGAACGTGTCATTGAGGGCTGGTATTCTTACTCAACTTCAGATAACCATCTACAAGGCACAAGTAAGGAGTGTGATGGAATACTCTCCACTTGCCTGGATGAGTGCAGCTCCAACAGCACTCAAGAAGCTCGACACCATCCAGGACAAAGCAGCCCGCTTGATTGGCACCCCATCCACCACCTTAAACTTTCACTCCCTCCACCACCGGCGCACCGTGGCTGCAGTGTGTACCATCTACAAGATGCACTGCAGCAACTCATCAAGCTTTTTCGGCAGCACCTCCCAAACCCGTGACCTCTTCCACCTAGAAGGACAAGGACAGCAGGCGCATGGGAACACCACCACCTCCAAGT
The DNA here is from genome assembly GCF_052327205.1 of Somniosus microcephalus. NCBI lineage: Eukaryota > Metazoa > Chordata > Chondrichthyes > Squaliformes > Somniosidae > Somniosus > Somniosus microcephalus. Next base: position 255,434,482 of record NC_140989.1, read on the forward strand.
TCCCCTCCAAGTCACACACCATCCTGACTTGGAAATATATTGCTGATCCTTCATCATCGCTGGGTCAAAATCCTGGAACTCCCTCCCTAACAGCACTGTGGGAGTACCTTCACCACACGGACTGCAGCGGTTCAAGGTGGCTCACCACAACCTTCTCAAGGGTAACTAGGGATGGGCAATAAATGCTGGCTTTGCCAGCGACGCCCACATCCCATGAATGAATAAATAAAAACTTCAGATAACCTTACAGCCAGAGTGGTGCTAGCTGGACAGGCAGTGGGGAACTTACCAATGCTCTGTGCTAGTTTAGCTTGTTAAACTCCAAACGTTTGTACATTTTGGGTCCCCAAGTGGTATGCATTCCTATAAAGATGGAATGTGCATTCCCGATCATGCAAATACAAACCCTGATTATATGGTTTTCTCAGGAGTTTGGATCAGAGAATATTAAGATTGGTGATGGGTTTTCACAATTACCAGAAACCTGGTTGACTGAAAAAAGCTCCAGTGCAATCACTGGAAGTAATTTTTTTTCTCCATCTGAACGTTGGTGATAGGTTTAGGATTGCTCTTTGTGCTCTTAGAGTTCTTTTTTTACTCCTTGAGGCATTCGCCGCAAGAAACAATGTTACTTCCTTTAGGGATTTAGAAGAAGAGAAGGAGGATGAAGAGGACTAATGCAGGAAGGACAGGCTAATCAGGTACCATAAGAGGCACCTGCCACCCACCCACAGATATCCATGCACCCATATTTACAGAGCAAGGCACTTGTATCTCAACCCGAGCGATAAGCAACGGATAAGAAGGCTGCCCTTCTCACAGGATAGTAGAAGGTGAATTAGATGGGCCTTGATCTTTTTTCGTCTTGCAATTCCTATGTTCCTCTGGCAGGTAATAAGTGTGTTGCAGGAACTGAGAAGATGAAATTAATCACAGAATCACAGAAACCCCACAGTGCAGATAGAGGCCATTTCGGCCCATCGAGCCTGCACCGACACATATCCCACCCGATCCCCGTAACCCCTACACCAACACATATCCCACCCTATCCCTGTAACCCCAGGCATTTAATCTCCCTAACACTAAGGGTCAATTTTTTATCATAGCCAATCAACCTAACCCGCACATCTTTGGATGCCCCATCTGAAGCTGGCATCTGCCCATTCTAATCTGCAATTTCCCACTGCTTCTCATAGCTGCCTGTCCAAGAGTTCCCTCCTCATTCGGGGTGAAAGTTCGGAGACTAGGGATTCCAAAATGGGCAACTTTCTCCTTTAAGAAGGAAGTAGATGGTCTGAAGGCCCTTTGCTTGCTAGGATATGAAATTCAGCCTAGGTGTCAATAAGCATTCCTTAATGGGGTTATAACTGATCATGTGAGGCTACAAATCATATGAGGCTTTCACTGCTCCCCTACGTGATAGGCTGTAAGTGAAGGAACACTTGCAGGGGAAGGAAGGGGTGCAAAAGGTCTTCGGATACCTTGTGTTTATTTCTGGCAACACAGGGAGGGCAAAATGGGTGGAAATATAAAACATTCTTATTAACATGCATTGGCACAAAGTGTGACTGCCTCCTTTTGGCTGATGAGGCCATTGAACTTCTTCCAACATTGAAGTGCCATGTGATGGGGTTTGATGAGGTAGCATTGAATGCCAAGGATGCCTTCTTCCACTGGGCCTGTACAATTCTTTTTGTTGTCTTTCTTTGCTCAAGCCTTTCTTCCAGACTTGGAGCCCATAAAACCTCCAAGGAGGAGTGTGAGAACTTGAGGTCTCCAGGCCCTGCCGCAGCACCCTCAGGTATGGGCCATTCTTCCAAGTGCTTGCTTGCCACTTTTCTGTCGAGACCATGCCCCTTTAAGCTGTTGCACCCAATTAAACACTACAGCGGTACATGATTTCCCTCCTCTCAGAGGTGAGTCCCCAATAGAGAGCCCGAACAGCACTGGGAGCCTGGCATGAATACACTGATTAACCAGAGGAAGGAAAATACGATAGGGTCAGAGTGGGGACATGCTGGTAGGCAGAAGCTCATCCCCAGTGCACTTTCTGTGGGAACACGGTTACAGGGGGAAATCTAGGCTTGTCTACTGCACCTTTGCAAATTTTCCATTTCTCAATCTTTGTGGTCTCTCTGAGTGAGATTGCCAACTCAGGGCCAAGCTTGCATCCAATAATTTTTGGTCTACATTCTTCACACATTTCAACCTGGATAACTGACAAAACTGACCAACGGCTTCAAAAAAGCTGCCGCAGCCCAAGAAAACCCGACAACTCAGCAGCAGCCCTGAATAAGGGCCTGATAATATATTAAAGGGCAGTACATAAGAACAGAGTTTGCAGCAGTGGTGGATTTAACAAAAGACTGAAGTGGAATGTGAGTGGTGAAAGCATCAGGTTTATTCCCTGTGAGAGCCTGAGGGCTTGTTTTGCTGGAGAAATAATCCCGCCTTCACCTTGAACTTGTTGGCTGACACAGTGGTGTCGCTACTCACTCTGCTTTTTATATGCCTGATTTGGTGCATTTTTTGGTGTGTACAGTAACGTTTTAAAAGTAAGTAAATTACCACTTCCAGCCCTACTTCACATTTTATTTCCAGTCCCCGGCCATTCCACAAGTGCCGCCATAAGAACGCTAATGCAAAACCAGTTAGAGCCTTTACGCCAAAGTAACATTTTTCTTATCCCCCAAAAAAGTCTCCCTAACTGATCTTGAAGAAAATAAACCTTCCTTGAAGAAAGTGATTGGACATGGTCCTCTGAGGCAAATGAAACAGTTTTAAGAACTCCATTTAAGCAGCTTGTTTGAACACAGGAACAGGAGTAGGCCGTTTAGCCCCTCAATCCTGTTCCGCCATTCAATGAGACCATGGCTGATCTGCGACCTAACTGCATATACCCGCCTTTGACCCATATCCCTTAATACCTTTGGTTAACAAAAATTTATTAATCCCAGATTTAAAATTAACAATTGATCTAGTACCAATTGCCGTTTGCGGAAGAGAGTTCCAAACTTCTACCACCCTTTGTGTGTAGAAGAGTTTCCTAATTTCACTCCTGAAAGGTCTGGCTCTAATTTTTAGACTATGCCCCCTAGTCCTAGACTTCCCAACCAGCGGAAATAGTTCCTCTCTATCTAGCCTATCAGTTCCCCTTAATATATTTGCTGTTTATACCTTCTTAAAGACAACCAACCTCTTTACCAAGCTTTTGGTCACTTGTCCTAATATCTCCTTAAGTGGCTCAGTGTATAATTTTGTTTGATTACACGCCTGTGAAGGATGTTTTCCTATGTTTAAGGCCCTTATATAAATGCAGGTTGTTGTTGCTTTATGGACAGACACTAAATAAGTGCACCTGTAACTACAATTCTCAGAAACCAACAGCTCATTTTTCATTACTCTGCCTCAAGATTATGCGCTAGCTACAAAGAAAAAAGGAACATCTAAACGATTAGCACAGACTGCCTGTTACGTGCTTGCCAACTGTACAGTACTATTTAACACTTATTTCCGATAATATACTGTTGATGTTTCAGTTTTTTTTGCAGCTGACACAAAATCCGATTTTTAAGTATTAGCTTTGTTGTGTATGTACCTTTAAGAGAATAACTGGTCTCAGACTGCAGTACCGGCAGTGACCACCCCTGTATAAAAGGCGCTAGAGAGCCTCTGTTTGTTAGTTTTCACTATTGATTTCCACCAGTAAAGACTTGTTTGTTTTCACTCCTGCTGGTCCGTGTCTCAATCATTCATGGACTTAACACTGGCGACGAGTAAGAAACGAACTTACCTGCAACTCGGCAGCACCTCAGACGACGTTGTTGAAGGTCGGAGCCAGAAGAAAGAAAAAAAAAAAATAGAGTCCAAAGAAACTCGAGAAATGGGCGGCGACCGTCAATCATCGGTTTGAAAACTTGCAGGAGAGACTTTCCAGAGCCAGGCTGGGTTCCTCGGTCTGTGGTTTCCCAGCTAATCGGGCTGGTGGCAGGTAGTGCTCTGATCCTTCCTGGGCTGCGGCGGGCTGAAGCTCGATCGGGTGGCTTTTCAACGGGGCCGGGCAGCGAGTCGGGAAGCAAAGAGAGAGAGAGAGGGTGGAGCACACAGGGCGCGGCCGGTGCTTCAAAGCCGGGCAGCGTTCGGACCTAAGAAGAGGGAGGGAAGTGTCCCAGAGGGTCCGCTCCATGACGGGAAAATAATAAAAGAAAAAGAATCAATATTTAACGCGCAAGAAACTGTGAAAAGCAGCGCTAACAACAGCGGGGAAGAAGGCAAAGTGCGGGAGGCGCCATTTTGATAAATCAGGGAAGAAGGCAAAGCGCGGGAGGCGCCATTTTAGATTTGCAAGATGCCGAAGACTGGCTGTATCACTGCTTTTGATAATACATTAGAGGACTGGACCACGTATGTGGAAAGAGTCGAGGTATATTTCGAGGCAAACGAAATAGCGGAGGGGAAAAAGGCATCGATATTGCTAAACTTAATGGGCGCTAGAACGTACGGCCTATTGCGGGACCTGATTACTCCAGCCAAACTGAAGGCGAAGAGTTTTAACGAAATTGTTGCTGTCCTACAGGAACACTTAAGCCCTGCACCGCTGTTGATAGCAGAAAGATTTAAATTCCACAGGAGAACTCAGCACAAAGATGAGAGCAATGCTGAGTATCTTATGGAACTACGCAAGCTATCAAAGCACTGCCAGTTCGGAGCAGGACTGGCAGATACCCTACGGGACAAATTTGTCTGTGGACTCCTGAGTGAAGGAACACAGAAGAAGTTACTCTCAGAAAAAGAGCTGATGCTAGATAAGGCTTTCAGCGTGGCAGTATCGTATGAAGCAGCAGCCAGGGGAGCTGCAGAAATTCAACAAAAACCACAGGAATACGGCACCCACGAAATGACACGGGGATTTGCAAAATGTTATCGCTGCGGCAGAACTAACCATGACCAGAAGGACTGCTGGTCCAAAGACAAAATATGCAGACAATGCGGGAAGATTGGACACATTGCACGAGTTTGCAGGTCTGGGAAGAAGACCAGCGACAACAAAAAGGCTACTAAGGAACCGTACAAGAAAGTACAAAAGATGACGGACAGTAGTTCCGAAGACCAGATGAGCGATAGTGAATCCGGAAACAGGAGACTAAGCTGTCTCAAACTTCACAATGTAATCGCAAAAGAGGATCACCGAACCATTTGGGTCACCCTCACGATAGCAGGGTCCCAAGTTAAAATGGAATTGGATACAGGATCAGCGCTAACCGTCATGAATCGACGAGACTACGAGCGGCTATTTTCACACATACACTTGAGAGAGACATCCATCGTCTTGACGATGTATACGGGGCAAAAAGTATACCCCAGAGGAAAAATAAGGGTGCCTGTCGAATACAATGGCAAGAAAATACGGAAATTGTATCTCTACATACTGCCAAATGGTGGACCACCGTTATTGGGACGGGAATGGATCAGGAAGATAAACTTAGATTGGCATTCCATTCATGCAATGACGGTGGACGGTAAAAAAGATGAAGACGTCACTCCTGGACGATTGTCAACAATCTTAGCTAACGCCAAAGAGGTATTTCAACAAGAACTGGGCACGCTTAAAGGCGTAACCGCCTCGATAAAAATAGAAGGGAATGCAGTTCCCAAGTTTTTCAAAGCAAGACCGGTACCATATGCAATTCGCCCAGCCGTCGAGGCAGAGCTGGAGAATCTGGAGAAGGCGGGCGTGTTGTCTAAGGTTGACTGGAGCGAGTGGGCGACACCCATCGTTCCTGTCATGAAGAAAATGTTAAGCAATAAGTCCGGAGAGCCAAGGAAGATTCGCATCTGTGGGGATTTCAAGGTGACGGTGAACCCTGTCCTTCACACAGTACAATATCCTCTTCCAAGGAAGAAGACATCTTCGCCTCACTGTATGGAGGGAAGTGTTTTACAAAAATTGACCTGGCACAAGCATATTTGCAGATGGAGGTTGAAGAGTCCTCTAGGAAGTATCTCACGATAAACACTCACAAAGGTCTTTACCAGTATCATCGATTGGTATTCGGAGTAGCATCGGCTCCGGCGATATGGCAAAGAGCGATGGAACAAGTCCTGCAAGGGATTCCGGGGACTCAGTGTTACTTGGACGACATCCTTGTAACAGCTAAAGATGACAGTGAACACCTTAACAACCTAGAACAGGTGCTCACTAGACTACGGGAACATGGGCTGCGAGCCAACCGCCCCAAGTGCGAATTTTTTAAGAAACAGATATCGTATTGTGGCCACGTGATTGATGAAGAGGGGTTACATAAGTCCCCTGACAAAATCGAAGCGGTTGTTAAGGCCCCAGCGCCTGAAAATGTGTCGCAACTGAGGTCATTCCTCGGGTTGGTGAATTACTATCATAGGTTTTTGCCGAATTTGTCGACAATTCTGCACCCACTGAACTCCCTGCTACGAACGGGGGTAGCATGGAAATGGAACGATGATTGTAAGCGTGCTTTTCAGAAGAGTAAGGACTTAATCACTTCAAGGGAAGTATTGGCTCACTACAACCCAGCACTGCCAATCAGGCTGGCGTGTGATGCGTCTCCCTACGGCATTGGGGCTGTACTGTCACATAAATTCCTTGATGGTTTAGAGAGGCCGATAGCTTTTGCGTCACACTCGTTAACTTCTGCCGAGCGTAACTACGCCCAGATTGACAGAGAGGCCCTCAGCCTAGTGTGGGGGGTGAAGAAGTTCAGTCACTACCTGCACGGTCAAAAATTTACTCTACTAACCGATCATCAACCTCTTGTCTCCATTTTCAACCCTCAGAAGGGCGTACCAATAATGACGGCACAACGGCTGCAGAGATGGTCCCTTTTCCTAGGGGCACACCAATATGACATCGAGTACAAAGGAACTAAACAGCATGGAAATGCTGATGGATTGTCACGCCTACCGTTGCCGACGGTGGAAGAAGAAGACCTTGCAGTGGATCCAATGGAGTTATTCCACTCGACCATAGTCGAATGTCTCCCTGTGACGAATGCAAACATAGAAAAGGAAACACGGAATGACCCGACACTATCACGGGTCTATGATTTAACGGTGAAGGGATGGCCAGCACATGGCGAACCACTGCTGCCAGCATTCTCGCCAAGAAGAGAACAGCTGTCAGTGTGCAGAGGAACCTTGATGTGTGGATCCAGAGTAGTAATTCCACCTAAGTTGACGGATAGAGTACTCAATGAGCTTCATGAGGGTCATCTGGGTGGGGTAAAAATAAAGAACTTAGCCAGAGCGTTTGTGTGGTGGCCGGGAATCGATAGAGAAATCGAAGAGATGACCAAGAGCTGTGCAGGATGCCAGAAGGTCCAAAATGCCCCACCACAAGCTCCTCTGCATCCATGGGAGTGGCCCTCATCTCCATGGCAACAGGTGCACATTGATTTTGCTGGTCCCTTCATGGACTCGATGTTTTTAATTGCGGTGGATGCACATTCAAAGTGGCCAGAGGTAATAAAAATGTCCTCAACCACCACGGAAAAAACTATCACAGTTTTGCGAACCATATTCGCTAGGAATGGGCTGCCTGAACAGATTTGCTCTGACAATGGACCACAGTTTGTGTCTGAAGAGTTCCGGAGGTTCTTAAAGAACAATGGCGTTAAGCATTACACATCTGCCCCATATCATCCAGCCACTAATGGATTGGCCGAGAGGTTTGTCCAAACATTCAAGAAGGCTATCAAGGCAATGTGTAATGAAGATATACCCCTACAACACAAGGTGGACAACTTCTTTTTTGCCTACCGGAATGCGACACATGCGGTTACCAACCAAACTCCAGCCATGATGTTCTTCAATCAAAGACTATGATGCCGCTTGGATTTGGTTAAGCCAAACGTCTGAAGAGATGTGGAGAACAGGCAGTTTCAGAATATGAATGAAAGGCCGACCAGGAGTTTTAAGATAGGTCAACCAGTTTTGGCCCGGGACTACCGCACTGAGAAATGGCAGCCAGGAACGATTTGTACACGACAAGGACCTCTCATGTATACCGTGGACGTTGGGGAGAGCATTGTAAGATGCCATTCTGACCAGATTCTAGAGTCACTGGAAAACGTCAACTCCACACCACGATCTGATACACCTGGTAATGAAATTGACGTTCCAATTGCAGCTACCGCAGAACCGGTAATATTGGAAGCAGATGAACCAAACAAAGACATTGATCCCGACGCAACATTGCCAGAAGAACCTGATACCGCAAAGAGGCATTATCCAGACAGAATCAGGAAGCCTCCTCAAAGACTGAACTTATAATTGCTTAAACTTAACCAATGTATCTAGCAACAGTAATTGTGATTGTAATTCGTTATCATTTAGTTGTTAAATGAATGTTATGTACTGTTTATCTAAAAGGGGAGGAATTGTTGTGTATGTACCTTTAAGAGAATAACTGGTCTCAGACTGCAGTACCGGCAGTGACCACCCCTGTATAAAAGGCGCTAGAGAGCCTCTGTTTGTTAGTTTTCACTATTGATTTCCACCAATAAAGACTTGTTTGTTTTCACTCCTGCTGGTCCGTGTCTCAATCATTCACGGACTTAACAAGCTTGAAAAAGAATTGCAAATAATTACCTCAAAAAACTCACATTTTGCCTCTTTTTTCCCCCAAGAAAATGTAAACATTTTGTCATTAGGAATAGTTCACTCCAGCTCAAAATACAACTGCTCACTTGCTGATTGGCACAGAGAAAGCATCAAACGTCACCCTTTATCAAGAGATCCATGAGCTATATTTGATAGTGTGGTGAAAATGAGAGAGTTTCCTGCTTCCCAATAGACAACAAGAAAGACAGTTGACACGTTATGATGAAAACACATCGAGCAAGTCTTGCAAAAAAAAGACAGCCATTAGATGTGCAAAGTTGAATTGAATTTGATCCCTTAGGGAGTCTTGCATTCTTCTCTGCCTCCTTTCTCATGGAGGTGATAATTATAGCCTGTATCCAATCCCGTCTACCACTCTGCCATCATCACTTGAAGCCCAGTCACTTCTGGCCCAACGTCTTTCAGCATCGTCGCTGTGATCTCATGTGCCTGTGGTGCTTTTTTATCAGAAATCATTTGCTTCTCTGCATGCTTTACCTATTCCTCAGGCACAGCTCTCTGCAGCAAGGAGCTGTTGTCTATACCTACCTTCATTCCTGTCATTTCATCCTTTAGTTGCACGAGAGCCTCCATGCTCAGTTATTCCTTAAACTAATTCGTATTTGCGAGTAGCTCGTCACATTTCTCTGTACCATTCTCATCACTGATCAGCTCTAGTTTAATGAGCTACCTCCCACTTAGCTTGGTCGCCATCAGAAAGGGCTACTTGTAGGATATAAACAGGAATAAATGATTCTGGTTTAAATTCTTCATTCTTAGCTGCTGTAGATGACTTTATCCTCCTTCAATTTGGTTCTATATTTGTGCCATCTTTTTGGAAGTGTATAGCATCAAGAATTTTTGTGATCTTTGCCTTTTTATTAGTTATGTTGGCTTCAAACAGCTCTAATTCCCTTTTTTTACCTTTCCACAGTTGTAAGTCTGTTTCTCTTATGTTCCTGCATTTACATGCTCCCTTGTTCCTGTATTTTAGAAATACTTTACAGAGGGAAATCGCATTCATCCAGGTAATGAGTTTTCCCAAGAAAAAAAGACTTGCATTTATATAATGCCCTTTATGTCCTCAGGATGTTCCGAAGCACTTCACAACCAATGAAAGACAGCAGAACAAAGGAACTAAGGAATAGGAGGAGGACATTCAGCCCCTCAAGCCTATTCCACCGTTCAATTAGATCATGGCTGGTCGCTATTTTAACTCCATTTACCTGCCTTGGTTCCATATGACTTCATACCCTTGCCTAACAAAATCAATCTCAGTTTTGACATTTTCAATTGACCGCCAGCCTCACCAGCATTTTGGGGAAGCGAGTTCCAGATTTCCACTACCCTTTGTCTAAAGAAGTGCTTCCTGACTGTAAGTGCCTGCCTCTTGAGGAACTTCAGCTCAGAGTTCTTGAGCTGGAGTCTGAGGTGCAGACATTGCGGGGCATCAGGGATGGGAGAGTTACCTGGACACTTTGATCCAGGAGGCAGTCACACCTCTTAGATTAGGTAGTGGTACAGGTCTGGTTAGTGGTCAGGGACAGGAGGGTGTGACTGCAACTCAGGCAGGTAAGGGGACCCCAGGTGCAGTGCTGGAGGAGGCTCAGCCTTTGCCCTTGTCCAACAGGTATGAGGTTCTTGCTGCCTGTGTGGAAGAGGGAAAAGCCTGCAGGGTGGATGAGCAATTGACCATGGCACCATGGTGCAGGAGGACATTCAAGTGGGGGAGTGAAAGGGAATGTAGTTGTGGTAGGGGACAGTAGAGAGTTCTGAAGGTTGTGTTGCCTGCCCGGTGTCAGGGTTAAATACATCTCATGGTTGGAGGAGAACTTGGAGTGGGAGGAGAAGAATCCAGTTGTCGTGGTTCACGTAGGAACCAACAACATAGGTAGAACTAGGAATGAGGTTCCGCTGAGGGAGTTTGAGGAGCTAGGATCCAAATTAAAAAACAGAATGTCAAAGGTAATAAAATCTCTGGATTGTTACCTGAGCCACACGCAAATTGGCATAGGGACAAACAGATTAGAGGTTTAAATGTGTGGCTCAAAGAGTGGTGTGGGAGGAATGGGTTTCAGTTCATGGGGCACTGGCACCAGTACTGAGGAAAGAGGAAGTTGTTCCATTGGGATGGGCTCCACTCAAACTGGGCTGGGACCAGTGTCCTGGCGAACTGAATAACTAGGGCAGTAGACAGGGCTTTAAACTAATGAAGGGGGGTGGGAGGATTCAGGAAAGAGTAAATTTAAAAGCAGTGAGAGAAATGTCAAGGCTCTAGAGCAGAGTAGAGTTTTGGGTAAAAATAAGCAGAGTGGGTCAGGAAGGGACAGAGAGAGTAACAAAGGTACTAAGGCATCAGTGACTAAGGTGACAACAGGAAAAAATAGAAAAAGGTCAAAGCTAAAGGCGCTATAGCCGAATGCATGAAGCATTCGCAACAAAATAGATGAATTAATAGCACAGATAGAAATTAATAGGTTTGATCTAATAGCCATTACGGAGATGTAGTTGCAATGTGGCCAAGGTTGGCAACTAAATATTCCAGGATACTTAACTTATAGAAGAGATAGGCAAAATGGAAAAGGAGGATGGGATAAAGATAGTAAAGAGAAAGGATCCTAGCTCTGAAAATCAAGAAGTAGAATCAGTTTGGGTGGAACAAGGGGCAGAAAATATTGGTGGGAGTTGTTTATAGGCTCTCAAACAGTAGTTGTAATGTAGGGCAGAGTATAAATCAGGAAATTAGAGGTGCATGTAACAAGGGTAATACAGTAAGCATGGGGTCTTCAATCTACATATAGACTGGGCAAACCAAATTTGCAATCTCCTCTACATTGGGGAGACCAAACGCAGATTGGGTGACCGCTTTACGGAACACCTCCATTCAGTCCGTAAGCATGACCCCAAGCTTCCGGTCGCCTATCACTTTAATTCTCCGCTCCACTCCCACTCTGATCTCTCCATCCTCAGTCTCTTACACTGTTCCAACAAAGCTCAACATAAGCTCGAGCAACAGCACCTCATCTTTCGATTAAGCACTTTACAGCCTTCTGGACTCAACATCGAGTTCAACAATTTCAGACCATAACCTTGACCCCTCTAATTATTTTTTCTTTCTTCTTTTTAAATTTTTTTTCTCTCACATGGCAGCTGTTGATGATTCTGCCATTGCCATTTACACGTCTTCTAGAGTCATCTTTTGTTTCTTAACTTGTCCCATTACCATCTCCTTTTGCCTTGCACCATCATCCCATTTGTCTTTTAATCTTGCCTGCCTTCCAGCCTATCACAGACCTTCCCTTTGTTCTTTCCTCCCCTCCTCCCTTTCCCTGCCCCTACACTTGCTTAAAAATCTGTTCTCTAACTTTTTCCAGTTCTGACGAAGGGTCATTGACCTGAAATGTTAACTCTGTTTCTCTCTCCACGATGCTGCCTGACCTGCTGAGTGTTTCCAGCATTTTCTGTTGTTATTTCTGATTTCCAGCATCCGCAGTATTTGCTATTGTATTTTTTATTTTTATTATTGAGGAATCAACTAGGGAACAGGCTATTTTAGATCTAGTATTTTACAATGAGAAAAGGTTAATTAATAACCTTGTAGTAAAGGGGTCTTTAGGAAAGAGTGACCATAATATGATAGAATTTTACATTGAGATTGAAAGTGATTTAGTTAAATCCGAAACTAGTGTATTCAATCTAAACAAAGCAAACTACGTAGGTATGAGGGGTGATTTGGCTAAGGTAGATTGGGAAACTACATTAAAAGGTATGACGGTAGAGAAGCATTGGCTAGCATTTAAAGAATTAATACATAATTTACAACAAATATACATTCCTTTAAGGCACAAAAACTCCACAGGAAACGTGGTCCAACCGTGGCTAACAAGAGAAGTTAAAGATAATATTAGATCAAAAGAAGGGGCTTATAATGTTGCCAAAAAGAGTAGTAAGCCTGAGGAGTGGGAGGATTTTGGAATTCAGCAAAGGAGGACCAAAGAAACTGATAAAGAAAGGGGTAATAGAATATGAGAGTAAACGAGTGAGAGACATAAAAACAACTGTAAAAGCTTCTATAGGTATGTAAGAACATAAGAACATAAGAAGTAAGAGCAGGAGTAGGCCATATGGCCCCTTGAGCCTGCTCCACTATTTAATAAGATCATGGCTAATCATTGACCTCAACTCCACTTTCCCGTGTGATCTCCATATCCCTTGATTCCCCATGAGTCCAAAAATCTATCTATCTCAGCCTTGAGTATACTCAAAGACTCAGCATTCACAGCCCTCTGGGGCAGAGAATTCCAAAGATTCACAACCCTCTGAGTGAAGAAATTCTTCCTCATCTCAGTCTTAAATGGCCTACCTCTTATCCTGAGACTATGCCCCCTAGTTCTAGACACTCCAGCCAGGGGAAACAACCTCTAAGCATCTACCCTGTCAATCCCCTTCAGAATCTTGTATGTTTCAATGAGATCACCTCTCTACTAAACCCCAGAGAGTATAGGCCCATTCTACACAATCTCTCATCATAGGACAGCCCTCTCATCCCAGGAATCAATCTAGTGAACCTTCATTGCACCGCCTCCAAGGCAAGTATATCCTTCCTTAGATAAGGAGACCAAAACTGTGCACAGAACTCCAGGTGTGGTCTCACCAAGGCCCTGTACAATTGTAACATGACTTCCTTACTCTTAAACTCCAACCTCCTTGCAATAAAGGCCAACATGCCATTTTCCGCAGCCCTGCCTTCGATCTAGTTTCTTTTCTTTCCAGTTTTGAAGAAGGGTTCGACCCGAAACGTCAACTCAAATTTCTCTCCACGGATGTTGCCTGACCTGCTGAGTTTTTCCAGCATTTTCTGTTGTTATTTCGGATTTCCAACATCTGCAGTATTTTGCTATCATGCCATTTTCCTTCCTTATTGCTTGTTGTACCTGCATGCTAGCTCTCTGTAAAAAGGGAAAGATTAGCGAAAGTAAATGTGGGTCCCTTACAGGCTGAGACAGGAGAAATTATATGGGGAATAAGGAACTGGCAGAGAAATTAAACAAATACTTTGTGTCTGTCTTCATGGAAGAAGATGCAAAAAACTTCCCTGAAATAGTGGAGGGTCTAGCTAGAATGAAGAGCTGAAAGAAATTAGTATTAGTAAAAAAAAAGTATTGGAGATATTAATGGGACTGAAAGCCAATAAATCCTCTGGAACGGATGGCCTACATCCTCGGGTTTTGAAAGAGGTGGCTATAGAGATAGTGGATGCATTGGTTGTCATTTTCCAAAATTCCATAGATTCTAGAACGGTTCCCAAGGATTGGAAGGTAGCAAATGTAACCCCACCATTGAAGAAAGGAGGGAGAGAGAAAACGGGGAATGACAGACCAGTTAGCCTGACATCAGTAGTAGGGAAAATGCTAGAATCTATTATTAAGGATGTGGTAACAGGGCACTTAGAAAATAATAATAGGATTGGGCAAAGTCAACATGGATTTATGAAAGGGAAATTGTGCTTGACGAATCTGTTAAGAGTTTTTTGAGGTTGTAACTAGCAGAATAGATAAGGGGGAACCAGTGGATGTGATGTATTTGGATTTTCAGAAGGCATTCGATAAGGTGTCACACAAGAGTTATTAAACAAAATTAGGGCTCATGGGATTGGGGGTAATATATTAGCATGGATTGAGGATTGGTTAATTGACAGAAAACAGAGAGTAGGAATAAACGGGTCATTTTCAGGTTGGCAGGCTGTAACTAGTGGGGTACCGCAAGGATCAGTGCTTAGGCCTCAGCTATTTACAATCTATATCAATGATTTGGATGAGGGGACCGAATGTAATATATCCAAGTTTGCTGATTATTCATAGCTGGGTGGGAACGTAAGTTGTGAGGAGGATGCAAAGAGGCTTCAAGGGAATATAAACAGGCTAAGTGAATGGACAAGAACATGGCAAATGGAATATAATGTGGAGAAATGTAAAGTTATCCACTTTGGGAGGAAAAATAGAAAAGCAGAGTATTTTTTAAATGGTGAGAGATTGGGAAATGTTGGTGTTCAGAGGGACCTAGGTGTCCTTGTACACGAATCACTGAAAGTTAACATGCAGGTACAGCAAGCAATTAGGAAAGCAAATGGTATATTTGCCTCTTTTTCAAGAGGATTTGAGTATAAGAGTAAAGGCGACTTACTGCAATTATATAGGGCCCTGGTGAGACCACACCTGGGGGGGGAGAAATTTGGTATTGACCATTTTGGGGCGTTAATATCATCCGGGCGCAAAATTTAGCGCCCGGCCCAAATTATTGCTGGCGACCGGGAAATTAGTCTCCAGCACCCCTGGAGGTGATTGGAATGCTAAATCAAGCGCTATACACTTCTCTTAGGGCGTTAACGTTGGGGAACGGGGTGCTACCTCAGAGCACTACTCAAGCTCAGGCGCTGTCAATTACCTTGTACTCAGACATACTGGCGCCTTCCAGTTCTTAAACAGGAGGGCCCATCATGCTGCACAGCCGCACGCTGATCATTGCTGCTTTTGACCTGGGCCTGCAAGGAGGCGCAAATCTTCAACAACGATTATCATGGCTGCTCAGAGGCCCAGGGAGGGAGGGAGCTGGTTTAGTGACCAGGCATTGGAGGCCTGGTTGTGGCTGTGAAACGCTGACGGGCAGTGCTGTTCCCAGACACTGGCAGGAGGCCATTGCCCCGGGAGTTCACAAAGGTGTGGAGGGAGGTGGCCCATTACGTCTCGTCTAGAAGCCTGGTCCAAAGGACTCACACCCAGTGCCGCAAGAAGTTCAACGACCTCACTCGGGTGGTCAGGGTGAGTAGATGCTTGACATACCTCTACATCCCACCATCTCAACCTCACTCTGTGCACAGACGGTGTAAAGTCCCAAATCCCCAAAACTCACCCAACAACTATGTCCACCTACTAAAAGTCACATCCACAGCTCACACCTTGCAGACATTAATGGCTATTCAACTATGGTAGGCACATCTGCCAAACACATGGCTGCACACTCACTCACACGCTGTCTTTTTTCTTACAGGCCAAGCTTTCACATAACAGGAGGGAGCAACAACGCACGGGAGGAGGTCAGGCGGAGCTGCACCCTCTCACACAGCTGGAGGAGCGAGTGCACAGAATAATCACGAGCCATGTTGTGGGCGCTGTGGCAGTCGGAGAGGTTGACCCCCTTGGGGACAGCAACGGTATGTTCATCATCTCTCTCTCCTCTCTCATACCACTTCCCCCTCACAACACGAGCCCTCCCCACTTTCCATCTAAGTATACTGTCTCCATTCCTTGCTCCCTTCCTGCACCTCTGCCCTCACGTTAAATCCACCCTTGTACCTTCCTACTTTCAGATAGTGAGCCACCATCTGACCAGCGTGTCCCTCAGCCTCCCAGTATCAGCGACGCGGGAGAGGAGGAGGAACACCAAGCCGGAGTCTCACCGCCTGTGTCTCCCAAGGGCGAGACATCTGATACTGGGGCCACTTGGTCACTGGAGGGGAGCAGAGCAAATTGCTCTGATGTGGGTGAAGTTCCGGGACCCAGCGGGCTGCAGCAACTCCATGGGGGAAGGAAAGCTCGGGGGCCATCTCCACGGAGAGTGAATGTGCGCACGAGTTCTGCTGCACAGGACTCGGATGAGGACCTCGATATCGTGGCTATGAATACCCAGACCTTGAGCATGCACACTGAGCTCATGGGTGCAATGGCAAGGGTGCTCGAGAGCATGGATGCACTGGCTGGGAGCGTGGAGGAGTCCGCCGCTAGCACAGCTGTCATCTGTGCGCAAACCCTCGATCCCATCCTTGCCTCGTTGCAGAGGATGGTTGACTTGCAGAGAGACCGTGGGGACCCAGACCCCATGCCGCGTGTAATGGGTGAGGTGGCAGCATCTATTGCAGCACAGGCCAAGGCAATGCAATGGCTTACTGCTGGAATTGAGTCAATTGATCCCAAAATACATCTTCTCTGTCATTCATCAGAAGCGCTGTCTTATGAGGCGTTCACGAACGGCCCTTGCAGAAGCAACATTGAGCGTCTCCCTCCCACATTGTTGCTGCTGATCCTCCTCTTCATCCTCCTGCTCTGCCTCCTCCTCCTCCTCCTTTCCCTCTTCCTCCTCCTGAGGTGGTCCACCAATCCCTGGCGGCCATGGCTGGGTCCTCAGAATTGCGAAGTTCTGAAGCATGCAACACACAACAATGAAAACCGATACTCGATCAGGGGAGTACTGCAGGGCTCCTCTAGAGTGCTCAAGACACCGGAACCGTTGCTTCAGCACACCGATCGTCTGTTGAATGAGGTTCCTAGTGGCGCTATGGCTCTCATTGTATGCTAGCTCAGCAGCAATGTTGGGGTTACAGAACAGTGTCATCAGCTAGGTGCAGAGTGGATAACCCTTGTCCCCGAGCAGCCAGCCACAAGGTTGATGCGGTGGTTGGAACAGTTCTGGGACACCAGTCTGGCACAGAATGCATGCATCATGGCTGCTGCCAGGATAGCGGGCAATGACGGCGAGGATGCACTGTCTGTGGTCGTACACCAACTGGATGTTCAGAGAGTGGAAGCCTTTGAGGTTGCGGAAAACCACTACATTTTCGTGAGGTGCCCGCAATGTCATGTGCATGCAGTCAATGGCGCCCTGAACCATGGGGAAGCCCGCTATTATAGCAAAGCCACATGCGCATTCATGCTGTTTGTCTCGGGTCATGGGGAATGAGATGTACTCCCTTCTCCTTTTGTAGAGTGCATTTGTGACGTCCCAGATGCAGCAATGAACAGCAAACTGGGAGATGTTCGCAATATCCCCTGTTGAAGCCTGGAAGGAACTGTTGGCGTAGAAATTGAGAGCCACTGTCACCTTCACTGCTACTGACAGACGTTCTGGTCCTGAGCTGGGACTGGAGCTCTCGTTGCAGGAGGTGGCAGAGCTCTGCGACCACCTCCTTGCTGATGCGGAGCCTTCTAAAACACTGCTCTTCGGACAGATGAATGTATGAGAATTGCTCCTGGAATACCCTGGGAGGGTAAGGTCTCCTGTGCAGAGCCCTGTTGGCCCAACTCCCTCTGGCCACATTGTCCACTCTCTCTGCCTCAGCTGCCTCTGACGGTGAAGCTGGAGGGCGAGGCCCTGTGCTAGTACAACCCCCATTAAATCTTCGAAATGTGATAGCTGTAGTAATAAAGCTTACAGAAATGGGAACCTGAAAAGTCTTGCTGACGAACAAAACTCCTTCAAGTAGGATAGTGTTAAATGTCTCCAGACGCCTCTCTCCCTCTCTCAACCTGCGTATGCAGAATTGATTGCCGACAGGAAAAAACAGGAAGCGCACGCCTTTAAATAGCTCCCAACAGCTCACAGCCGACTGCAAACCATCCCCCTCTACCTGTTGTTCCTAGCGACAGGCATTGAGGCTGGGGGCGAGAATCAATTTCCATCCGGGGCGCTACCGGGGCGATGACGTCACGATCTCCGGGTGCAGGAGATTGTGGCAGTAGTGTTTAGCACCACCGCAAGCTGCCAGGTCAATTTCGTGGGCAGCGCTAAAATCGTCGCACTCGGGTGGTAATTACTTAGCGCCCTGTTAGCGCCCCCAGAGGTGCTAACGGGAGGTGCTAACCAACCAAATCTTTCCCCCCTGGAGTATTGTATACAGTTTTGGTCTCCTTACCTAAGAAAGGGTATACTTGCCATAGAGGGAGTGCAATGAAGGTTCACCAGGCTGGTTCCTGGGATGGGGGGATTGTCCTATGAGGAGAGATTGAGGAGACTAGGCCTATATTCTCTTGAGTTTAGAAGAATGAGAGGTGATCTCATTGAAACATACAACATTCTTACAGGGCTTGACAGGGTAGATGCAGGGAGGATGTTTCCCCTGGCTGGGGAGTTTAGAGCCAGGGGTCACAGTCTCAGAATAAGGGGTCGACCATTTAGGACTGAGATGAGGAGAAATTTCTTCACTCAGAGAGAGGGTGGAGAATCTTTGGAATTCTCTACCCCAGAGGGCTGTGGAGACTCAATCGTTGAGTATATTCAAGACAGAGATCGATAGATTTTTGGATATTAAGGGAATCAAGGGATATGGGGATAGCGCAGGAAAGTGGCGATGAGGTAGAAGATCAGCCATGATCTTACTGAATGGCGGAGCAGGCTCAAGGGGCCAAATGGCCGACTCCTGCTCCTATTTCTTATGTTCTGACATCACCCCTGAACGGCCCAGTTCTAATTGTAAAATTATGCCCCCTTGTTCTGGAGCATAAATTGAATGGGGTAGATTGAGCTGGGACTTAAGAAAGTACTACTTCTCTAAGAGAGTGGTTGGTTTTTGGAAGAGCTTACTCAGCAGGTTGTAGAGCCAAGTAGCTCTTCAAAGTCAAATTAGACAAGAAACTTGAAGATAAACACATTGGCAGTTACAACTGCTAGGAAAGCAGGAAGGAGGACTAGAATGACGTCTGGACCCCAACTTCCACCATGGATCGAGGGTGAAGAGCGGGTGGATCGGCCATGCACCTCTGGAATTTTAGCAAAACTCAGTTCCTCCAAGATCCCGCCCTAGTTTTTTTGTGTAGTCATTTTCTGATGGGGTGGGAGCTTTGCTGGATCTTCCACCCACTGACCCGTATGTCAGGGTGGGTTACTCCGGGAATTCTGTCCTTCATGCCCTTAAAGGGCCTCAGCGGAACTCACACCAGCTGGTGTGAGTTCCTATTGATGCCATCTGAAAAGCCTACAGCCCTCCCCAGATTAAGGTAATCAAAACCTAGAGGCTGATTGGCTCATTTTAGAGCATCCCTGTGAGCACTGGTGGCCTCCTTCTGCCATACAAATGATCCCACCTTTGAGATTTGGGCCGGGGTCTCCAACCTCGGGCTAGGACAGGTGAGGATTCAGCTCCATTGCACGTTCACCGGCA
Organism: Somniosus microcephalus; assembly: GCF_052327205.1. Lineage (NCBI taxonomy): Eukaryota > Metazoa > Chordata > Chondrichthyes > Squaliformes > Somniosidae > Somniosus > Somniosus microcephalus. The sequence goes on from NC_140989.1 coordinate 255,454,049, forward strand.
GACTGGACCCCCAGGAATTTTAGGCCCATGGTCTTTTCTGGCCTTGAGATTTTCTATATTCCTCTTGTATAGGTCAGGCATAGCGGTGTTAGATACAGACTACAGCTTCTTCTGATCAATGATGTGCCTGATCTCCAACCTCAGAAGACTGTTACTGCTCTAGTGTGCAATTCTGTTTTCCCACACCCTCCACTGCATGGCCTCTCTACATGTTCTCAGTTTTCTCAATTTGTGCCAGATTAGAGTTGGTTTTCTTCTATGGCCCAGGAGCTGAATCAAGACTATCTGAACTCAGCCAACAGACAGAGGAGACTTTCGCATATTCTTATTACCAACAACTGCATTAACAGGAGTTGTGTTCTTGCTGAAGACTAGAAAGGTGACATTCCTCCCTTTAGCAATAATGTTTGGTGTGATTATAAAACATTGTTTCCCACAGATACAAAAAATAAAGAACGTATTCAAATTGTGATTGATTTTTACAACATGGCTTCACAGAACACAACTACGCTTTGATCTGTTTTCTGCCACTGGATGTTACTAGTTCATTTATTGAATACTTTGCTGTTCAGCATTTTCAACGGTTGCTAACAATTTGTGATCTGAATCAATTTGGCACTGAATCACTGTTCTAAAACCAAATTATTGTATGAATAGCGTTGATAAGACAGCAACATTACCTTCTATAGGAATTAACAAAGCAATATATTATTTTTGTTAATGTGGACTGATTAGTAGCACTAAACTCTACTTATAAAGTTAGTAGCTACATTTTATGTGATTATTGATTAACGTTTTGCTCCAAATCTTCGGATGAACCTTATATTTCACACTATGGTGAAAGGAATTGACTTACTTCCAGGCCTCTGCAGTATTGCTAACCACCAGTGACCAAATATCAGATATTTTAAAAAGACTCATGAGTTTGTCAAAGAAATTAAACTTGGAAATTACTGTCTTTGATATTAGGATATGCTTCATGTGGCACTATTTTGACTACAATTTAAAAAAAGGCGATAATCTGTTTATTTTAATTTCCATGCAATACATTTTTGAGTAGCAAAGAATGCTTGGGAAATATTTATTTAAGAATTTTTGTTTACATTCTTAGTCCAAAGACAAAATCTGATATTTGGCAATAATGATGATTTAGTGTTGTGCTGCTTCTTGTGGTGTGATGGCGATTCATGCCGTCAGTCTTAGCTAGGGGTAGTTTGGACATATTTCTGATTGGTTTTCCGCAGATAAAATATGCGGCCAAACAGTTCTTCAGGGTTCAGAACAATCGAAGGCATTCCTCTGATAGTCAGGATCAAACTATCAGCTGGAGTTGTGCCAGAAAGAGGAGGTCTACATGGATAGGACACCAACCTATCACTGAATACCTTAGAAGGGGAGTCAGCCTTAAAGGAGGAAAACCTCTTTGCTAAAGTCCCTCACGCGAAGACCAGGACTAAACAGTTGGTGATGAGTAAACCTGATATATGGTATTCGACGCAGATGTCTAGAATTTCAAGGTGCCTGGCACAATTAGGGTTTTCACCCTTCCAGGAGTTCCCTGGAGTCTCCAGGAATTAAAGATTAATCTCCCAGACACTGCTGCGTGCCAACCGGGAGAAGAAACATAGGGGTATTGAAACAGTGTGTTTTTTACATTTTCTTTGAACACTTTTGTTTATGAGTTATGAAAATATTGGAGATGAGGAAGAAAGGCTGTTTGACTGGGGAGGGCATTTGGAGGTGGAAGTTCATGTAATGCACCTCCAGGAATGCACCAACCAGAGTTAGCAACCCTTGGCACAATGCAAACTTCTACCAAGATGAAAGCTGATGCCGAGTGTTAGATCCGTGTATCTTGATGTTGTGTCCTTCAATAATTAGACAAGAGGCTGCAGGAAACGATCAACAGGTGTTTACTGAATGAGGGTTACTCTAGAACTAATTGTACAGATCCCTACTCAGGGTTTATATACAGGTGTGGTCACTGCCGGTACTACAGTATACAGGAGCTGTAAAAAGTAGTTCTCTCCCTTAAAGGTACATACATTACAATTCCTCCCCTTTTAGATTAACAGTACCATAACACTCATTTAACAATTAAATATCAACTAATTACAATTAACACTTTTAATATGCAAAATTAGCTGAAAATAGTCTATTTATAAATTCAGTCTTTGGGGAGGCTTCTTGATCCTTTCTGGATAGCGCCTTTCCCAAGTGTCTTGCTCTTGGTGCGGAGGCGATTCTGGCCTCCTGTCGTTGGTTGGTTCATCAGCTTCCGATGCTACTGTTTCTGGGGTAGGTGCGACCTGTACGTCGGGTTCCTCACCAGGTACGTATGGCCGAGACATGGGGTTGACTCGTTCCTGTGACTCTAGGATCTGGTCAGCATGGCGTCTCACAATGTTCTCCCCAACATCCACTGTGTACATTGGTGGGCCCTGCCGTGTGCATATTGTTCCTGGTTGCCATTTCTCTGTTCGGTAGTCGCGGGCCAAGACTGGTTGCCCTACATTGAAGCTCCTTGTCGGCTTCTCATTGATGTGCTGGAATTGCTTATTCTCAACATCTCTTCGTACATTTGGTCTGAGCAAATCCAGACGAGATCTCAACCTTCGGTTAAAGAACATCATGGCCGGGGCCTGGTTGGTGACTGCATGTGTCGCATTTCTGTAGGCTAACAGGAAATTGTCCACCTTATGCTGCAGTGGAATGTCATCATCGCACGTGGTCCTTACTGCTTTTTTAAAGGTTTGTACGAACCTCTCAGCCAATCCATTTGTGGCTGGATGATACGGGACGGATGTGTAATGCCTTACCCCATTCCTTTTCATAAATCTTCGAAACTCTTCGGACACAAACTGTGGTCCGTTATCAGAGCAAATCTGCTCTGGCAAGCCGTTCCTGGCAAAAATGGCCCGTAGGACTGCAATAGTTTTCTCCGTGGTGGTGGAGGACATTTTGATCACCTCAGGCCATTTCGAGTGCGCATCCACGGCTATTAAAAACATTGGCCTAGAAATTCAGTTTGGGGCGGCCAGCTCGCTCGCGCCCAGAAAGTACCGCTGCACGCGGAGCCACTTGCGCCCGCTGGAAATTCAGTTTCAGCGCCTCAACTCGAAGGCGGCCGCTATTCAAGAGTTTCAGCGCCCCTGTTTGGGGCGCTGAAACTGAATATCGGCGCGCTAGGTGCCGCAGCGCCACCCGCTGCGGAGCGGCAGGCTGCGGTACTGCAGGCCTTCCTCCCTCTCTTAAGGGGGAGGTGCCTGCAACAGCGAGATCGCCGCTCGCTAGTGCCGGCAAATGAGCCCGGCACCACGGAGAAGTGCCGGGCTCCCGGAAAACAGCCGGCAATGCCGTGGGGGGGGGGGGGGCGGAGGAGGCCGGGGAAGGAGGTGCGGGCAGGCGGCCGCCGAAAAAGCGGCCGACCGCACCTCCGCCTTAACTCGCCCCACTAACGCTACAGGACGGCCCGTTTTCTGATCGCTGTTTGCGACCGCTGCGGAAGAGGCGGCCGCAACTAAATATGGCGGTTGGGCCGGTAGCGGGGCGGTAGCGGGGCACTGCGCACACCGATGACATCATCGGTGGCGGCGCAGCGCTACTGGCTAACGCCGCCATTACCGCAGTGCTGAATATCGGCGAAAGCTCAGCAAGTGGCGCAAAAGCCCTCTTTGGGCGAAAACTGGGCGCAAAGCCTACTGAATTTCTAGCCCATTGAGTCCATGAATGGACCTGCAAAATCAATATGCACCCGTTGCCATGGAGATGAGGGCCACTCCCATGGGTGTAGAGGGGCATGTGGTGGTGCATTTTGGACCTTCTGGCATCCTGAGCAGCTCTTTGTCAGGTCCTCGATTTGCTGATCGATCCCCGGCCACCACACATAAGCCCTAGCAAGGCTTTTCATTTTCACCCCTCCCAGATAACCTTCGTGAAGCTCATTGAGCACTCTCTCCCTTAACTTGGGTGGAATTACCACTTGGGATCCACACATCAAGGTCCCCTGGCATACTGACAGCTGTTCTCTTCTGGATGAGAATGCTGGCAACAGTGAGTCGCCATGTGCTGGCCATCCCTTCACCGTCAAATCATATACCCGAGACAGTGTCGGGTCATTTCGGGTCTCCTTCTCTATACCAGCGTTAGTTACTGGCAAGCATTCAATTATAGTCGAATGAAATATTTCGACAGGATCCACTGCTGGTGCTTCCTCCGCAGTAGGCAGTGGCAGGCGTGATAGCCCATCAGCGTTTCCATGCTGTTTCCTGCCCTTATACTCGATTTCATATTGGTGCGCCCCTAGAAAAAGGGACCATCTTTGTAGCCGTTGCGCAGTCATCACCAGAACGCCCTTCTTTGGATTAAAGATGGAGACAAGTGGTTGGTGGTCAGTCAGCAAGGTGAACTTCTGCCCGTGCAGATAGTGATTGAACTTTTTCACTCCCCACACTAGGCCGAGGGCCTCCCTGTCAATCTGGGCATAGTTACGCTCGGCTGAGGTTAGTGACCGAGACGCAAAGGCTACTGGCCTCTCCGAGCCGTCCGGGAATTTGTGCGACAGTACCGCTCCAATGCCATAGGGTGATGCATCACACGCCAACTGAATTGGTATTGCTGGGTTGAAATGAGCCAACACCTCTTTTGATGTGATCAATGCTTTGCTCTTCTGGAAAGCTCGTTTACATTCGTCACTCCACTTCCATGGTACCCCCGTTTGCAGTAGGGTGTTCAGTGGGTGTAGTACAGTAGACAAATTCGGCAAGAACTTATGGTAGTATTTCACCAGCCCGAGGAACGACCTCAGTTGTGACACATTTTCTGGTGCTGGAGCCTTGACTACTGCCTCAATCTTTTCAGGGGACTTATGTAACCCCTCTTTATCAATAACGTGGCCACAATACGAGATCTGCTTCTGGAAAAACTCGCATTTGTGGCGATTAGCTCGGAGCCCATATTCCTTCAATCTAGTGAGCACCTGCTCCAGGTTGGCGAGGTGATCACTGTCATTTTCGCCCGTGACCAGGATGTCGTCCAAATAACACTGGGTCCCTGGAATCCCTTGCAGGACTTGTTCCATTGCCCTTTGCCAAATAGCCGGAGCTGATGCTACCCCGAACACCAGCCGGTTGTATTGGTAGAGACCTTTATGAGTGTTGATCGTGAGGTACTGTTTCGAGGCTTCTTCTACCTCCATTTTCAGGTACGCCTGGGCCAGATCAATCTTAGTGAAGCATTTCCCTCCAGATAGCGAGGCGAAAATATCTTCAATCTGTGGAAGCGGATATTGTACAGTGTGAAGGACTGGGTTCACTGTCACCTTAAAGTCCCCACAGATGCGAACCTTCTTTGGTTCCCCAGGGTATTACTCAATGACCTCTTCATTACAGGAACGATGGGTGTAGCCCACTCGCTCCAGTCCACTTTGGACAGTACTCCTGAACGTTCCAAACCTTCCAGCTCTGCTTCGATGGCTGGGCGGATCGCATAAGGTACCGGTCTGGCCTTACAAAACTTTGGGCTTGCATTTTCCTCTATTTTGATCATCGCTGTTATGCCTTTTAGTGTTCCGAGTCCCTCCTGGAACACTTCTTGTGCATCAGTTAGCATTTTTGACAGTCGCCCAGGTGTGACGTCGTCATCCTTTATGGCATCTACAGTCAGTGCTTGTATGGAATGCCAATCTAGCTGTATCTTCCGGATCCATTCACGTCCTAGTAGTGGTGGTCCTCCATCTGGCAATACATATAGGTCTATTTTTGGTGTTTCCTTGCCGTTATATATAACTTTCACCCTTATTTTTCCTTTGGGGTAGACTTTTTGGGCCCGTGTACATCTTCAAGACAATCTTTGTATCTCTCAAGGGTATATGTGAGAATAGCCACTTGTAGTCCCTTCGGTTTATGACTGTTAGGGCTGATCCTGTGTCCAATTCCATTTTCACTTGGACTCCTGCTATCTTGAGCGTGACCCAGATAGTTTGGTGATCCTCCGTTTTGATCACATTATGTAGTTTCAGACAACCCAGCTCCTTGCTTCCGGAGTCTGTATCACTTTTCTGTTCGTCTGAACTACTCTCCGTCACCTTATGTACCTTCTTGTACTTCTCCTGTGGAGATTTCTTGCTGCTGGTTTTCTTTCCCGACCTGCAGACTCTTGCTATGTGTCCTACTTTTCCACACTGTCTGCACACTTTGTCCTTGAACCAGCAATCACTATGGTCGTGTGTTGTTCTGCCGCAGCGATAGCACTTCACTGTTCCATATGACATTTCATTTGTGCCATATTCTTGCGGTCTCCATTGTATCTCTGCCGTGCCCTATGCTGCTGCTTCATGTGATACTGCAATGCTGAAAGCCTTGTCCAGCGTAAGATCCTTTTCTGATAGAAGCCGTTTCTGGGTTCCTTCACTTTGAAGCCCACACACAAACTTGTCCCTTAAAGTATCTGCTAGTCCCGTTTCAAACTGGCAGTGTTTCGATAGCTTGTGCAGTTCCGTTAAATACTCAGCATAACTTTCATCTTTATGCTGGTTCCTTTTGTGAAACTTAAATCTTTCTGCTATCAGCAGTGGTGTGGGGTTTAAGTGGTCCTGTAGGATTGACACTATGTTTTCAAAATCCTTTTCTACTGGCTTCTCTGGGGTTACTAGGTTTCGTAGTAAGCCATACGTTTTTGCACCCATTGAATTCAACAATACCAGCGCTTTCTTGTCATCTGACACTTCATTCGCCTTGCAGTATACTTCTATGCATTCGACATATGTCGTCCAATCTTCGACTTCATTGTCGAACGCTGTGATACTGCCACTCTTCAGCATTTTTGGGTGTGGTTAGACTGGCTTAAAATGGCGTCTACCGCGCTTTCCTTTCTTCCCCGCTGACGCTGCTCGGCCCTTGAACACCGGCTGTGCTCTGCTCTCTCTTGTAGGGGTTTTTTTCCTGCTCTCTTGCCCGTTCTGGCCTCCTGCCAGGCTTCGTGCAAGAATTACCCTTGAGTGGTTCGACCCACTCCCCCTACGGTTCTAGACCTTGGACTTAGATGCAGAGAACAGTAGTGCAGAGAAAAGGACTCAATAGACCAGGCTGAATAGCACGAAATGGATGCTTTTATTTTTAAACAGTTTGAAGCATTACAAAATACATGTCATAGGCACAGATTAAAGCAACTACAATCATGCACAAATTTATGAACTTGACTCTATGGAAATGGGGAACACACGGCACATCGAAAAAGGGGAAACACATTACGATTTCCCTTAACTCCCTCCCCTATACCTAAACTAAGTTTCGACCTGGGGAACCTGGGATCATGCTCACCACTCTCGAAATCGTGAGGAAGGGGGGGGTTCGCAGCCTTTTTGGCACCGCTTTCCGTCGTCACGTGGATTTGGAAACTTCTGGCGCAGTCGATATTCTCTCTCTCTCTCTCTCTCTCTCGAGGCGATGGGGTAGACACAGCCTCGATGAGCGCTCGTCAAGGTTGAGATCCACTAAGCCTGTCGTGGATTTTTGTTCATGGAGTAGAACAACAACCCAATGGGATGTTGAGACACGGAAGTGTCAGGCCCGGACTGTCCTTTTGTCTCCGGCCTGGTCGGTTCTCCAGAGGGTTTCTTCTCCGTCGGCCTGGGTCGTCGATGATCTCCCGACCCCAGCACCCGGGCCACCCTCGTCGTCTTCTCGTCGTGGCCGAGCCTTGTTTGGCTGAACACTGACCACGTTGTCCTTTTACCGAAACCGTCCGTCTTTAAAAAGACGAAAACGTTTTCATCGATTCTGCATCTGCCGAAGTGGAAGGGGCGCCGATCCTGGCCCCGTCCGAAGAAGTTGAAGAAGTCACGTATATGGACCTTCAATCCATAGTTATACTCTTTTGGAACAGTCTTATCTCCCGCCAAATCATAGTCCTGTCTTTGTATTAATTTTGGCGGGCAGAAATCTCTGCAGGGGCGCTTTGTCTTGTAACGGAGCCGGTGATAACTTAAACTGGCCTTCCTGGCCGATAATGTCTTTTAATGTCTTTTGCATTGTCACCGCGGCTCGGTTCGCATATTGATCGGTCCGGAGATTTTCCTTGATGGCTGCTAAACGGTTTTTCCTTTGTACAATAAATGGATATGAGTGATTTTGCATTGTCCGCCCAAATCTAGATGGGCCCCATCCTGTACTTGTAATCCATTGAATATGTATGCTGTTCCTCTGAGTTTCGGTTCCCAGATACTGGCTTTCGCGGGCTCACTGTCTTCAATCCACAAGCCTGTCTGGCTTGCAGTAACAGAAATAAAATGGTTCAGAAACTGATCACGGGGCCTGGCGGCCATTTTGTATGCCCTTTTATCAAAGGTTTTTCTGTGCAAGCTTACTTTGGTCAATAAACAGTCTTATTTTATCCAGTTTTTCTTGCGTGATTTTTGCTGAAAATTGCGAATCTTACACTCTCGTTGACGCCGCTCGGTCCTGAACGCCGGCTGCGCCCTGTGCGCTCTACCCTCTCTCTCTCCCCCGTCGACGCTGCTTGGCCTTTTTCTGTGCCGTCGGTCGGCTCTAGCCGCCGCTGTCCGGGAAGGGTCTGCGCAGTACCTGTTGCCAGCCCGTTTCGCTGGACCACCGTGACTGGAAAGCCAAGCCTGGCTCTCGACAGCCTCCCCTGCGATGCTCAAATCTCTGCTGGATGACTGGGGGGGTTTCCCGTGGTCGACGCCCGTGCTTCTGGACTCGGCTGCCTTCCACTGTTCTCCAGGAGCGAATCCCTGGGAGGTGAAGCAGAGTTACAGGTAGGTTTGAATCTGCTCGTCGCCAATGTTAGATCCGTGTATCTTGATGTTGTGCCCTTCAATAATTAGATAAGAGACTGCAGGGAACGATCAACAGGTGTTTACTGAATGAGTGTTACTCTAGAACTAACTGTACAGATCCCTACTCAGGGTTTATATACAGGTGTGGTCACTGCCGGTACTACAGTATACAGGAGCTGTAAAAGGTAGTTCTCTCCCTTAATGGTACATACATTACACCGAGCATCTAACTAATGGGCAAACTCTGGCAGCTGCTGCAAGGCTCGATCTGGAGGTCAGAAAGGAGAACACATGCTCATAGGTCTGGTGCTTCGTGTCTATGACAAGGCAAGCGGCCACTGCTGGAACTCCAACTGTTGGAAGCATCATTCAATTAGAAGAAAGGAAGAAAGAAACAAACAAAGAAAGAAAGGAGGAAGGAAGGAAAGAAAGGAGGAAGGAAGGAAAGAAAGAAAGAAAGAAGGAAGGAAAGAAAGGAGGAAAGAAAGAAAGAAAGAAAGGAGGGAAGAAAGAAAGAAAGGAGGAAAGAAAGAAAGAAAGGAGGAAAGAAAGAAAGAAAGGAGGAAAGAAAGAAAGAAAGGAGGAAAGAAAGAAAGAAAGGAGGAAAGAAAAAAAGAAAGAAATAAAGAAAGAAAGCTGTAGGTGCTGAGTGGAAGTGATCTATTTTCCCATTGAGATAGAGGAGAAATCCAAGAGTAAGATAGTTTCAGCTGCTTCTGATGCACCTTCAAGCAGCCGGTTACACAATGATACTGTCTGGGAGAAGTGGTGGTGAATGATATATAGGCTGTGATTTTGCCGGCGCTCAGTGAACCTGATTGGTGGCGGGTCAGCTGTGAAATTTAAAATGTGTGACAGTGAGTCGGAAACCCGCTGTCAAATTGCACACACCTACATTTCCCGATGTCGGGTCTTCCAGCGCTAAGCAGACCTGACAGGCAGTGACGGGGGACCCAATTCAAATCATTAGTGACTTGTTTACAGCCACTTAACAATGCTTTTAGTCCCAGCTTTTTGAATTTGACAGGTCGCCCACCGGTTTCCTGCTGTGTCTAGACCTCGTCTGTGAAGCTGAGGTGGGAGGTCAGTGGCCATTGAATCTACTGATGAGTTGACAGCTTCAAATGTTAAGACAAAGCTCCCAGCTGATTGAGAAATATTTCCTTAACCACTAGCTTCTCTAAACTGCATTTCCACTACTGATTCAGGATGCTGCAATTCTTGACTCAAGTCTCCATCCAGTCTGACCTCATTACCTCTCTCACCATTGACTGATCGCTTCAGTCATCTCTACTTTACCTGCCATCTATTCCATCAGCAGGGGTACACTTTATACTCTCTCACATTGGTCCTCTGACCGTGATCAGCCCCAACACCAGCATCGCCAGGCACACCAGCAGCACCAACAACAACACCAACCTTCTCCGCAATCAACTGATGCTGCACAGGACACAGGGCATCAGCACCCGACCACATTGCTGCCCGGGACACCAGGGGTGGCCTCACCATGGCCACATTTACTTCACTTGACGCTGCACACCCTAGCTGCCACATGATGTGCCAGGTTGGCACCACCCCACACCAACAACAAAAAGCATCCCTACAATGACCAAATCATTCCTTTCACACTCATTAGCATTGCGGGAGGTACCATTATGCCTCACCATTCACTGCAACTCAATAAGCCAAAGGTGCACACAAATCTGTTCACGAACACAAAGTGTTGAAAATAAACATTTCAACGTTTGACAGCACATTAACAGAAACTTCACATGAACATTAGCTAAAACACACAAGTGGCTACCCTTGTGTGTTGTTAGTTGGTATGATTGCACTTGGATGAGGGTGAGTGTGATGGGTGGCTAGTGAGATGGGGAAGTGATAATGTAAATAGAGAGAGAGGGATGGGTGGAGGTGCAAGGTAAGTTGGTGTGAGTAAGGATGTGCAGGAGTAGGGTAGGAAAGGTGGAGTGATGGGGATGTGATGAGTGGCACAACAGGATGAGGTTGAGTGTGGCTTTGCAATAACATTTCGTGATCTCCATTGAAAGGTTTGCACCACTGCAGCCTAATCCTCCTGACGACATCCCTGCTTGTGCCCTCCTGTGCAATGTGCAACCAGGCTGCGTTAGTCTCCTGGGGAGGTCTCTTTCGCCCATTGGAGAGGAAGAGAATCTCCCTGCGTGCTGTGACTCCCTCCATAAGCATATGGGGGGAGTCATGGGAGAGCCTGGGTGCAGCCGTGCACCTCTGTGCACTGCTTGTCAGTGTTTGCAGCACCTCAATATGGAACACTGACAGCACAACTGTCAAAATATCAAATGACGCCATCAGACCCGCTTCCTTCAATTGGCCGTGAAACGCGCTGGGCGGGCTTAACAAGCCCAATCAGGGGAAAGTCACATTGGAGGCCTGGATGGAGCCAGGACCGGGGCCGGGATCTGCCGCCGACGTCACCCACCATGGACCCGCAGGAAATCTCAGCCATCGTGTCAGCTGTGGCTCAGTTGGTAGCACACTTGCTTCTGAGTCAGAAGGTTGTGGGTTCAAGTCCCACTCCAGGCACTTGAGCACATAAATCTAGACTGACACTCCAGTGCAGTACTGATGGAGTGCTGTATTGTCGGAGGCGCCGTCTTTCAAATGAGATCACCATCTGCTCCCTCAGGTGGATGTAAAAGATGCCATGGCACTATTTCGAAGAACAGCAGGGGAGTTATCCCTGGTGTCCTGGCCAATCTCTCAATCAACATCACTAAAAAACAGATTATCTGGTTATTATCACATTGCTGTTTGTGGGAGGTTGCTGTGCACAAATTGGCTGCTGTGTTTCCTACATTACAACAGTGACTACACCCAAAAAAATAGTACTTCATTGGCTGTAAAGCACTTTTTGACATCCAGTAGTCGTGAAAGGTGCTATATAAATGCAAGTCTTTCATGAGAGAAAAATAACTATTTTTATACAGTGTTTTATCATATCCTCTAGATATGCCAAAGTGCATTACAGGCAATAGATTAGTTTGGAAGTGTAGTAACTATTGCTGTATAGACAAACAAAGCAGCCAATTTATACATAGAAGGTCACACAAACAGCAAATCAGATGAATGACCAATTAATCTGATATTCGTGGCTGAGGAAGGAACATTAGCTAGGACACCTTTGTGTCCCCCAAGGATCGATCCTTGGCCCTGTCCTATTTCTCATCTATGTGCTGCCCCTTGGCGACATCATCCGAAAACACAGCGTCAGTTTCCAGATGTATGCTGACAAAATCCAGCCCTACCTTACCAACACCTCCCTCGACCCCGCCACTGTCTCTAAATTGTCAGACTGCTTGTCCAACATCCAGTACTGGATGAGCAGAAATTTCCTCCAACTAAATATTTAGAAGACCGAAGCCATTGTCTTCAGTCTCCACCACAAACCCCGTTCCCTAGCCACTGACTCCATCCCTTTCCCTGGCACCTGTCTGAGGCTGAACCAGACTGTTTGCAACCTTGATGTTATATTTGAACCCAAGATGAGCTTCCAACCACATATCAACGCCATCACTAAGACTGCCTATTTCAACCTCTGTAACATTGCCTGACTCTGCCCTTGCCTCAGCTCATCTGCTGCTGAAACCCTCATCCATGCCTTTGTTACCTCTAGACTTGACTATTCCAATGCACTCCTGGCCGGCCTCCCATTTTCCACACTCACTTAAGGTCATACAAAACTCTGCTACTCGTATCCTAACTCACACCAAGTCCTGTTCACCCATCACCCCTGTGCTCACTGATCTACATTGACTCCTGGTTAAGCAACGCCTCGATTTTAAAATTCTCATCCTTGTTTTCAAATCCCTTCATGGCCTTGCCCCTCCCAATCTCTGTAACCTCCTCCAGCCCCACAACCCCACCAGATATCTGCGTTCCTCCAAATCTGGCCTTTTGCACATCCCCAATTTTAATCTTCTACTTCTTAGGTAGTAGTCCCTCGGAAATGAGGATGACTTGCCGACATTAAAAATGAGTTTGCAGGTGACTGATGAGTCCAATGTGGGACCTACAGTCTCTGTCACAGGTGGGGCAGATGGTGGTTGAAGGTTGACATGCGCTCCTTGCGCTGCCTGCACTTGGCTTCCGCTTGCTCCTGGCGAAGAGACTCGAGGTGTTCGGTGCCTTCCCGGATGCTTCTCCTCTACTTTGTGTGGTCTTGGGCCAGGGATTCCCAGGTGTCGGTGGGGATGTTACACTTTTTCAAGAAGGTTTTGAAGGTGTCCATGAAGCATTTCCTCTGCCCACATGGGGCTCTCTTGCCGTGCCGGAGCTCCGAGTAGAGCGCTTGTTTTGGGAGTCTCGTATCGGGCATGCGGACAATGTGACCCGTCCATCGGAGCTGATCGAGCATGGTCAAAGCTTCGATGCTGGGGATGTTGGCCTGAGCAAGAACACTGACGTTGGTGTGCCTATCCTGCCAGTGGATTTGCAGGATCTTGCAGGGGAAGCGTTGGTGGTACCTCTCCAGTGCTTTGAGGTGCCTGCTGTACATGGTCCATGTCTCTGAGGCATACAGCAGGGCGGGTATCACTGCTGCTCTGTAGACCATGAGCTTAGTGCCAGGTTTGAGGTCCTGGTCTTCAAACACTCTCTTCCTCAGGTGACCGAAGGCTGCACTGGCACACTGAAGGCGGTGTTGGACTTCATCGTCGACGTCTGCCCTTGTTGACAGTAGGCTCACGAGGTATGGAAAGTGGTCCATGTTGTCCAAGGCCTTGTCATGGATTTTGATAATGGGGGGGGGGGCAGTACTGTGTGGCGGGGGCAGGTTGGTAGAGGACCTTTGTCTTATGGATGTTTAGTGTAAGGCCCATGCTCTCATACGCTTCAGTGAAGGTGTTGACGATGGTTTGGAGTTCGACCTCCGAGTGAGCGCAGACGCAATGACTCCACCATTGGCAGCCGTGTCTTCAGTTGCCGAGGCCCTAAGATCTGGAATTGCCTCCCTAAACCTCTCTGCCTCACTAACTCTTTTTCCTCCTTTAAGACGCTCCTTAAAACCTACCTCTTTGACCAAACTTTTTGTCATCTGACCTAATGTCTCCTTATGTGGCTCGTGGTCAAATTTTGTTTGATAACACTCCTATGAAGCGCCTTGGGATGTTTTACTATGTTAAAGGTGCTATATGAATGCAAATTGTTGTTGCTATTGACACAGGAAGAACGGCTCTTCATTGAGTTACTACCATTTTCCATCCGCTTGAGGATGTCTCTTGAGTTTATTGTCTCATCTGAAAGACAATCTGACGATGTAGCACTCCCTTAGTGCTGCACTGGAGTGTCAGCTTAGGTGATGTGCTCAAGTCTATGTAAGGGCTTGAACCCACAACCTTCTGACTCGCAACAGTACTACCAACTGAGCTAAGCTGCAAAAAAAAAATGAGACACCAAATGAATCATTTCACTTTACCTTCCTTGGCTCAAGCAAATGGGTTTGGCTTTGGGGATTTAACTAGTGACTCCCTGGACCGAATTAGCTCAAATGTATATGAAACCATATTCTAACTGTGCCACCCATGGGAAGCTATGAGGCCAGCAGCAATGGTTTTTTTGATTTTCTTGACATGTAAATTGAATCGTACCAGCAAATGAGAGGAAACTGAGTTTAAAAAAATCCAAGTTAATTGAATAAATTAAGACATACCTGGGCAATTAAGACAATCACCGAATCAATCTGAGAAATAGTTGCAGAGCTCTTATATATGAGGAAAAAATCCTGGAATATCAAGAAAATCTAAATCCAGAGAACATTTTAGGTTAAAAACTTGCAGAATACAAGATGTTGTTTAAAATCAAGTGGATAATGAAGAATCTGAAGTTATTTTTATATATTTGTGAAATGGCATTATTTGCCATGCTTTGATTTTTCATCAAATGAAATGGAGAAATTCCCCCAAAAGATTGCGGGAAATGAATCAATCATTTTACACAAACTTCCTCAGCTGAAACAAATGCATGAAGCACAGACTGGAGATTTAAACCTGAGACTTTCTGAACTTATTTTACTCACAAGTACAACACTTACAGACTAGGGTTGCCAACCCATCCAGGATTGCCCTGGAGTCTCCAGGAATTGAAGATTAATCTCTAGGACACTGTTCCGAGCAACTCGGGAGAAAAATCATAGGATTATTAAAAAATAGATGCATTTTTTTTTCATTTTCTTTGAACTCTTTCGTTTATTGGATAAAAAATATTGGAAATGGGAAAAAAGGCTATTTGACCGGGAGGGGCCGATGGAGGAGGGCGGTCTTGAGCTGGAATACATCCAACCAGAGTTGGCAACCCTCTCATGGAACGATTTAAGGAAAGACAAAGCAACTTGTTGCAAATGGATGGCTTTGCTTATCTCACTTTCAATACAGAAGTAACAATATCTTTGATCCTAGATCAGATTAGTTTGCTGTAAATTGCTAATGGCTACACCAATATAAACAGCAGAGGTTTCCTGGGGCGAGTTAATTGTTGATAACTGCTCACACCTTATCTAACAAACCTGTTTAGACTGGAAACTTGCAAGTTGAGTAAATCTTTGCAGACTGATACGCTTATCAATTACTTCATAAAAGGTGATGAGTCGAAGAAGAGATGACGAGTCGAAAGAAGAGATGAATAAGGCTTTTATTAGCTAAGAAGAGACCATGCTTCTTCGTGAGTGACTGAACAAGTCTGAACGAAACCCACACAGTGGTGGGTGGAGTCAGCTGAGGCATGCCTCCATACACAGCGCCACCCAGAGGTGGCAATATACAATACAGTGGTTTACCACATTCACCCCTTGTTTAATGTGAAGTCCGGCGGGGTGAAGGGTACTACAAGTTAAGTCTATCAGGAGGCCTTGTCTGACGTCCTGATCGTCGTGGTGGCGGCGGTGGTGTTGCAGCATCTGACGTCGGGTCTGGTGTCTGGGTGGTTGGCGAAGATTCCTGGGGCTTTGGCATGCCGTCTGCAGGGGTTGGGTTGGGAGGGGTGGTGGGGGATAACAGTGGTAAGGGGGATAACGGTGGTAAGGGGGATAACGGTGGTAATTCAGGGGTACCCGAGGGTGCGAGATCTCGTATGGAGACCGTGTCCTCCCGCCCGTCTGGGTATGTCACCCAGGCATACTGGGGGTTGGCGTGTAGGAGGTGCACCCGCTCGACCAGGGGGTCCGTTTTATGCGTCCTCACGTGCCTCCGCAGTAGGACGGGCCCAGGAGAAGTCAACCATGCCGGTAGCGAGGTTCCCGATGTAGACTTCCGGGGGAAAACGAACATTTTCTCATGAGGGGTCGCATTAGTGGCAGTACAAAGCAGTGACCGAATGGAGTGGAGCGCTGCAGGGAGGACCTCCTGCCAGCGGGAGGTCGGAAGGCCCTTAGATTTTAGTGCTAAGAGGACTGCCTTCCAAACCGTCGCGTTCTCCCTTTCCACCTGGCCGTTCCCCCGGGGGTTGTAACTGGTGGTCCTGCTCGTGGCGATACCTCTTGTTAGCAGGTACTGCCGAAGTTCGTCGCTCATGAACGATGAGCCCCTGTCGCTATGTATATAGCTGGGGAACCCGAACAGAGCGAAGATGTCATTCAGTCACTTGATGACCGTGGTACTGGTCATGTCTGGGCAAGGGATGGCAAAGGGGAAACGGGAGTACTCATCAACTATGTTGAGGAAGTACACATTGCGGTCAGCGGAGGGGAGGGGCCCTTTAAAATCGACGCTCAGGCGTTCGAAGGGGCGGGTGGCCTTGATCAGGCTTGCTCTGTCCGGCCTATAGAAGTGCGGTTTGCACTCGGCGCAGATTTGGCAGCTCTTGGTCATGGTCCTGACCTCCTCGATGGAGTAGGGCAGGTTACGGGATTTGATAAAATGGAAAAACCTGGTGACCCCCGGGTGGCAGAGGTCATTGTGGAGGGACTGCAGCCTATCACTCTGCGCGTTGGCGCATGTACCACGTGATAGGGCATCTGGGGGCTCATTGAGTTTCCCTGGCCGATACAAGATATCATAATTGTAGGTGGAGAGTTCGATTCTCCACCTCAAGATCTTGTCGTTCTTGATTTTACCCCTCTGCTTATTATTAAACATAAAAGCTACTGAACGCTGGTCAGTGAGCAGGGTAAATCGTTTCCCGGCCAGGTAATGCCTCCAGTGACGCACCGCTTCTACAATAGCCTGGGCCTCCTTTTCGACGGAGGAGTGTCTCGTCTCGGGGCCCTGGAGGGTCCTTGAGAAAAAGGCCACGGGTCTGCCCGCCTGGTTAAGGGTCGCGGCTAGGGCGAAGTCGGAGGCATCGCTCTCCACTTGGAAGGGGATGGACTCATCCACCGCGTGCATTGCGGCCTTCGCGATATCGTTCTTGATAAGAGTGAAGGCTGCACACGCCTCTGGTGTCAGGGGGAAGGAGGTGGCTTTGATGAGGGGCCTGGCTTTGTCTGCATAGAGGGGCACCCACTGGGCGTAGTAGGAGAAAAACCCCAGGCATCTCTTCAGTGCTTTTTGGCAGTGGGGAAGGGGTAGCTCCATTAGGGGGCGCATTCTGTCGGGGTCGGGCCCGATGACTCCGTTCTCCACCACGCAGCCGAGGATGGCCAGGCGCTTGGTGTGAAACATACATTTTTCCTTATTGTACGTTAGGTTCAGCCGTTGGGCCGTACGGAGGAAATTTGCTAGATTAACGTCGTGGTCCTGCTGGTCGTGGCCGCAGATGGTGACGTTATCCAAATAGGGGAAGGTTGCCCGCAGCGCGTTCTGGTCAACCATTCGGTCCATCTCCCTTTGGAAGACCGAAACCCCGTTGGTGACGCCGAAGGGGACCCTAAGGAAGTGGTAGAGGCGGCCGTTTGCCTCGAAGGCAGTATACTGGCGGTCCTCATGGCGGATGGGCAGCTGGTGGTACGCTGACTTAAGGTCGATGGTGGAGAATACTTTGTATTGCGCAATCTGATTGACCATATCAGATATGCGAGGGAGGGGGTACGCGTCCAGCTGGGTGTACCGGTTTATGGTTTGGCTGTAGTCGATTACCATGCGGCGTTTTGCAGTGGTTTTAACGACTACAACCTGGGCTCGCCAGGGGCTAGTGCTACCTTCGATAATGCCCTCCTTCAAGAGCCGCTCCACCTCAGAGCTGATAAAAGCTCTGTCCCCGGCACTGTACCGCCTGCTTTTGGTAGCGATGGGTTTACAGTCGCGGGTGAGGTTAGCGAACAGGGGAGGGGGGGGGACTTTTAATGTGGAAAGGCTGCAGGTGGTTTGCAGCGGGCGATTTAAAAGTTGTTGGTTGCAGACTGTGAGTGGGGGGAGGGGTCCACCGTATGCTAGTGTGACACTCTTAAGGTGGCACTGAAAATCCAACCCTAGCAAGACGGCAGCGCAAAGACGGGGCAGGACCAGCAGTTTAAATTTTTATATTCAGTGCCCCCTACTGACAGGGTCACCACACAGTAGCCGCTGATGTCCATTGACTGGGACTTGGACGCCATAGAAATGCGATGGTGCGTTGGCAGAATCGTGAGGGAGTGGCTACGTACCGTGTCGGGGTGGACGAAACTCTCTGTGCTCCCGCTGTCGATCAGGCAACTGGTGGCGCGGCCGTTTACCGCGATATCCATCATGGAGCTGGATAGATGGTGAGGGAGGGCTTGATCCAGCGTCACGGAGGCCAGTATGTGGCTTAGTGAGTCACTATAGTCATCCGCCGAGACGGTGGTCGGTTCCGGTGACGAAATGGCGGTTGAGTGCGTTGGATACGATGGCGGCGGATGCCATGCGGCCGGGGGTACACAAAATGGCGGATAAGATGGCTGCTCCCACGGCCCGCACGCTGCGCTGCTGGCTGGCTTCCCCTTGCAGGCGTTAGCGTAATGGCCTTTCTTCCCGCAGCCCGAGCAGGTAGCTGTCTTAGCTGGGCAGTGCGCTCTGGGATGTTTTAACTGGCCACAGAAATAGCATTTTTGGGCCTGGTTACTGGGCATCGAAGCAGTTCTTACCGGAGGCTGCTGTCTCGGTTGGGTCGCTGCAGCGGTTGGTGCCGGGGGCGGCGGTCCCGTGTCCCACGGTTTCGATTGCCATGTCTCGGCGCCGTTACGGGGGTATGCCTCGAGGTTTCGGTGGGCCTCCTCTAATGAGAGCGCAAGGGCAATGGCCGTCTTCAGGTCGGGTTCCTTGCTTTCTAGCAGTCTCTGCCGGGTGTGGTCTGACTGGAGGCCCCTGACGAAGGCATCACAGGCGAGTCCCTGCGCGTGCTCCACAGCCGTTACCGCTTTACAATCGCAGTCTCTGCAGAGTGCCAGTAGCGCCCGTGCAAATGCCCCTACCGATTCTCCCGGTTGCTGCCTGCGGGATCCCAAGAGGTGTCGGGCGTAAATTGTGTTCACTGGGCGCGTATATTGCCCTTTTAGTAGCTCGAGGGCCGCCACGTACGTATTAGAGTCCCGGATTAGCATATATACTTGATGGCTCACCTGGGCGGTCAAAGTTTTCAGTTTGTGATCCTCCTCTGTAACCTGTGAGATTGCGAGGAAGGATTCAAAGCAGCTCAGCCAGTGTTCAAACTTGGCTGATGCACCCACCTCTTGAGGGTCGAGGTCCAGGCGTGGTGGTCTGAGGGCTCTCAGCAATGTCTGCTGTATCCGTTGCTGTTGTTGCTCCTCAGGTGTCGCCATTTAACTTTTAGCTAATAAAATTGATACGCTTATCAATTACTTCATAAAAGGTGATGAGTCGAAGAAGAGATGACGAGTCGAAAGAAGAGATGAATAAGGCTTTTATTAGCTAAGAAGAGACCATGCTTCTTCGTGAGTGACTGAACAAGTCTGAACGAAACCCACACAGTGGTGGGTGGAGTCAGCTGAGGCATGCCTCCATACACAGCGCCACCCAGAGGTGGCAATATACAATACAGTGGTTTACCACACAGACAAAATTGGATGCTCTTACTGTATGAACATGATTTCTGTCAACATCATGATTGAAGAAATAACACTCGCAAAGACTAAATGAAAGGCTATTACATTTCTTCAGAAGAAGCTCTTGCAATGAATAATTGATCCACTGTGGATTGTACTACCTGTAGTTTATATATTGTACTGTTTTGCATCTGCTGGACTTCTGTAGCCTTGACTTGGCTGGCCGCACAAATCCTCACTATATCATGGCGTAGGGCACGTAGGCCGCAGCCAGATTAGTACTTCAAATAAAATGGCAGGCAGAGCCACTAATAACCAGCGTCAGCCTCATTGTAATGTGCTAATTGTGGTAATCAGGTACCGTGCCAAGTTTGATGCGCTGCAGGAAAGCTCTAGCCCCAATGCTCACCATGTCCACATAAAATGGGCATACGAATAGTCTGCTCGCCTGGCCTTCTCAAGTTGAATTCATAAAGCAGAGTTTCTGTTTCACAAGTTGATACTATATGTATCTCTTTTTTTGAAGCAACATTGATATTTAGGTTCAGTTGCTGTGGAGACACCAGCTTTGCCTAATAATATTTTATTTACAAGACTTTCCTCCAGTGTTGTTGCTTGCTGCTGCAGTTGAAGTTGCATCAAAGAAAGTGTTGAAGATGGGAATTCCTCGTTGGTTCCCATTTGTGCTCCCACAATTTAGATTAGGAAGGCGAGTTCCTGAGGAGACACCAGATGCATTTTTGTTGGTACCTGAGGCATTATGTCTGTACCCATCAGTACCCCAGGACCAGTACTTACATCCTATCTGTGCATGTCAGAGGGGGTCGATTTAGGCTGCCTTGCTTCATTAGAGGAGCTGTCGCTGAACTATACCATCCACTCTAGGCTGATCTACTCATCATTTCTACCATTGTGATGGTTCTTTCTAGTTGTGAAGGTTACCACAGCATTAAATGTTTATGCTATTAGCAACTGCAAGCAAAATCTGCAAGATCAACCTCTCTGTGCAGTCCATAAATGCACCAAGCAAGTGACAGATGGAATTTTTTCATGAGGCATCACTTTCAGATGTTTCCCTGTGGAACAAAGGCATCAGCTGGGCAGGACTCCAAACTTCCATCAGGTGTCAGGTTTGGCAAAGGTCCAGGCATCAAAGCCCCTCACATCTACTCCACGGTCTACATGAACAAAAGGGACTCACATTCAGTTAATGTTCAGGTAGTGTCTGACTTCAGAAACACCATAATGCAAGTCAGTGGCCCAGAATTTGCTGGGAAAGTAACAGCGAGTTCATGGCACTCACTGCTATTAGTGTGAAAAAAACCCCCCAGCGATTTGTGGGGAGGATACCGTGAAATGCAAATCGCCACAATTTGTTGAGCGATTTGCACTGCTCCGCCATTAGCCTCGTGAAAATGGGATCTTGCCGTCAATCTCCCATGAGTTTCAAGAAATTTCTGCATTTGCGCTGTTAAAATGAATTAAACTCTCCACAGAAAATCAGGGCTGGCATCTAATGGCGTAAGTGTAAAGTCCGTGCCTCAATAATACATGGACTTCGGGAGAACAGTTTAACAGGTACTTTACTGAACAAGAGGCAGCTTGAAACTGAAACTACAGAAGCCTGCTAGGGCCTTTTATACAGGGGTGGTCACTGCCGGTACTGCAGTCTAAGACCAATTATTCCCTTAAAGGTACATACACAACAATTCCCCCCCTTTTAGATAAACAGCACATAACATTCATTAAACAACTAAATAAAAACTAATTACAATTACAATTTTCTCAGTAATATATACATCAACTGAAATAGTCATTTATAAGTTCAGTCTTTGAGGAGGCTTCCTGATCCGGACTGGATAGCGCCTTTCTCGAGTATCCTGTTCTGGCAGTGGAGTCAATTCTGGCTCATTTTCATTGGTTGGTTCGTCAGCTTCCAATACCCCTGCTTCTGAGGTAGACGCAATCTGTACTTCGGGCTCATTACCAGGTGCACATGCTTGTGGTACAGGTTTGGCTTGTTCCTGTGACTCTAGAATCTGGTCAGCATGGCATCTCACGATGCTCTCTCCAACGTCCACTGTGTACATTAGTGGTCCCTGCTGTGTGCATATCGTGCCTGGCTGCCATTTTTCTGTTCGGTAGTCGCGGGCCAAGACTGGTTGCCCTATCTTGAAGCTCCTGGTTGGCTTCTCATTTATGTGCTGGAACTGCTTATCCTCAACATCTCGCCTTATGTTTGGTTTGAGCAAATCCATGCGACATCTTAGCCTTCGGTTGAAAAACAGTACGGCTGGAGTTTGGTTGGTTACTGCATGTGTCGCATTCCGGTAAGCAAACAGGAAGTTATCCACCTTGTGTTGCCGTGGTATGTCGTCATTATACATTGCCTTTATGGCCTTTTTAAAGTTCTGAACAAACCTCTCAGCCAATCCATTTGTGGCTGGATGATATGGGGCAGATGTGTAATGTTTCACCCCATTATTCTTCAGGAACCTCCGGAAATCCTCAGACACAAACTGTGGGCCATTGTCGGAACAGATCTGTTCTGGCAACCCATTCCTGGTGAAGATGGTCCTTAGGACTGCAATAGTTTTCTCCGCGGTGGTGGAGGACATTTTAATGACCTCTGGCCATTTCGAATGGGCGTCCACAGCGATTAGAAACATTGAGTCCATAAATGGACCAGCGAAATCAATGTGTACCCGTTGCCATGGAGATGAGGGCCACTCCCATGGATGTAGCGGGGCCTGTGGTGGAGCGTTTTGGACCTTCTGGCATCCTGTGCATCTCTTGGTCATATCCTCGATTTCTTTATCGATTCCCGGCCACCACACAAACGCCCTGGCTAGGCTCTTCATTTTTACCCCTCCCAGATGACCCTCGTGAAGCTCATTGAGTACTCTATCTCTCAACTTGGGTGGAATTACCACTCGGGATCCACACATCAAGGTTCCCCGGCACACTGACAGCTGTTCCCTCCTTGGCGAGAATGCTGGCAACAGTGAGTCGCCATATGCTGGCCATCCCTTCACCGTCAAATCATAGACCCGAGAGAGTGTTGGGTCATTTCGGGTTTCCTTCTCAATACTTGCGTTTGTAACAGGCAAACATTCGACTATGGTCGCATGGAATATCTCCACAGGGTCCACTGTAGGTGCTTCTTCTGCCATAGGCAACGGTAGGCGCGACAGCCCATCAGCATTTCCATGTTGTTTCGTACCTTTGTACTCTATGTCATACTGATGTGCCCCTAGAAAAAGTGACCATCTTTGCAGCCGTTGCGCCGTCATCACCGGAACGCCCTTCTTTGGGTTAAAAATTGAGACCAGGCGTTGATGATCAGTCAGTAGGGTGAATTTCTGCCCGTGCAGATAGTGATTGAACTTCTTCACCCCCCACACCAGGCTGAGGGCCTCCCTGTCAATCTGGGCGTAGTTACGCTCAGCTGAGGTTAGCGAGCGCGATGCAAAGGCTATTGGCCTCTCTGAACCGTCACGGAATTTGTGTGACAGCACCGCTCCAATGCCGTAAGGTGACGCACCACATGCCAACCGAATCGGTAGTGTTGGGTTGTAGTGGGCCAATACTTCTTTTGAAGTGATTTGGCATTTACATTCCTGAAAGGCACGCTTACACTCATCACTCCATTTCCATGTTACACCAGTTTGAAGGAGGGCGTTCAGTGGGTGCAGAATTGTAGATAAATTCGGCAAGAACTTATGGTAGTAGTTCACCAACCTGAGGAACGACCTCAGTTGCGACACATTTTCTGGTGCTGGAGCCTTGACTACAGCCTCAATCTTGTCCGGCAACTTATGCAACCCTTCCTCATCAATCATGTGGCCACAATACGAGATTTGTCTCCTGAAGAACTCGCATTTGGGGCGGTTGGCTCGTAGCCCATATTCCTGCAATCTCGTGAGCACCTGTTCCAGGTTGGCAAGGTGTTCATTGTCATTTTTGCCCGTAACCAGGATGTCGTCCAAATAACACTGGGACCCCGGGATCCCTTGCAGGACCTGTTCCATTGCCCTCTGCCACATAGCCGGGGCCGATACTACCCCAAATACCAGTCGATTGTACTGGTAAAGGCCTTTGTGAGTGTTTATCGTGAGGTATTTCCTCGATGCTTCTTCCACCTCCATTTGTAGATACGCTTGAGCCAGGTCAATCTTTGTAAAACGTTTCCCTCCAGATAGTGAGGTGAAAATATCTTCCATCCGCGGAAGCGGATACTGTACTGTGTGCAGGACTGGGTTCACAGTCACCTTGAAGTCCCCACTGATGCGAACCTTCCTTGGCTCCCCAGGCGCGCTGCTCAATGCTTTCTTCATTACAGGAACGATGGGTGTGGCCCACTTGCTCCAGTCCACCTTAGACAGCACCCCCGAATGCTCCAGACTCTCCAGTTCAGCTTCCACAGCTGGGCGTATCGCGTATGGCACCAGTCTGGCCTTGAAAAATTTTGGGGTTGCGTTATCCTCAATCTTTATGGCTGCCTTTACTCCTTTTAGAGTCCCAAGTCCTTGTTGGAACACCTCTTCCGCGTCAGATAGAATTTGTGACAGACGTCCAGGTGCGACGTCATCATCTTTTTTGTCAGTCACAGTTAGTGCCAGAATGGAATGCCAATCCAATTGTAATCTTCGGATCCATTCACGTCCCAATAATGGTGGTCCTCCATCTCGTAGTATATACATGTATAGTTTCTGTGTTTCCTTTCCGTTATATTCAACTGGCACCCTTATTTTTCCTCTGGGGTAGACCTTTTGCCCCGTGTATGTCTTCAATACAATGGACGTGTCCTTTAAGGGTATGTGTGAGAATAGCCGCTCATAGTCTCATCGATTCATGACAGTTAGGGCTGATCCTGTGTCCAATTCCGTCTTCACTGGGGACCCTGCTATCATGAGGGTGACCCAAATGGTTCGGTGATCTTCTTTTGCGATCACGTTGTGTAGCTTTAAACAACTTAGTCGCCTGTTCCCGGAGTCCTTATCACTCTCCTGATCTTCTGAACTACTATCTGTCCGTTTCTTTACTTTCCTGTACTGTTCCTTAGTAGTTCTTGTCGTGTTGGTCTTCTTTCCCGACCTGCAGGCTCTTGCTATATGTCCCATCTTCCCGCATTGCCTGCATATTTTGTCTTTAAACCAGCAGTCCTTCTGCTCATGGGTTGTTCTGCCGCAGCGATAGCACTTTTCGGCTCCATACGCCATTTTGTTAGTGCTGTATTCTTGTGGTTTCTGTTGTATTTCCGCAGCTCCCCGTGCTGCTGCTTCGTAGGATACTGCCACGCTGAAAGCCTGTTCTAGCGTCAGGTCCTTTTTTGAAAGTAGTCATTTCTGGGTTCCTTCACTCTGGAGCCCGCAGACAAACTTATCCCGTAAGGTGTCTGCCAGTCCTGCTCTGAACTGGCAGTGCTTCGATAACTTGCGTAGTTCCGTAAGATAGTCAGCATTACTCTCATCTTTGTGCTGGTTTCTTTTATGGAACTTGAATCTTTCTGCTATCAGCAGTGGTGTAGGGCTTAGGTGTTCCTGTAAGATATGAACAATCTCCTCAAAACTTTTCTCCATTGGTTTAGCTGGGGTAATTAAATTCCGCAATAGGCCGTCTGTATTCGCACCCATCAGATTTAATAATACCGACGCCCTCTTTCCATCGGCCACCTCATTTGCCTTGCAGTACACTTCGATTCTTTCTACATACGTGGTCCAGTCTTCTACCTCGTTGTCGAAAGCAGTGATACTGCCACTTTTCGGCATCTCCCACGCTTTTGCTTCTTCCCCAATGGAATAAAATGGCGCCTCCCGCGCTTTTGCTTCTTCCCCAATGGAATAAAATGGCGCCTCCCACGCTTTTGCTTCTCCCCCTTACTGCCACGCTGCTCCTAGCGTTCTACAGAGTAATGGTGGCGACCCGCAGCTTCGGCGCGTCTCGCTTTCCTTCCCCCCTGTTTAGTTTCTCTCCGCTGTCCTGTTCTCAAGCACCGACCGCGCCCTGTGCACTCCACCCCCTCTCTCTTGTTTTCTTTTCCCGGCGACGCTGCGCAGCCCGATTTGTAGAGCCGCTCGATCGAGCTTGAGCCCGCCGCAGTCCGGAAGGGTCAGCGCGCTACCTGCTACCAGCACGATTCGCTGGAACCACAGTCTCTCCCGCAATTCTCCAAACACCGATGGATTCTTTGGGCGGTTGCCCTTGGTCGACGCCCGTTGCTCAGACTACGACCTTCCAGGACCTTCCTTTCAGGCGAGATCCCCGTGAGATGATGCCACACTGCAGGTGAATTCGAACTTACTCGTCGCCACTGTAAAGTCCGCGCCTCAATAATACACGGACTTCGGGAGAACAGTTTAACAGGTACTTTACTGAACAAGAGGCAGCTTGAAACTGAAACTACAGAAGCCTGCTAGGGCCTTTTATACAGGGGTGGTCACTGCCGGTACTGCAGTCTAAGACCAGTTATTCCCTTAAAGGTACATACACAACAGTAAGGACCCTTTTAATTACAAGATTTATGTTCCTGTAATACCACTCAACCAAGAAAGGGGACAATTGAAACTGTGGAGCCTCACTCCTGTAGGTAGAAAATTGTTGCTAGAGGTTTTTTAAATTTAAAATTCCACATTTAAATTTTTTTTCTCACTTTTCCCTTTTGTCACTTGTTTCTCTCTCTCTTAAACCGATCTTTCTTTCCCTCTCTTCATTTCTCTTTCTTTATCTCATTTGACGCAAATTCACCCTATTTCCTTCTCCGCGTTCCTTTGTTTCTTTCTCTATCCATAAATCTCGTTCACCAAGGTCCCAGATGCCACATTGACTTTGCCGTTATCAGCGCGCACTTCCAGCAAGTTGCGGCGCAAAAAATGTTCAAGCTGAAGAGTGCAGGAAAAAAAATCTAACTCATGGCTTGGGCCAATATCTGGGAAACAAGTTTGACACCTTTATTATCATAGAATCTTACAGCACAGAAAGAGGTCATTCGTCCCGCCGTGCCTGTGCCGGGCGGACCATGGTGCCTGTGTTATTTGTAGGAGCTCGTGGACTGAACGGCTGGCTGCAGGCATGGCTGATGAGCTCACTAACAGCTGAATGTAAATCAATAGAGCACATTCCTCAACTCGAATCACTGTACAGCATGGCACTGAGATGCCAAAGCAAACATTCTACTTTAGGAATAGCTCAGGCAGAGTGCTGCTCCATAGCACAGCAAGGGTGTCCAAAATATTTCCTTGATCCTGTGCTCCCAGTAGGGAGCAGTGCTTGCAGAGAGCAGAGGGCACGGGATCATAGAACTACTTCTAGTGCTGCCAGAAACAACGTACTTTCCATCGACTGTCCTCTAACTGCCATCTTAACATCATCCTACCATCAGTTTTGCCGACAAAGAAACGTATGCACTAAGGATGAATAAAGGGGTGGAAATCCTGGGCAGTGGCGCAGAACGGGCAGTATCGGATCGACCGCTCATTATACGCAGTGCCCGATATTCAGTTCCATTGCAGTCAATAGAACTGACTGTATAACGAGCGGCCAATCTGAAACCGCCCATTTTACACCCCCTCCCGAGACGAGTTTCTATCTCAAAGTGTTTAACATCTGTTCAGTGATATAACAAAGTGTTTCCAGTGCCTATCATGGTGTTTCCCTTTGCTGACCCTCTAAGGTGTGCTTCTTGTGGCTCAGTGGTCATCTGAGAATTACAGCATACTCAAAAGTCTCCAAGAATAAATGAATTAAATAACTCATCTTCCTCGGGTCGATTCCCACTGCTTCTAAAGGCTTGAATTTCTGTCCTTTCCATTGTCCGATATCTAGCATTAAGATTATCTCAGTGATCTATCCATCTCCAACGTTCCTTTTAAACAGACCATCCCACCAGCAATTCCTCGCTTGTTTGCTCCCCCCCACCCCGCACCCACCACCACTGCCCCTTTGTTCTGATTCTATTAAAATGCTCATCTATTTTTCTTTATTTTCGGCACTGTATCCTGTATCCTGAAAAGTTAGTTTAACTTTTCTCTCCACTGATGCTGAGGGACCTGCTGAGTCCTTCCAACATTTTCTCTTTCTGGTTCACATTTCCAACAGTTGCAGAGTTTGCTTTGCATTTATATGTTTGCGGTTAGGTTACTATAATTGTGCTCAGCACCCCTAGGGTAGCAAGGAGAAAAATCAACCAGGGTTTCTCGTCCTAATCACTATCCAGTGATTTCTGCAAGGAAAGTATGTTTGGAGACAGCAGGTGAAAGCAAGATCATTCTCAAAGGCAATGCTACTGTAATACAATTTGACTCGCAAAACAAGCGCTCTACTCAGAGCTCCGGCACGGCAAGAGAGCCCCAGGTGGGCAGAGGAAGCAATTCAAGGAAACTCTCAAAGCCTCCTTGAAAAAGTGTAACATCCCCACCCACACCTTGGAATCCCTGGCCCAAGACCGCACAAAGTGGAGGAGAAGCATCCGGGAAGGCGCCGAGCACCTCGAGTCTCTTCACCGGGAACAAGCGGAAGCCAAGCGCAGGCAGCGCAAGGAGCGCACGTCAACCCAAGCACCCCACCCACCCGCCCCTTCAACCACCATCTGCCCCACCTGTGACAGAGACTGTAGGTCTCGCATTGGACTCATCAGTCACCTGTGAACTCATTTTTAATGTGGAAGCAAGTCATCCTCGGTTCCGAGGGACTGCCTAAGAAGAAAACAATTTGACAAGACAGCCAATATGGTGGCAATCGGTAACTTTAGTGATTAAATACAAACACTAACAAGGCAGTAATACAGATATTACTCCAATCCTTTGGACAGTAGATGGCCATGTATATGAAGCGATCTAGACCTTGGAGTGTTCACTTCTTTGCTGCTTTGGCTCCCTCCCCTCAGGGAATCCCTGCTTTACCCCCAGCACCATGCAGCACCCGTATGACAATGATGTCGTCCAGCCATTGGTCAACTCGTTTGTCCACCCAGACTCTACTGCACCTAGTTTTACACCCTCCCTGGTGTCCTTCTCATCAGACAAGTCAGGCATGTCTTAATTCCAGACTACACCACTGCGGTGAAGTAGAACGCCAACCATCTGGGGTCATAGTTGAATTTTTAAAAATTTGTTTATGGTATATGGGCGTCGCTGGCGAGGCCAGCATTTATTACCCATCCCTAATTGCCCTTGAGAAGGTGGTGGTGAGCCATCTTCTTGAGCTGCTGCAGTCCATGTGGCAGTCCATGTGATGAAGGTACTCCCACAGTGCTGTTTGGTAGGGAGTTCCAGGATTTTGACCCAGCAACGATGAAGGATCAGCAATATACTTCTAAGTCAGGATGGTGTGTAACTTGGAGGGGAACTTCCAAGTCACACACTGTAGTGTCCGCGTATCAATAACACATGGACTGCAGGAGAACGGTAATAAGAGGTGTTTACTGAACAGAGGGTATGCTGGAACTGAAAGTACAGAAGCCTGCTATGGCTTTATATACAGGTGTGGTCACTGCCAGTACTACAGTATAAAAGCAGTTCTCTCTTAAAGGTACATACACAACAATTCCTCCCCTTTTAGATAAACAGTACATAACATTCATTTAACAATTGAATAATAACTAATTACAATTACAATTTTCTTTGTACTATATACATCAGCTGAAAGTAATCATTTATAAATTCAGTCTTTGAGGAGGCTTCCTGATCCTGTCTGGATAGCGCCTTTCTCGAGTATCCTGTTCTTGCGGCGGAGTCGATTCTGGCTCATTGTCATTGGTTGGTTCGTCAGCTTCCAATACCACTGATTCTGAGGTAGACGCAATCTGTACTTCGGGTTCATCACCAGGTGCGCATGCTCGTGGTATGGGTTTGACTTGTTCCTGTGACTCTAGAATCTGGTCAGCATGGCATCTCACGATGCTCTCTCCAACGTCCACTGTGTACATTAGTGGTCCCTGCCGTGTGCATATCGTTCCTGGCTTCCATTTTTCTGTTCGGTAGTCGTGGGCCAAGACTGGTTGCCCTATCTTGAAGCTCCTGGTTGGCTTTTCATTGATGTGCTGGAATTGCTTATTCTCAACATCTCGTCTTATGTTTGCTTTGAGCAAGTCCAGGCAACAACTTAACCCGCGGTTAAAGAACATCATGGCTGGAGCTTGGTTGGTGACTGCATGTGTCACATTTCGGTAAGCAAACATGAAATTATCCACCTTGTGTTGCAGTGGTATGTTGTCGTTATACATCGCCTTTATTGCTTTTTTAAAGGTTTGAACAAACCTCTCAGCCAATCCATTTGTGGCTGGATGATATGGGGCGGATGTGTAATGCTTTACCCCATTATTCCTCAAAAACTCCGGAAATCCTCGGACACAAACTGTGGTCCATTGTCGGAGCAAATCTGTGCTGGCAAGCCATTCCTGGTGAAGATGGTCCGTAGGACTGCAATAGTTTTCTCCGTGGTGGTGGAGGACATTTTGATGACCTCTGGCCATTTTGAATGTGCATCCACGACGATTAAAAACATTGAGTCCATAAATGGACCAGCAAAATCAATGTGTACCCGTTGCCATGGAGATGTGGGCCACTCCCATGGGTGTAGCGGGGCCTGTGGTGGAGCGTTTTGGACTTTCTGGCATCCTGTGCATCTCTTGGTCATTTCCTCGATTTCTTTATCGATTCCCGGCCACCACACAAACGCCCTGGCTAGGCTCTTCATTTTTACCCCTCCCAGATGACCCTCATGAAGCTCATTGAGCACTCTTTCTCTCAACTTGGGTGGAATTACCACTCGGGATCCACACATCAAGGTCCCCCGGCACACTGACAGCTGTTCGCTCCTTGGCGATAATGCTGGCAAGAGTGAGTCACCATGTGCTGGCCATCCCTTCACCGTCAAGTCATAGACCCGAGATAGTGTCGGGTCATTTCAGGTTTCCTTCTCTATACTTGAGTTTGTAACAGGTAGACATTCGACTATGGTTGAATGGAATATCTCAACAGGGTCCACTGCAGGTGCTTCCTCCACCGTAGGCAGCGGCAGGCGCGACAGCCCATCAGTGTTTCCATGCTGTTTCGTGCCCTTATACTCTATGTCGTATTGATGTGCCCCTAGAAAAAGGGACCAGCTTTGCAGCCGTTGCGCCGTCATCACCGGAACGCCCTTCTTTTGGTTAAAAATGGAAACAAGAGGCTGGTGATCAGTCAGTAAGGTGAATTTCTGCCCGTGCAGATAGTGATTGAACTTCTTCACCCCCCACACCAGGCTGAGGGCCTCCCTGTCAATCTGGGCGTAGTTACGCTCGGCTGAAGTTAACGAGCGTGACGCAAAGGCTATTGGCCTCTCTGAACCGTCAAGGAATTTGTGCGACAGCACCTCTCCAATGCCGTAGGGAGACGCATCACATGCCAACCGAATCGGTAGTGATGGATTGTAGTGGGCCAATACTTCTTTTGAAGTGATTAGGCATTTACATTTCTGAAAGGCACGCTTACACTCATCACTCCATTTCCATGCTACTCCAGTTTGCAGCAGGGCATTCAGCGGGTGTAGAATTGTAGACAAATTTGGCAAGAACTTATGGTAGTAGTTCACCAACCCGAGGAACGACCTCAGTTGTGACACATTTTCCGGTGCTGGAGCCTTGACTACTGCCTCAATCTTATCTGGGGACTTAGGTAACCCCTCTTCATCAATCACGTGGCCACAATACGAGATTTGTTTCCTGAACAACTCGCATTTGGGGCGGTTGGCTCATAGCCCATATTTTTGTAACCTAGTGAGCACCTGCTCCAGGTTGGCAAGGTGTTCACTGTCATTTCCGCCCGTAACCAGGATGTTGTCCAAATAACACTGGGTCCCCGAGATCCCTTGCAGGACTTGTTCCATCGCTCTCTGCCAAATTGCCGGAGCTGATGCTACCCTGAATACCAGTCGGTTGTACTGGTAAAGACCTTTGTGAGTGTTTATCGTGAGGTATTTTCTAGATGATTCATCTACCTCCATTTGTAGATACGCTTGGGCCAGATCAATCTTCGTAAAGCGTTTCCCTCCAGATAGTGAGGCGAAAATATCTTCTATCCGCGGAAGTGGATATTGTACTGTGTGAAGGACTGGGTTCACAGTTACCTTAAAGTCCCCACAGATGCGAACCTTCTTCAGTTCCCCAGGCGTGCTGCTCAATGATTTCTTCATTACAGGAATGATGGGTGTGGCCCACTCGCTCCAGTCCACCTTGGACAGCACACCTGCACGCTCCAGGCTCTGCAGCTCTGCTTCGACGGCTGGGCGGATCGCATACGGTACCGGTGTGGCCTTAAAAATTTTTGGGTTTGCGTTATCTTCACTTTTTATCATTGCCGTTACACCTTTTAGAGTCCCAAGTCCTTGCTGGAACACCTCTTTCGCGTCAGTTAGAATTTTTGACAGTCGTCCAGGTGTGGCGTCGTCATCCTTTTTGTCAGCCACAGCTAGCGCCTGAATGGAATGCCAATCCAATTGTATTTTTCAGATCCATTCACGTCCCAATAATGGTGGTCCTCCATCTTGTAGTATATATAGATACAGTTCCTGTGTTTCCTTGCCGTTGTATTTAACGGGCACCCTTATTTTTCCTCTGGGGTAGGCTTTTTGCCCCGTATATGTCTTCAAGACAATGGACGTATCCTTCAAGGGAATGTGTGAGAATAGCCGCTCGTAGTCTCGTTGATTCATGACTGTTAGGGCTGATCCTGTGTCCAATTCCACCTTTACTTGGGACCCTGCTATCATGAGGGTGACCCAAATGGTTCGGTGATCCTCCTTTGCGATCACGTTGTGTAACTTTAGACAACTTAGTCTCCTGCTCCCGGAGTCATTATCACTCTTCTGGTCTTCTGAACTACTGTCCGTCATCTTTTGTACTTTCTTGTACTTTTCCTTAGTAGTTCTTTTAGTGTTGGTTTTCTTTCCTGACCTGCAGACTCGTGCTATGTGTCCCACTTTTCCACATTGACTGCATACTTTGTCCTTAGCCCAGCAATCCTTCTGGTCATGGTTTGTTCTGCCGCAGCGATAGCACTTTTCTGCTCCATATGCCATTTCATTGGTGCTATATTCTTGCGGTTTCTGTTGTATTTCTGCAGCTCCCCGTGCTGCTGCTTCGTAGGATACTGCAATGCTGAAAGCCTTTTCTAGCGTAAGGTCCTTTTCCAAAATAGTCGTTTCTGGGTTCCTTCACTCTGGAGCCCGCAGACAAACTTATCCCTTAAGGTATCTGCCAGTCCTGCTCCGAACTGGCAGTGCTTCGATAACTTGCGTAGTTCCGTAAGATAGTCAGCATTACTCTCGTCTTTGTGCTGGTTTCTTTTATGGAACTTGAATCTTTCTGCTATCAGCAGCGGTGTAGGGTTTAGATATTCCTGTAAGATATTGACAATCTCTTCAAAGCTTTTCTCCATTGGTTTAGCTGGGGTAATTAAATTCCGCAATAGGCCGTACGTTCTCGCGCCCATCAAATTTAATAATACCGACGCCTTCTTTTCATCAGCCACCCCATTTGCCTTGCAGTACACTTCAATTCTTTCCACATACGTGGTCCAGTCTTCTATTTCGTTGTCGAAAGCAGTGATACTGCCACTCTTCAGCATCTTGGGTGGTTTAAAATGGCGCCTCCCGCGCTTTTCCTTCTTCCCCAGTGGATTAAAATGGCGCCTCCTGCGCTTTTCCTTCTTCCCCTTGCTGCCAATGCTGCTCCTAGCTTTCTAAATAGTAATGGCGGCGCCCCGCGGCTTCGGCGCGTCTCTCTTTGTTAGTTAAATTCCTTAGTTTTATTCTTCTTCGACGCTGTCCACTGCACGTCTCTTTTCCTTCCCCTCTTTTATTTTCTCTAACGCTGCCCGGCTCTTGAGCACCGACCGCGCCCTGTGTGCTCCACCCTCTCTCTCTCTTTTCCTTCCCGACGACGTTGCACGGCCCCCTTGCAGAGCCGCTCGATCGAGCTCAAGCCCGCCGCAGTCCAGAATGGTCAGCGCACTACCTGCTACCAGCACGATTTGCTGGAACACCTTGACTGGGGAGCCAAGCCCAGCTCTCCACAGCTTCCCCTGCGATTCACTGAACTCTGATGGATCACTGGGCGGTTGCCCATGGTCGACGCCCGTTGCTCTGGCTTCGACCTCCAAGAAGCTTCTTTTCAGGGATGGATCCCCGTGAGGTGATGCAGTACTGCAGGTGAGTTCGAACCTGCTCGTCGCCACTGTAGT
Organism: Somniosus microcephalus; assembly: GCF_052327205.1. Taxonomy (NCBI): domain Eukaryota; kingdom Metazoa; phylum Chordata; class Chondrichthyes; order Squaliformes; family Somniosidae; genus Somniosus; species Somniosus microcephalus. The sequence goes on from NC_140989.1 coordinate 255,487,995, forward strand.
GTCCGCGTATCAATAAAACACGGACTGCAGGAGAACGGTAATAAGAGGTGTTTACTGAACAGAGGGTATGCTGGAACTGAAAGTACAGAAGCCTGCTACGGCTTTATATACAGGTGTGGTCACTGCCGGTACTACAGTATAAAAGCAGTTCTCTCTTAAAGGTACATACACAACACACACCATCCTGACTTAGAAGTATATTGCCGATCCTTCATCGTCGCTGGGTCAAAATCCTGGAACTCCCTCCCTAACAGCACTGTGGGAGTACCTTCACCACATGGTGGCACGGGAGAGAGGCTGACACCACAGAACCCCAGCGAGAGTCAGCAGCTGTAGGAGAAGAGGGGAGAAAACCGGTGGAAACATAAATAATAACTTCTATTCAAAAAATGTGGGTGTTATTTTGGACCCTGCTGGATTCGATTGAGTTGACAAACTTCAAAAGCAGGACTGAGGATATGCTGGCTAACAAACATCCTTGGCCAACCTTCTCCCCATTGTATTCCTGCAGAAAAACAGTATGTTAAAATGTGTCAACAGCCTGCACATTAAATTCTATAACCTTTCATACTTTTATTAGTGTATCAAAATAGAAACTGTTTGTTTAAATAACAGATTTTAAATAACAACTAATCTTAAACTAACACTTGACCGCGTTGCTTTAAAAGAATATTAGTGAATTGTGGCAGAGCCACCAAGGGACTCTTATATCGATGTACATAATTATCTGTAACAGAATGAATCTGTACCTGTATTCGTTTTACTACATGTAAATAGCGCGGTCTCTAAAGGGTTAAGACCAAACGCGATGACGTCACCACGTGGGTCATGTGACGTTCCCAACGGTGGGAAACGTGGTGACATCATGACATCAGAGGGAGGAGCCCTCTCTCTCAGTCCTCGTTGTTATGTTCATAAATAAATAGACGTTTTTATTATGAACAGCTAGCTTGTGCTAGTCATTTATTCAGCCATGTTGACTTGTATACAGTAGCCATGTTGACTCTCTCAACCAGTGCCTCGTGTTAAACAAGACCACCCATATAGATGTAGCCCACTACTAAAACATACAGCTACACCTAGTGTACCATTCTAGAATGACATGTTACTGCATATCATTACATCCCCCTTCCTTTGAGGTTAAACAAAATCAATATCAATCAACTTTCAAGAAAAACGATAAAGATGATATCAGTAACACTTTTGTTAGTGCTCTATAAACCTTCGAATGAACTTGTTTTTTTTTACATAACGACACAAACATTCAAAAAAATCTTCACAACAGTCAACACATCTTCAAAGCTTTACTTTATGAACTCTAAGCTTTTCATTCTTTTATTATAGTTTTCTTTGTACTCAAAGATTAAGTCTATCAGGCTTTTTTACTTCACGTGTGGATCTTCTCAGCACAGGTAAGTCTGATGTGTTTGCATGAGAGCCTGTATGTGTGTTTGTGTTAGATTGTTCTGGTGGTGAGTGAAAAGATTCAGTTGCGGCATTGTCATCGATTTGCTCTTGGATAGTTTCTTGTGTTTTCAGGAGGGAACGGCGGTTCCTCCTGAGAATCTGTCCTTCCTCAGTTCTAACAGTGTATGATCTTGGTCCTACTTCCTCAAGAACTGTAGCTTTCCTGTTCCATGCATTTGGATCCTCAATCCTGACAACATCATGCCTTGTCAATGGTTTCATAGTTTTGGATGACTTGTCATAGTGTGATTTCTGTTTCAGCTTTAACAGTCGTTCTTTTGCACAGCAGGGTAGCGTGGTGCGCAACTTGTGACCCATTAGGAGTTCAGCAGGTGAAGAACCACAGTCTAAAGGGGAGGCTCGGTAGCTCAGCAGGGCGAGATAAGGATCAGACTTGCTTTCTGTTGCTTTCTTCAGTAGCTGTTTGAGAACTTGAACACCTTTCTCTGCCTTACCATTCGACTGAGCATACAGAGGACTGGATGTGATGTGCTGAAAGTCATAATGTGCTGCAAACTGTTGCCACTCCTTGCAGTTGAAGCACGGACCATTGTCGCTAATGGCAATCCTGGGAATCCCATGTCTGGCGAAGATGGATTTAACATGCATTATGACACTGCTTGCTGATGTGCTTGAGAGCAGCGCCATCTCAGGATAGTTAGAATAGTAGTCAATCACTAATAGATAGTCTTTACCATTCAAATGAAAAAGGTCCATACCAACCTTTTGCCATGGTGCTGTTGGTAAGTCAGCTACTATCATTGGTTCCTTTGCTTGTTTGTTTTGGTGTTTCTGACATGTCTCACATTTGCCGATCATGTTCTCAATGTCCTTATTTATGCCAGGCCAATAAACAGTGTCTCTTGCTCTCCTTTTGCATTTTTCAATTCCGAGGTGTCCCTCATGAATCCTTTTGAGCATGTCTCGACGTAGAGCCTGTGGAATGACTATTCTGTTCTGTCTTAGTAATATACCACTTGCGACACTCAACTCTGACCTGATGTGATAGTACTTTGGACAGGAACCTTTTGGCCAACCATGATGAATGTTCTCTATTACTGTTTGTAACACTGTATCTTTTACTGTTTCTTCTGCTATTTGCTTTGATTTTGTGTCTGACACAGGCAGCGCAGCAGTGACCATACTCACATGAACATCCACGTCTTCCTCAGTAGAGCTCACATGACTCATTGTGGGTGCTCGGGATAGTGCATCTGCTAACATAGTGGCCCAGTAATTCCTCTCCCAACGCGTGAGTATGGACGGGGTACTCACGCGTGTGCCTGGAGGAATTGCCGGTTTTCAGCATGCACAGCGCATGCGGGGAAAACCGACATTTCCTCTCCTCTGACCCAAGGGGTTAAGAGGCTGAATGCGTGCGACTACACAGGCAGCGCGTGCGACTTGGATTTCCTTTATTTTTAGAGAGTTGTGCATGTGTAAAGGCCTCCGGTTTTTATGCATTGAAAAACCACACGTAAGTACTTAGTTTTACAGGTAAGTGGTCTATTAATACAATTTATTAAAAAAATTTCCACAGGTTTATTATTTTTAAAGAATTTACAGTAAGGTAAGTTTAGTTTTAGCCCTGATGTTTTATATAATAATTTTTTTCAAATTTTAAAATTATTGTTTAAAATAGTTTTTTTCAGTTATTTATGGTTCATTTAAGTAGTGCAATGTTTTTTAAATTTTCTTTCAAGTTTAAGTAGTGTTTTGGGGCCAGGAGTTTTCATGAGTTTGACAGCTCTTACTATCAAACTCATGGATGAACTTTTGCAACCTCCCATTGGTTGCCCTGTGCTCACGTGATCCCAGCCGGCTCATCGCACTAAGTACGCCGCTGGGTCATGCACGCACAGCGTGGCAGGACCTCAAGCGGGCCAGTGAGAGGAAATGCAATGCGGGCCAGGATTGAAATGTCAGCGCGCCGGGTAAGTGCACATCGAGGGCTTGCACGCGCGGCAAACTCCCGATCCTAATTTCAGGGCCTATGTGTTTGCCTGGTGTGTAGATCAGTTCAAAGTCATATCTTTGCAGCTTCATCATGAGTCGGTGAATCCTTGGAGACAGCTCATTCAGGTTTTTTTTTACGATGGCAACCAGTGGGCAGTGGTCTGTCTCAACTGTGAAGGTGGGAAGTCCATATATGTAGCCATGGAACTTTTCTAGTCCAACTACCAAGCCTAGACATTCCTTTTCAATCTGGGCATATCGACACTCAGAATCAGTCATAGACCTGGAGGCATAGGCAACAGGCTTCCAATCTTCACCCTCTGCTTGTAGCAAGACCGCGCCTAGGCCATCTTTTGATGCATCCATTGACACTTTGATTCTCTTTGTTGGGTCAAAGAAGATGAGTACAGGTGTGGTTGTCAGCACTGTTTTGAGGTTCATCCACTCTTGGTCATGTCTTTCTGTCCATGCGAACTCATTTGTTTTATGTAGCAGGTCTCGCAGACAGGCTGTCTTGGCTGACAAGTTAGGAATGAACTTTCCAATGAAGTTTATCATCCCCATGATGGGTAGCACTCCTTTTTTGTCAGTGGGTCAGGGCATGTTGAGTATGGCGTTTACTTTTTCCATATCTGGCTCTATTCCTTTACCAGATAGATTATCTCCTAGGAAAGTGACTTCCTGGATGCCAAACTGACACTTGGCTTTGTTGAGCTTCAGTCCATTCCGGCGTATGCTCTGTAGCACTTTAGTCAGTCTCTCATTGTGTTCTTTCAGTGTGGAGCCCCAGATGATGATATCATCAACACAGACCCGAACTCCTTCCAGACCTTCAATTATGTGTTCCATCACTCTATGAAAGATTTCAGATGCAGATATTATCCCGAAAGGCATTCTGAGGAAACAATACCTGCCAAATGGTGTGTTAAAGGTACAGTATTTTGTGCTCTCTTCATCAAGTTTTAGTTGCCAAAATCCTTGTGAGGCATCGAGCTTTGTGAAGTATCTGGCACCTGACATTTCACTGGTGATTTCTTCTCGCTTGGGAATGTGGTAGTGTTCACTTTTTATGTTTGCATTTAAGTCCTTTGGATCCATGCATACTCTTAGATCATTGATCTTTTTCTTCACACATACCATGGAGTTAACCCAGTCTGTTGGCTCTTCGACTTTCCTGATGACTCCTAGTGTGGTCATTCTGTCCAGTTCTTTCTTGAGCCGGTTACGCAGGGGTGTTGGAACTCTCCGTGGAGCATGTACCACCGGCTGAGCATCCTCCTTTAGCTGGATCTTGTTAAGTGAATGGTAGAACTCCAAATCCTTTGAACACATCCTGGAAATTACTCACTACAGAATCCACTGAGTCATCTGGTCTGCTTATGGCACAGTTTATACGGTAGACTTTCTTGACCAGTTCTAAGTCCTCACAAGCTTTGTCACCTAGTAGTGAATCAAGTCCTTCAGCCACAACAGAAAACATGAGATGATGCACTTTGTCTTTTACTGTCACTTTAATTCTGCATACACCTAAGCTATCTATTTTCTGTCCATTATAGTTCTTCAGTAGTACTGACTTTTTCTGTATTTTGGGCTTTTCTTTCATATTTTTAATGTCACTCATACTGATTAAGTTTGCTTTTGCCCCAGTGTCTAGTTTCAATGTAACTAATGCTCCATTTACCTGCAGTGGCATCATCCATTTGTCCTCTTTTACTGCATTAACTTTATGTTCAGCATTGTCCATTCCTGAGGGCTGCACATTTTCTGTATCCTTTTCTATATTGTCACATGACACCATTCCTACAAAAAATGTCTCACTTAAATCAGTGTCCTCTTTTACTGCATTGCCTTTATGTTCTTTCTTTGTTTTTACTTTTGAAAAGCATTGTTTGGCAAAGTGATTCTTTCCATTACATTTTGTGCATATTTTCCCAAACGCTGGGCATTGCCTTGACTGGTGCTGGTAACCACAGCGTTTACAATTGAAAGTTCCATCCTCCGATTGCTTTGCATTCCTGTTCTGCCCACATTTCTTCCCCTTGCAGGACACAGCACCGACAGCTGCACTGTCACTCACTACAGTCGCACCATTATTAATTTTACTGAAAGTCTTTGCGTGCTGCTGAGCTAACTCACTAACATGGCATATTTTCACAGCATCCTCCAATGTTAGTTCGGTTTCTCTCAACAGACGTTCCCTGACCTTTTTTATCATGAATACCAATCACAATCTGGTCACAAATCATGGATGATTTCAGTTCAGAGAAATTACATGTCTGTGCTTTCAGTTTCAGATCAGTCACAAAGCTATCAAAAGTCTCATTTTGCTGCTGTGTCCGTGAACGGAACTCGTACCTCTCATAGGTCGCGTTCTTTTTGGGAGAACAATGTATATCAAACCTCTTTAGCACGTCGCCCATTTTTTCTCTGTCCTCCTCTTGATCAAATACAAATGTATTAAATACCTCTATCGCCTGCGGGCCTGCAACCGTGAGCAGCAACGCTATCTTCCTTGCGTCTGACTTCGTACCGAACCCGATGGTGGCAATGTAGAGTTCGAATTGTTGTTTGAAAGTCCGCCAATTGCAGTCGACATTCCCCGTGAGTTTCAAACCCTCTGGTGGCTTCAAATTCTCCATGTCGCGTTTCGCAATATTCAGCAGATATTACCACTCCTGGTACCATGTTATGTTCATAAATAAATAGACGTTTTTATCATGAACAGCTAGCTTGTGCTAGTCATTTATTCAGCCATGTTGACTTGTATACAGTAGCCATGTTGACTCTCTCAACCAGTGCCTCATGTTCAACAAGACCACCCATATAGATGTAGCCCACTACTAAAACATACAGCTACACCTAGTGTACCATTCTAGAATGACATGTTACTGCATATCATTACACTCGTGGAGCCAGCATTGAGCATAGACCTGTTTTTTAGTTCTCCTGCATTTGATTGTTACTTCTGCAAAACAGTATTAAACTTAGTTTAGTTAACAGACTGACTCGATCTCAGTCTTTTGATTAGGAACCTGACAATTCCTACAGTGGTGATCGCGAACATTCGCGAACGATCTTCGCGGAGGAAGCGACACGCAACGAGATGATGGAAGCAAACGCAGTGGCTTTGAAGCTCCCTCTGTTCTGGGAACAACAGGCGGCCTCCTGGTTCATGCAAGCGGAAGCTCAGTTTGAACTGTGAAACATCATGGCGGATCAGACCCGTTACCTCTATGTGGTGTCCGTACTCGATGGCTCCACGGCTTCAAGGATCATCAACCTGCTTGAAAACCCCCCAGTCGACGGCAAGTACGAAATGCTAAAAGCACGGTTAATTCAGGTTTTCGGCCTCACGAAGGCGGAACGCGCACGCCGTTTACTTACGCTGCCCGGGTTAGACGACTCCAAGCCATCGGAGTTGATGTACCAGATGCTCACACTCCTTGGCTCCGAACCACAATGCTTCCTCTTTCGAGAGTTGTTTTTGAGCCAATTGCCCGAGCAGGTACAGGCAGCCCTCGCAAGATCGGATGCTACGGATTGCGTCGCAATTGCCGCTGAGGCGGACACCATTTATGCGGTCACGCAGCAGAACTGCACCGCCACGAGGCAACACCCCCTCGTGGATTCCGCCCCAACGCCTCCATCGCCCAGCTTGTGCTTTTACCACGCTCGTTTCGGCGCGAGAGCCAGATGCTGCTGGCCTCCCTGCAGTTTCACGCCTCAACCGAAGAAAAAACACCAGTGCCAAGTCCGGGAAAGGAAGCCCGAGCCTGAGGGATGTCCCACGGCCGCGATGGCGATCGGTGATTCCGGGAAGCTCCTTTATATTACTGATTTTTTCTCCGGCCAATGGTTTCTATGTGACACAGGGGCGCAGTGTAGCATCCTGCCCGCCTTCATCCTCGACATCCGGACTGGGAGGCGTGGTTTTCCCCTCCAGACCGCCAACGGCGGTGCTAGCTTTACTTTCGGTAAACGGTGAGCCCAAGTGTGTTTCGGCGGACAGCGTTGTCAATGAGACTTCATCACCGCCAAAATCTCGTAAGCCATCCTTGGCACAGATTTTTTTGCGCCAACAGCCTTTTGGTGGACGTGAGAAATCGCCGTCTGATTAACGCGGCCACCTTCAACTGCATCCTTTGTTGCCGCGGCACTGTTGTGTCGCACACGGTTTCCTGTGCTACGCCCGCGCCTAACGAATTCACTCGCCTGCTCGGGGAATTTCCGGAGCTAACCAAGCCTACTTTCTCCTCATCCACTGCCAAACACGGCGTGGAGCACCACATCGCAACGACCAGCTCTCCAGTTTACGCATGAGCTCGGCGCCTGGAACCCACCAAACTTGCGGCCGCTAAAGCAGAATTCGCCACAATGGAGCGGTTGGGGATTATTCACCGGTCGAATAGTCCCTGGTCCTCACCACTCCATATCGTCCTGAAACCCGGTGGCGGATGGTGGCCATGCGGTGACTACCGACGCCTTAATGACATTACAACCCCCGATCTGTACCCAATACCCCATATACAGGATTTCTCCGCGCATTTGGCGGGAAAGTCAATATTCTCGAAGGTCGACCTCGTACGGGGATACCATCAGATGCCGGTACACCCCCAAGACATCCAAAAGATGGCGGTCATTACTCCCTTCGGCCTCTTCGAGTTCCTCCGGATGCCGTTTGGGCTTAAGAATGCGGCGCAGGCGTTTCAGCGTCTGATGGATTCGGTGCTGCGGGACCTTCCCTTTTTATTTGTCTACATTGACGATATTCTGATCGCTAGCTCCACCAAAGAGGAACACATCTGCCAGTTGCGCACCCTCTTTCGCCGCCTCCATCAACATGGTTTGATAATCAACCCGGCCAAATGTCAGTTCGGCCTACCACATATCGGCTTCTTGGGCCACCGCATCACTTCGGAGGGTGCGATGCCGCTTCATTCGAAGGTAGAGGCGATTACAGCGCTCCCACGGCCGCAGTCCATCAAGGCTCTCCAGGAGTTCCTGGGTATGGTAAATTTTTACCACCATTTCGTTCCCAGGGCTGCTCAACTAATGCAACCACTCTACGAGGCTCTCAGGGGAAAGCCGGGTAAAGGGCCCGTGGTTTGGACGCCCGAGATGGACTGCGCCTTCAGCGACACGAAGACCGCTCTTGCAAACGCCACTATGTTGGCACACCCACTGCCGGGTGCCACTATCGCTCTCACGACCGACGCTTCGGATTACGCCATAGGCGCCGTGCAGGAACAGTGGGTCGGCGGCACTTGGCAGCCACTGCCGTTTTTTTAGTCGCCAACTACGATGTAATGAGCGCCAATACAGCACGTTTGACAGGGAGTTGTTGGCGCTGTTCCTGGCTATCCGCCATTTCTGATTTTTATTTGAGGGACGCCACTTCACCGCGTTCGTGGATCACAAGCCACTGACGTTTGCCATGGCCAAGACCGCTGAACCGTGGTTGGCTCGACAGCAGCAACGACTTACCTTTATTTCGGAGTTTACTACCAACATCCAGCACATTGCCAGAAAGGACAACGTGGTGGCTGATTGTCTTTCGCGTGCGACCGTCCAAGCCGTTCAGCTGGGGATCGACTATTCCCAATTGGCTGCTGACCAAGCCACCGATCCGGAAACACAGGCATTCTGTTCCGACTCCTCCTGCCTCCAGCCAGCAGATGTGCAGTTCCACTCAGCAGGCACCTCCGTGCTCTGCGACGTCTCCTTGGGGGATCCCCGCCCGATCGTTCCGACCTCCTGGCGTCGCAAAGTTTTCGATGCCATACACGGACTTTTGCATCCTGGCGTGAAGGCCTCTCAAAGATTACTGGCATCTAAATTCGTCTGGAGAGGGATGCGTAAAGATGTTCGCGACTGGGCTAACACCTGCGTCGTGTGTCAAAAATCTAAGGTTCAATGACATGTAAAAGCCCCCTTGGCCACTTTCGAAGTGCCAGAACGCCATTTCGACCATGTCCACGTCGACCTCGTTGGGCCGCTTCCGCCGTCACAAGGGTTCACACACCTCCTGACCATGGTCGACCGCACTACAAGATGGCCAGAGGCGGTTCCTGTGACATCTACCACCTCCGCGGATGTTGCCAGGGCTTTTATCTCCTCGTGGGTCGCACGTTTCGGTGTCCCGTCAGATATTTCGTCCGACCGTGGTCCACAGTTTTCATCTGAACTTTGGAACGCTGTAGCCTCAGGTTTGGGCACCAAGATCCATCGCACCATGGCCTACCACCCGCAGGTGAACGGGTTGTGTGAGTGGTTCCATCGGTCGCTAAAAGTGTCGCTAAGGGCCACCCTTCAGGGCACGGCATGGGTGGATCGGCTTCCGTGGGTTCTGCTTGGTTTGCGCACAGCGCCTAAAGAAGACCTGCAGTCATCTTCCGTGGAACTGGTGTACGGCCAACCACTCCGGGTGCCGGGTGATTTCTTGCCATCGCCAACTAAGTCGTGGTCCACGGCTGATCAACTCAGCACCCACCGAGAAACGGCCGACTCCGTTAATCCGATTCCGACATCGCACCACGGCCTTCCTTCCTCTCATATTCCAACGGAGTTAAGTCAGGCCGAGTTTGTCTTCGTTCGCCATGATGCCCATCGCGGTCCACTCCAGCCTCCTTATACAGGCCCCTTCCGGGTGCGGGAGGCAGGCAACAAGAGTTTTTTGGTCGACATCGGGGGCAAACCCGACGACATTTCGATTGACCGACTCAAGCCCGCGCACCTGGACCTCGACCGGCCGGTCGAAACTGCACAGCCACCACGCCGTGGTCGTCCACCTGCTGCTTATACGTCTGAACAGATCGTTCCACCTGTCAGCCCATCTACCGCTCAACAAATTCCTCTCCGGGAATATAGGAGTCATTCGAACAGACTTGTCTGACCTCCTCTTCGATTGCCTTTCACTGTTAAAGACAATTCTGGGGGGGCGCATGTGGCAGAGCCACCAAGGGACTCTTATATCGATGTACATAATTATCTGTAACAGAATGAACCTGTACCTGTATTCGTTTTACTACATGTAAATAGCGCGGTCTCTAAAGGGTTAAGACCAAACGCGATGACATCACCGCGTGGGTCACGTGACGTTCCCAACGGCGGGAAACGTGATGATGTCATGACGTCAGAGGGAGGAGCCCTCTCTCTCAGTCCTCGTGAAGCCAGCATTGAGCATAGACCTGTTTGTTAGTTCTCCTGCGTTTGATTGTTACTTCTGCAAAACAGTATTAAACTTAGTTTAGTTAACAGGCTGACTCGATCGCAGTCTTTTGATTAGGAACCTGACAATTCCTACAGAATAATAATTTGCTTTTATTATTTCACAGCAAACCTTCTCTCCCAAACTTCGCATTACCTGACCACTACGTCTTGATTTACCTAGTCCTCTGTTCAATTCCTTTCAGCCTTGGTGGTGTCCTGCACAATTGTTTTTGGCCCTTTACTTAAGTTCACAGTAATAAAAAAAAATTATATTTTATTGAAGCAAAGACAATGTGACATTCTTATAATCTGCAGCGAGAAAAGCACAAATTTAACAGAAGTAGTTAATAGGAATGTAGCACAAGTTTTAGCTCCAAATTTATCATCTACAAAATGTTTACATCATAATGTTTCCTTAATTGTGGGTTAAGGATATTTCCTTATTGGCGAGAGCTTGTTATTAACATAGTAGGAGTGAGCCACTTGAATCTGTGGCAGGTAGCAAGTGCTAATCTTACCTCAGAAACCTTTCACCTTCCCTGATCACAGAACACAATTCGGGGACAGTTTCTTGGGTAATTAGGAGGTGTGGTAAAGAATGTCGAGCTTTATTACAGGGGTAACAACAAAAACAGACCAGACATGCAATCTGCAGTCTCAGAGACTGGTCTCTAATTATACTGACTGAATCGTTCCACTTGGCCTAAAAAGGCCTTGGTTTAAATGTTGGGTGATAGGTTTGCCTACTAGGCCATTAAGGAATTGGGCAGGATTTTCATTGAGCCGTGGAGGTGGGATTGGAGGTGTGTGGGGAGTTAAAATCGTGAAAACTGGTGGGCGGGACAATCCCCGCCTCCATCCCACCTCCGAGCAATTTTAATTCATTCGTGTCTAATGGTCCTGTCTCCGTCCCGCCTCCAAGAGGCGGGATAGGCTGTTAAGGCCCTTAACAAGCACTAAATTGCCTCTATAATGCCATTTTGAAAGGCCTTTGCCATTTTAACCCTTTTCCCATGTGAAACATGCCTGGTGTGAAAAACGCCAGTGAAACCTGGTGGGAGCACAATTGGATTGCTGACTATCAGCTGCAGGTCAACCATTAAAGAGGAGATTTGATCAGCCATCATTTGCAGGTGGCAGGACTTTGTTGTCTCAGGTCTGCAGGAACTTTTAGATGGCATAACTACAGCTGTGGAAGTTTGGAGCCTGACACCCATCTCCAGTGTGACCTCCTGGGAAACCCCTCTCACCACCTTCACTGAGTGCTTCCTCAACTGAGGCATATACCAGAAGCATGGGAGCCATTTATTTCCTTCCCTTCTGGGCATTAGATGAGCTCGAGCACCAGCCGCGGCACCAGCAGAACCAGGAACAACAGCAGCACCAACAGCAGCAGCAGCAACAGGAGCGCCAGGCTGCTGCTCACCCACCTGAAGCTGCACCGGCCAGAAGGGGCCAGCGCATGGAAGCCCATTGGCGCAGGAGATACCCCCCAAACAGGGTCTACAGACACAGGGTCAGCTACCACAACATGTCTGAGCAGCAGTGCGAAAGGCGGCTCCGACTTTCGCGAGAGGTAGTGGGTGACATCTGCGCAATGCTGCAACAACACCTGCAGGCCAGAGGACCAGGTGGACAACCCTTACCAGTGGCCGTCAAAGTCAGCACCGCACTCAACTTTTTTGCCTCAGGCTCATTCCAGGGATCAGCAGCAGACATCGGCGGCATCTCCCAGGCGGCCGCACACACTTGCATCATGCAGGTAACCAATGCCCTCTTTGCCATTGCGCACAATCACATCCATTTCATCAAGGATCAAGCAAGTGTCACGGCGCGTGCGGTTGTATTAACTAATCTGGCAGGCTTTCCAAGGGTTCAGGGTGTCGTTGACTGCACACATGTGGCCCATCGCAATCCAGGTATTTTTGACAACTGCAAGGGCTTCCACTCCCTTAACATTCAGCTGGTGTGTGACCACAAGAAGGAAATTTTGCATGTTTGTGCCAAGTACCCTGGCAGTTGCCATGATTCCTTCATACTGCACCAGTCTAGTGTGCCTCTGCTATTCAGTCCACCAGACCAACTTAACGGATGGGTACTTGGAGACAAGGGCTATCCCATGAGGACCTGGCTAATGACGCCATTGAGGAAACCATCCAACGAAGCAGAGGAGAGCTACAACTCTAGCCACATGTCCACCAGAGCCATAATCGAGCAAACCATCGGTTTGCTGAAGATGCGCTTCAGATGCCTGGATAGATCTGGTGGAGCCCTGCAGTACTCAGCAGCCAGGATCTCCAGAATCGTCGTGGTTTGCTGTGCACTTCACAACATGGCACAGCGTTGTGGCTTGCAGCTTCCTGAGGACCAAGTGGCTCCTCACATATCCTCCTCAGATGATGATGATGATGATGATGATGAGGAGGAGGAGGAGGAGGAGAAGGAGGAAAGCAAAAACGAGCATCCTGCAGAGGCCCATCAACCAGCGGCAGCATTACACGAGAACATTGCTGCACGGGATGCAAGGAACTCACTCATCTTGGCCAGATTTGCTTAGCCTAGCCGATCAAGCACTTTTGCTTCGCAGCTTCTTACCTGAGCATCGACAATGGCCAAGACCCTGCGGATTCCTAGCTATTTGACCAGCATACTGACAATTGCAAGTAATCCTAAGCCCTCAATGTGCAAGTTCCATTCGTGAAATGACACACGCCACAACTATAGCAGTAGCCATCAGAATTTTTATTAACATTATTAATCTGATGGCTTTTTCTAACAATACATCAAATTTCACCCAAGTGACTACCCTTGTGACTATTTGTGCAGAATCTTTCTCTTATGCGTGCTCCTACGTGGTGCTTCCCCTGTGGCTTCAGCAGATGTGAAGGCCCCTTGCTTACTTTCCTGCTGCTCCTGTCTCGACACCTTTGGCAGGCGTCCTTTGGAGTTGTGTGCCTATGAAGGCTCATCAACAGTCTGCTGCTCCTGCGGCTGTGCAAGGGTTGAGACGCCGATCTCAGTTGGGTATGGACTTTGGTGGGGCTCTGATTGAGGGCTCTGCAGTGGCATGGAAGTTTGAGCACTTGGAGTGTTAAGCTGGATTAATCCCATACTGCCTTACCAATGATTCGCAAAGCATGATGGACTACTTGACATGCAGTGAATAGTTTAAATGTAAAAAACTGATGCAGGACTGTGGGAATGCAGTACACATAGATAAGAAAGGACAGGAACAGAATGTTTAGATAACTGTTGGAGACAGTCTCATGGTCGAATTTTGTTGAAAGCAAAAGTGAATTTTAAACAGAACTCTGTAAAAAGAAACAAATGACTTGTGCAGCGTGTGATCGCCTAGTTTTCTGTATTCTCATGATGACTTGCAATTTATGAAAATGTATAAATATTGTAGCCCCGTGAGTCTAAGGGCGCACTCTTTGGGAGGCATACTTGTGTGCAAACGCAATTGGGTTTCTCAGAGTGAAGTCCAGGTACCTTAATAAAACTTTACTTATTTTACAGTTTCTGACTTTGTGTATTACTGAGAAAGTGATAGACTGACCGGCGTGTTTAGTCTCCTAAATCAGCGAACCCTGACCCCAAGTTAGGGGTAGATCCTCCTCACAGAAGCGAGGGGTTAACAGGAGAGGAGCCCCCACTTCCTTGATGTCTGCCACCAACTTCCCTCTCATGGGTCAGGTCCCCCTCAGCAACTGCAAGTGGCTTGAGAGCACCTTGCTGCACATCAGGGGGGCCATGGGGACCCGTATCTGCACTGGCAGTCCTACTCAGAAGGACTTCCATGAAGGTCTGGTTTCTCTGTTCAATAGATGACCATCGCTCCTCCAGAGATGTCACTCTATTCTGAACACTCACCATGTTTTCTGCACTCTGGCGACTTATCTCCTCCATGGCTGTAGCCATCCTCTCGTCTTTTGACGGAGGTTGCCATCATTTGCATGAAGGTTGCCATCCTTTCTGTGGTGATGTATTCACGCGCCAATGACTCCACAAAGGCTCTGCTCATGCTCGCTATGGACTCCTCCATTCACTCCACACTCGCAGCAACCCTGGAGACAAAACCTGCCAGAGACTCCTGCATCTGTTCCTGGAGTTCCAGCACCGCTGATCTTATGGATGGACCCAAAGGCAGAGGGTCGACATGCAGCTGAGCCAAGCTGGCAGAGCCCTGCGCCCTCCAACTAGGACTCTCCACTGCTGTCCTTGTCTCCACAATCTGCTGATGCTCACTTGTGAGCTTAGATACACCAGGTGATAACACTACTCTATGTCTCGAAGGTCCCACCGAGGTGTGAGTGTCTGCGCTGGTGCTGGGTGCGCTGAATTCTGCTGACGCTGCGCCCTCAGAGGTTGCAGCTTCCTCTGAGGAGTCTGGCTGCTCAAGCTCTTCCTCCTGGCTAGTGGGGACGGCTGCTTGCGATGGTCCTGTGGGGGAGTAAAGGAAAGAGTCAGAGATGTGATGCCAAGATTACATGCACATTGCATATTGCAGATGATCATTAGTCCATCTGTTAGAGCTTCAGAATCATTATCAGCAACTCATGCAATGTCAATGAGAGAGATGGTAAACTATTCTGTCACCAGCTTGCTGTGTTGCACCCGTCTGTCCATCCCCCACTTGCACATCTTCCTCAACTCCAACGATTTCCAGGACCGCCTCCTCCCAGGGGGTGAGCTGGGCTAGTGAGGGTGTCCCTCCTCCTGTCCTCGCTCTTTCTCTTTTATTGTGAGCTCTCTTTTCCTGCAGTGAGGGAGACAAGTGGAGGTTGAGTGAGAATGAAAGAGTGAGTGTAGAGATTCCATAGCATAGATACTAAGAAGGAGACAAAGATGGAGTGAGGTGGCAAGACCAAGGGCCCTTCCTGTGTGTTGTCAGTTGTCTGCATAGCATCACTGTGACAGGGAGTGTGAGGGTTGCATAGTCGAATTGTTAGGTGAATGAGACCATAGAGAGAAAGGGAATGGGTAAGGGTGCATGGATGTCAGTGTCAAGTGAGATGTGGAGGAAGAGATTGCTAAAGCTGAGTGCTGGTGAGGAAAGGCAATGGGGATCAGATTGAGGGTGATGGGAAAATCATACTCACTTTTCCAGTGCGCTGAAGGTCATGAAATCTCTTCCTACACTGTATCCAGGTTCTGCGGGTCACTGATAATGAGTTGACCTCCTCTGCCACCTGTATCCACACGGCCTTGGTCTGCTGGGGAGGCTTCTTCCTCCCTGTAGAAGTGCTCTAGCTCCATCAACTAATGCCTGCAGGGCCACATCATCGAATCTGGGCGCAGACTTAGCTCTCCCGCTGCTCATGGTGCCTCCAGGTCCCTCCCACACCAAAGGCCAAAAGGTTGGCAGTCTGCAGAAGATGCAAGGCTTGCTGTCGACATTACATGCCCCAGCAATGATGATGTCATCGTAGGCGACTTTCAGACTGGAGAAACTCATTTGCCAAGGGTTCCCACATGTTGGAACTCAATTGGCCAATTAAGTTAAATTCGCTTCAATCTCCCACATCGATTTACATTCGTGTCGATAACACGAAATGCGGATTACACGACCCCAACCCACCCCTGAATTAAAATCCAGCCCATCGTGTCTAAAAGTGAATATTTTCAACAGAAGTGCTTAGTAAAATATTTTTAAAATATTGGCAAAAGCCAAAAATCTAATTATCTTCATTTTAAATCATAGAATCATGTAATAATGCAGCGCAGAAGAAGGCCATTCAGCCCATCGTGCTTGTGCCGGCTCTCTGAAAGAGCTGCCAATTAGTCCCACTCCCCTACTCTTTCCCCACAGCCCTTCAAGTTTTTCCTTTTCAATTATATATTCAATTCCCTTTTGAAAGTTACTATTGAATCTGTTTCCACCACCCTGTCAGGCAGCGCATTCCAGATCATAACCACTCGCTGAGTAAAAAGAAATCTCCTCATGTTCCCCCCTGGCTTTGAAATTCTTAAATGTATTAAAGTGTCTAATCACATGAGCTGTCTTACAACAGATCTAAACATGTCTCAGTATCTTGTTGCATGCAATGTTTTGAGAAACTATCATTGAATGAGTATGTTCCCAGACTTCAAAGTTCTGTCATACTATGATAAACATTGATTTCAAGTCTTATTACTGTGATCTGTACCCTGACTGCTTAATAACTTTTTAGGCTCCCCAAATTATTTAGTAACTCAAAACAGAAGTATCAGTAAACATGTGTACACTCCTGTGTCCCATCATGCTTTTGACTGGCTGAAGGTGACTATCACATAAATACCTCTGTGGAGTTTGAAAATATGTGGGAGACTTTTGGGTTACAGAGGAACATAGGAATTGCTGTACGTAAAACGACCAAGGTCGATCTAATTCACCTTCTACTATTCTGTTAGGTGCATGATACAACAATAATGGAGCTGTTGACTAATCACAGCAATCAATCTCTATCAATTAGTCTACAACAGACCCAGGCGTGAAGTGAGGAAAACCCACCAGTGGTGGAGAGCTTTGGGAACCATAGGCCCAAAGTTACCTTTTTCCTCCCAAGGGTTGGGGGACCGAACGGGTGTGACAATTGGCTCCAGAAATGTTAATCACAACACTGATAATAATATGAAAATGGAAAATGGAAATGTCCTCCATTAGCTCACTATAAGTATTTGAAGCCAAGGGGTAGATTTTGACTTTTGGGTGACCGACTGGCTGAGTGCGCTGGTGGGCCGCCCATTCTGGCAGCAAAGAGCACCTCCACCCCACCCCCCATGATTTTGAGGCTGTAGCCTTAGTTATATTCGGCAGGCGAGTTGCGGGGCGCTAAACTGTCATCCCGACGTAGTTTGCTGGATTGAAGCCTGGAAATTGGACTGGAGCTCCCGACAGCAAGGTAAGTCATGGAGTGGGGCCCAGATCATTTATTGTGCCAGCTCCGACCAGTTCTTACATGAAATGACAATCGGGGTCCTATTTACATCATAGGACCCTGATTTCCATATAAAAGGGGGCCTGCCACCAGAATCAGGCAGGCGCTTTAGACAGCCGGCGCTAGGCCCCTTTTAAAATGGAGCCGGACGCAGCGCTGGTGTTAATGGGGCAGGAAGGTCGCTGACCCCATTTTCAGGCTATTACCACCCTGCTAACTCCAAGTGAGGCCACTCAAAATCAACCCGCAAGAATCTGTCACAAATGTGTGAGGGGAAGTATGTTGTTTTTCATTATTGTTGCCAAGAATAAGGTAGCAGTTTATGTCTCCAAGATAGAGATTTAACAAGAATACAGGAGTGATGCAGGGGAATGGGATTAGAGTATATAGCTTCAATTGAAGAGCTAGAACCGTGCGGGTGGAATGTGCTCTTATTTGAATATGTTAATGACCTAACCCCTGCGTCAGACGAAGGTAAACAACGCCTCTTTTTTTTGCCCTACCAGTATGGGGCACCGTTTTTTCCATGAAACCAGCTTTAACAGCCGGCGCTAAGGCACCAAATTTCAAGCCCTTTCTGTTTAATTTACTCCTCTTCTCCTCTTCCTCTGCTGTCAGTTTTTGTGTCCCAAGTGAGCCTAAAGTATTTCGCTCAGATCTATGGACATCTGTGCCATCTGTCCACTGACTTCTCTTGCATTAACCTTTTAGTAGTACTGAAGAGCCAAATGAAATAATTTCACAGAAATGGAGAGATTAGGAAAATATTGTTGCCGTCAATTAGCAGAACAGCTCATCTCCCCAGTCAATCAATTGATATTCTGTATTTATCTGAAAGGGGATTCTAGTTGAGTAACAACTTAACACAAGGCTCAAGGATTCTCATGAGTCTCTACGGGTAAAAACATTTTGAACTATACCATATCAGGCAGATTCCAGGTTTGATCTCTGGTCTGGGCTGAATCAGCCAAGTTAGTATTATGGGTACCACAACTGGCCCTGGTATCTCTGGGCTAGGAAGGAAAAAAGAAAATAAACAGCCAGGGTTCCCACACCTGATGGCTGTCTAGAGGCTCCACTTGGAAAGTACAAGCCCATGGATGTTTGATGAGTCCACTGAGCTGAATAGTACAGGAGAGGGGTTTGAGGAGGATGATGTGGAAAGAAACCTGATTGGAGAGATTCAAACAGTGAGTTGCGGGAAAGATGGGAATCGATTTGGGAGTCAACAACAGAGGAAAAGGAGATTAGAAATAGAGCAATAGTTTGCAAGGACAGAGGAGAAGATGAGGGGGTTTTGAAAAGAGGGGGACATTACCTGAAGAGATGCAACCATTTACATTGTCAGCTAGCATGGGGGCCAGGAAGGAAAGTTGGGTGGTGAGCTATTTACTGGGAATGGGGTCGAGGGAGCAGGAAGTGTGTCTCATGGGCAAGATGAGCTCCGAGAGGTCATGTAGGGAAACGGGAGAGAAACAAGGGTGAAACATGGGTTCAGAGCCAGGACGGGGGGGGGGGGGCGGGTGGGGGGCGGTGTCTGTTGGGAGGTTTAGAGAGGAAGCAGCAGAGGCAGCAGAATGGATCGATGGTACATGAGCCCCTCACACTTGTTGGAGGTGAGGGTTGATGGAAATGGGGAGAGGGGCTTACCTTTGCTCTCCAGAATAACCCTGGAGTAGTGGGCAGGTTTGGCAGAGGAGAATGAGGCTTGATAACACTTGATGTGGTCCAGCCAGATCCAGTGATGGATAGCTTCACCAGTCATGACCCACATCTGCTCATGCCTGTAAGTGGTTGCGCAAATTGGGTGCTGCAAACGTATGATGTCGAATGGACAGTCAAAGGCTAAGCAACTGGGAGTTTGAAAGTGCAGCAGTCAATGGAGAGCAAAGTTTTGCAAAATGGGCGGTGAACCAATCCCACCCGTTTCCCGCTGGGAGGGTAAGGTTAAAATCAGGAGTTATGTAGAGAAGATTTTACTCCGGTCATGTGACATCCACTACTTTTCAATGTTCAACCCTGATGAGAGTAAGTTTCACTGTAAGACCAATTAAATGTTGGAACTCCTATATTCCTCCAATGTGGCAGCGAGAAGTTGATGAGCCCTTGTCCCTGTGGAAGCCAAGAGTTTGAAAACAGAATTTATTATTAGCAAGAGTGCCTGACCTATCTTATCCTGAAGACTAGATGGATTGCAATTTGGCAGATAAACTGCAAGGCTGAGGAGCATTGAAGTGTTTGCCACTGTAGGCATATGCCACATTCTACTGTATCCAATAGGGAAACAGGAAGCTGGCCTGGAGATCAAACATCTAAAAGGCTCAGCGTTTGCCAGCAGGATATTTTGTGCTACAAATAGTAATTCAGCATTCCTCAGGCAGTGAAATGCAAGTAGCATTCTACCCAACACACTGTAGTGTGCCCAATCACAAACAGGAATTTAATACTACCATAAGTACCCAAGTGTAAGCTGACCCACATATACGACGACCCCCAAAAGAACCCCCAAAAAGCTATAATTCTCGTATTACATGAAGGCAAATATTAGAAAGCTTCCATCCACCTTCATATCAACTGGTGTCCAAAAATATATTTCTCTGTGCTCCTTCTCATTCATTTCCTGCCCTAGCCCATATTTATCCCTCAACCAACACCACTGAAACAGAATATCTGGTCCTTATCTCATTGCTGTTTGTGGGATCTTTCTGTGCACTATTTTGCTACCGCATTTCCTACATTACAACAGTGACAACACTTCAAAAGTACTTCATTGGCTGTAAAGCGCTTTGGGACGTCCTGAGGTCATGAAAGGCGCTATAGAAATGCAAGACTTTCTTTGCCATACTTAAGAAAAGACATACTTGCTCTCGAGTCAGTACAAAGAAGGTTCACTCGGTTAATCCCGGGGATGAGGGGGTGGTCATATGAGGAGAGGTTGAGTAGATTGGGACTCTACTCATTGGAGTTCAGAAGAATGAGAGGCGATCTTATTGAAACATATAAGATTGTGAAGGGGCTTGATCGGGTGGATGCGGTGAGGATGTTCCCAATGATGGGTGAAACTAGAACTAGGGGGCATAATCTTAAAATAAGGGGCTGCTCATTCAAAACTGAGATGAGGAGAAACTTCTTCACTCAGAGGGTGGTAGGTTTGTGGAATTTGCTGCCCCAGAAAGCTGTGGAAGCTACATCATTAAATAAATTTAAAACAGAAATAGATAGTTTCCTAGAAGTAAAGGGAATTAAGGGTTACGGGGAGCGGGCAGGAAATTGGACATGAGTCTAGGTTCGGAATGGTCATGGCCCTGTGGGTAGTGGAGTGGGCCCAGGGGCCGTGTAGCCTTGTTCTGCTCCTACTGTGTTCTAATTCTGTTAGATTTCAGGAGATGGTTTTATTCCTGTTCCTGGCTGGGGTGGAGATCGCCTTTACAGAAGGTAAGTACTGTAGAAAATATAGGGACAGAGTGATCTCCTGGAAGAATTTCGATCGCCTAGATGGGTCGGAGAGGAATTTCCCAGATTTTTTTCTCCCAAATTGGCCATTGGGTCTTTATCTGGTTTTTCGCCTCTCCCGGGAGATCACATGGGTTCGGGTGGATGCAGAGTGATAGAAGATTTGAGGTTAGGATCAGATCAGCCATGATCTTATTGAATGGTGGAGCAGGCTCGAGGGGCCGATTGGCCTACTCCTGCTCCTATTTCTTATGTTCTTATGTTCTTATTCCTAGCCACTCCCATCCAGTTCTGTAATATTTAAATATCAATTCTGCCTCCACAACTTCTGTTCTGGCTCCCACTGCTGATTTTAAAACTTCTCTCCCTGCATCTGGTCTGCTGGGCAGTCGCTGACTTTAAATTAAAAGTGAAGTGTTGAACCAGAGTCGGGAGTCAGGAGCGACAGCCAACAGCAATAGCTGGAGGGAATGTGTTGGTGGTGCTGTTGGCTCCACTGTCTTTGCTTCATTAGGAGGGAAATGAGGTCAGAAGGAGACCCGAGGAAGGAAAAGGCCTATGCTTAAGACAAATACCTTACTTTCAGCCTCAAATAGGGACATAATTAGTGGTCTTATATGCAAATATGCATAATAGTTTAAGAGATGGCTTATGAAAGATTGCCTTATGGTAGTTTGCATAACTGTAAATTATATCCTTAAAGACTTGCATTTATATAGTGCCTTTCACAACTTCAGGATATTCCGAGGCTTTTTATAGCCAATTAAGTACTTTTGAAGTGTAGTCACTGTTGTAATGTAGGAAATGCGGCAGCCAATCTGCACACAACAAGCTCCCACAAACAGCAACCAGATAATCTGTTTTTAGTGATGTTGTTGAAGGATAAATATTGGCCAGGACACCTGGAAGAACTCTCAAACTCTTATTCGAAATAAAAGAAAGACTTGCGTTTGTATAGTGCCTTTCACAACCACCGGACGTCTCAAAGCACTTTACAGCCAATGAAATACTTTTGGAGTGTGGTCACTGTTGTAATGTAGGAAAATGTAGAAATAGTGCCATGGGATCTTTTATGTCCACTTGAGAGGGCAGACAGGGCCTCGCTTTAACTTTTCACCCAAAAGATGGCTAAGCCAACAGTGCAGCACTCCCTCGGCACTGCACGGGAGTGTCAGCCTGAATCATACTCCCTGGCCAAGGGACAGTGTTCTTAACTCACCGGACCACCATTTTCCTGGTTTCTTGTAAATGAAACTAGGTTGACAACTGCAACATATAAAGTTTTATGCTGCAATAACTAATGTGATTACGCTACCGGAGAGACTTTTCAGGAAGACCTACACTGAACACTAAATAAGGTAATGTAGAATTGTGGAAGATTTATAATACTTGATACTTTTACTCTGGAACATTATACTGACATTCCCTCCATAGAGAATAGTAACCACACAGTTCACTTTTTTTTTAACAGGATAGACTGATATGGATAAATAATATTGTTATGTTCCCTCCTGCCAGTTGAAGGAAAACACAGTTTAAAAAAAAAATTCTTCTTGAGGTTTCTCACGACTTTTCCATGAGCCTGGTCAGCCCACATAATGCAAATAGAAAATGCTGTCATTTTATAAGTACTAATTCTTGAATATAGTCCACAGCTGTCAGTAATGTTTACAGTAATATTTTCTATTTCCCAGATATTGTTTGCCTTTGCCCAAAAGGAGACTGTTTCTCAGTAAAAATAAAATATATCTTACTGAAGTTGACAGCCTCCTTTATTTTCGTTGATTAAACTATAACTTATCTTTGTTCCCTTCCCCCCCCCCTCAAGTGGTTTATACTTCAGTTTTGTTTGATTTTGAATATCGGTACAGTAGCACATCCCAAACACAGCCATTCACAGCTGCCCCTGGGACAGAGTGCAGCCAAAGATGTGCTAAACACTCATCATGTCTTCTCCCTGCACCGTGCACTGCCTGGGAAATGAAGACTGGCAGGAGCGTACAGCCGCACAACACCCGCAGTCGTCCTGCTCACGACGACAATAGAAATGCAGTAATGTACAAACATCCTATCTGCTTGGTCTATTACCTGAGTTATTTTCCGGAACAGACATGATTTATACAAAATGGGGGGGGGGGATATTTTCCACCTGCCAGTGTAAATTGCACCTGCACAAAATGTTGCCTGAGCTTAATTAACAGTCAATTTGATGTTGATGCACTCTTATGCAATTTTGCGAGTACAGGTAGACTATCCTTTATCCGCACTTCTGAAAACCGAAAACCTCTGAAAACCGAAAGTTTTTTTGTGGACGTAAGTCGTGCGCACGACATAACCCGAGTGGCGCCAAACATGACCCGACGCGGCCGATGCTTTTCTGACCTGATTTGCGGGCCAGCTTAGCGTAGGAGTCAGCTGATATCTGGCTTTCCCATAACTGGCGGTGGCAGTCGAGCCCCAGATCCCCGCTAAGTCAAGGAATTCAGATACGGAGCAGGGGGAGCTGTAAACAGACTGTGAGTGGCAGCGCAGAGAAGCAGGAAGGGGAATGAGACACGGAGCAGGGGGAGCTGTAAACAGACTGTGAGCGGCAGCACAGAGAAGCAGGAAGGGGAATGAGACACGGAACAGTCGCAAGAGGTAGCCTGAACTTTTAAAATTTATATTAAATACAAATACTAATTACCAAATTAATTTAATGTTCAGAGTTTCCCAGTCTGAAATAATACCTTCTGAAATCCGAAAATTTCCGAAAACAGAAACACAGCTGGTCCCAAGGTTTTCAGATAAGGGATAGTCAACCTGTATTACGCACGTCTTATGTACTTTACATAGAAAGTGGGTGTTAAAGGCCAGTCACATTCTGGCCTTTTAGGAAGTAGTTTCTTAAAGGTGAACTGTTTGAATTTTGGTTGCTGCAACCAAAATTGTGAAAAGAGGCTCCTCTATTTGAGTTTATTTTAGAAGCCAAAGAAGAAGAGGATGAACAAATGAATGCAACGGAAGTTGATCTGCACTGGAGGAGGTTTGCCTGCACATACCATTATCCATTGATTGAGTCTTGACAAAGGGTTTCGACCTGAAACGTTGACTCTATTTCTCTCCACGGATGTTGCCTGGCCTGCTGAGTTTTTCCAGCATTTTCTGTTGTTATTTCGGATTATCCATTGAGCTGTGTTTACAGATCCAGACAGCATTCAATTAACCAGATCAGGGACGGCAAGCCTGTGGCAGTCAAGGTCACACAACCACCTTCAATTTCTGAGCTGTTGGATCCTTCTAGGTTACCACGAGGAACATCTGCAACATCAGTCAATCAGCAGTGCAGAGATGTATTAAGAAAGTCACGGATGTTTTGTTCACCAGGGTAAACATTGTCATCATTTTCCCCAAGGCAAAAGCAATGGCAGATTGACAAGGCATTAATATAATTCACCCAGCTCATAGGATTCCCCGAAGTCTGGTGTGTTGTTGATGGGACCTATGTGGTCATCTTGGTCCTAGACACAATATCATGGCATTCATGAACTGCAAATCATAGAATCATAGCTTCCACTTCATCTAGATCCAGGTGCGCTGTGAACAGCAGGATCATGGAGGTGAATGGATGTTCAAAGAAAGCAATCATATTTCTCTGTGCCTGGGTTATTTGAAAGATCTAGGAGACAAGGGCTATCCTCAGGAATCTGTACTGGGGCCTTAGCTATTCACTTAATATATCAATGACTTGGATAAAGTCTTCTCTTTTCTCTCTTAGGCAGCCCCTCGGAACCGAGGATGACTTGCTTCCACTAAAAATGAGTTCTCAGGTGACTGATGAGTCCACTGCGGGATCTACAGTCTCTGTCACAGGTGGTGCAGACGGTGGTTGAAGGGGTGGGTGGGTGGGCTGCTTGGGTTGACGTGCGCTCCTTCCACTGTTTACGCTTGGCTTCCGCTTGCTCCCGGCGAAGAGACTCGAGGTATTCGGCACCTTCCCGGATGATAGAGAGTTGTATATCCAAGTTTGCAGATGACACTAAGTTAGAAGGAACAGTAAGTGTGTAGATGGGAACAGGAAGTTACAAAGGGACATGGGCAGATTAATGAGTGGGCAAAACTGTGGCAGGTGGAGTTCAATGTGGAAAAGTATGAGGTCATCCACTTTGGATCCAAGAAAGACAAATCAGAATATTTTCAAAATGGCGAGAGACTCGGAACAGTGGAGGAGCAAAGGGGTTTAGGTGTCCATATGCACAAATCACTAAAAGTTAATGCACAGGTACAAAAAATAATCAGAAAATCTAATGGAATGTTAGGCTTTATCTCAAAGAGGTTGAAATACAAAGGTGAGGAAGTGATTCTTCAGTTGTACAGAACCTTGGTCAGACCCCATCTGGAATATTGCATTCAGTTCTGGGCACCCCACCTCAGGAAGGATATATTGGCCTTGAAAGACATACAGTGCAGATATTCTAAAATTATAGAGGGGCGAAAAGGGTTAAATTATGAAATCGGGTTGAATAAACTTGGGGTGTATTCCCTAGAGTTTAGAAGGTTGAGGGGTGATCTAATTTAAGTGTTTAAAATGATAGAAGGATTCGATAGGGTAGATACAGAGAAACTATTTCCTATGGTGGGGGAATCCAGAACAAGGGGGGGCACAATCTGAAAATTAGAGCCAGGCCATTCAGAAGTGAAAGGGGAGTGGAAATCTGGAACTCTCTTCCCCAAAAGGTTGTGGATCTTGGGTTAATTGAAATTTTCAAGATTGAGATTGACAGATTTTTGTTTGGCAAGGATATCAAGGGATATGGGGGGAAAAATTCAGTTGGTAGCGCCACCCGTTAGCGCCTTAAGAGGGCGCTAAGTGGGGCGCAAACCAACTAGCGCCCGGGCGTGGCGATATCTGCGCCTCTCGCAAAATTGAGCGGACATTTGGCGGCGGCGCTAAACAATACCGTCCGATCTCCTGCGCACGCAGATCTTGACATCTTTCGAAAGTGCAACGCCCTTGGGGCGCCCTGGACCGGAAATTCAGTGGCGCCTCCCTCCTTTCCGCCTGGCGCGACCAACGACAGGTTGGCTGGAATGGTTCCCAGTCGCTGTGGGGCTGGGGGGGCTGCTATTTAAAGGGGGCCTCTTCCTGGCTTTTGTGTGGTAGCCATTTTTGCACCACTCGTTCTGAGAGAGAGAGAGAGATTTGGAGAGAGACAAAGATAGAAAGAGAGAGACTTCTGCATTGAGTCAACGCTGTCTGAGGTAGTTTTGGCTTCTGACCATAACTTTGCAGGTACTTTGCTTTTTGACCGTCATAACTTTGATTGTCCAGATACTATGGGGGCTGCAATGGATGGGAACGTTGTCCTTCTCCATCACATTCAGAGGGCACAGAGACGCAGAGAGAGAGTGGCAATCATGACCAGACAGAGGAGGACCAACAGGCGTCGGTACAGGAGACCTTACCCTCCCAGGGTATTTCGCCAACAATTCTCCTACATTAACATGTCTGAGGAGCAGTGTTTCCGAAGGCTGCGATTCAGCAAGGAGGTGGTCACTGAGTTCTGCCACCTGCTTCAGCCAGATCTGCAGCCTTAACTGAGGAGCAGGACATCTCTGTTGGTGGCAGTGAAGATAACAGTGGTTCTCAACTTTTATGCCACCAGCTCTTTTCAATCCACTACTGGAGACATCGCCAATATCTCCCAGTTTGTGGTGCATTGCTGCATCCGTCAGGTCACAAATGCCCTCTTTAAAAGGAGACGAGAGTACATCTCTTTCCCCATGACCCCGGACAAGCAGCAAGAACGCGCAATGGGCTTTGCGATGATAGCGGGCTTCCCCATGGTGCAGGGCGCCATTGACTACACCCATGTGGGTTTGCGGGCGCCGCAAGAGAATGCAGAGGATTTCCGCAACTGAAAGGGCGTCCATTCCTTAAACGTTCAGTTGGTCTGTGACAACAGACAGCTGATACTCGCTGTCAATGCCCACTTTCCAGGCAGCAGCCACGATGCCTTCATCCTGCGCCAGACTTCTGTGGCAGACCTTTTCGAGGCACTGCTTCACCCAGGAGGCTGGCTTCTCGGGGACAAGGGATATCCTCTGTGCACCTGGCTGATGACCCCGCTCCGTTCGCCCAGCACCCCTGCTGAGCTATGATACAACGAGAGCCATCAAGCTACCAGGAACATTGTTGAGCACACAATCGGCATGCTCAAGCAATGGCTCCGCTGTCTGGACCATTCTGGAGGAGCCCTGCAGTACTCACCTGAGTGAGTCTCCCACTTCGTTGTTGTGTGCTGCACGCTGCATAACCTGGCAATCCTCAGGACCCAGCCAATGCCACCAGACATTGGAGCACCAGCAGAGGAGGAGGAGGCGGAGAATGAACATCAGCAGCACCAAGGAGGGAGGGAGGCACAAAGTGGAAGGGCCGTCCATCAAAGGCTCATAGCAAGTCGCTTCTAGGCCCCCTCTGAGGGAATGGCTTTTGCCATTTAAACAACCTGAATGAAAACATCCTGCAACCCCTAAGCCGGTCAAGGCAACAATGAGTGCAAAGACCAAACATGCACATTTTGAATACAGACACTTCTTTATTTCCCAAACTGTGCCTCATTTCTGCATGACAAAGTAATAGAAAGAAACACCAAAAAAACCAGCCATTCACATAACTGGCTCTCACAACCTGGAGACAATGTCCAAAACAGTAACAAAAATTTGACCACGACCTTCGGCCTTCAATAAAACAATGAAATACATTTTGCGACACCTCCTACTTTTTGCCCCTTGAGGGTGATCTGCCTCCCTTGCGAAATTGCCCCCTTCCCATTCTGCAGCTTCTCCATAATGGGACCCCAGTGGCTGTAGCAAGGCTGGGGGAAGGCTGCTGAGTGTCAGAAACTGAGAATGCAGATGCCCTTGAGGGACGGCCTGGACCAGCTCTGGGCCTGGAGGGCCCGGCTGCTGACTGCTCCAACTCTGCATGGGTGGCAGCAGTCTGTCCTACAGGTGGTGGCTGTAATGATATCAGCAAATAGAGATGGTATTTGCCTGTTCGATTATGATGCCTTAACAGCAAAATTTGCCTGGATCCAAGAGATCTAAACAGAGCAATAAAGAAAGAGCACTTCAAGCTTCCTACACGTGAGGAAATCATGGCACAGTTTGCAAATGCAAAGTATTTCAGCAAGTTAGATGCATCATCAGGATTTTGGCAGATGAAATTGGATGAAGCAAGTTCAAGACTGTGCACGTTCAACAGTCCATTTGGCAGATACAGATTCCTAAGGTTACCATTTGGCATTGCCTCAGCTCCTGAAGTGTATCACAAAACTATCCATATGATCTATGAGCACCTGGAGGGAGTTGATACATCAATGGATGACATCATAGTATGGGGAACCACGAGAACTGAGCATGACGAGAGACTGAAAAAAGTGCTGGAAGCAACAAGGAAAACAAACCTGAAGCTGAATAGAGAGAAATGCCAGCTTGGGGTGACAGAACTGACATTCGTGGGAGATATCCTTAGCAGTGAGGGCATCAGACCAGATCCCAGAAAGGTGTCCGCCATTGAGAATATGCCAAAGCCACAATGCAAAAAGGACGTGCAGAGGTTTAATGGAATGATCAACTACATGGGGAAATTCATATCCAACCTCTCAGAAAAGATGGCGCCACTGAGAAGACTAACTAAAAAGAACATAGAATGGGAATGGAATCATGAGCATGAGGCGTCATGGAGCGATCTAAAGAAACTGCTCACAGAGGAACCAGTTCTGAGGTTTTATGGCCCAGCGAGACCCATCAAGATATCATCAGATACATCACAGAGTGGGCTCGGTGCCGTTCTTCTGCAACAATATGACTACTGGCAACCTATTGCATATGCATCGCGCTCAATGACAGACGCGGAGACGCGATATGCTCAAATAGAAAAGGAGCTGCTCAGCATCACATACGCCTGTGAAAGATTTCACCAGTTTGTGGCAGGACAAGCAATCAATGTAGAGACTGACCATAAGCCCTTGATTGCATTGTTCCATAAGCCACTAAATAGCTGTCCGCTTAGAATACAAAGAATGATGATCAGGCTGCAACGCTATACACTGAATGTTGCGTACACACCGGGTAAACTGATGTATACAGCAGACACGTTGTCCAGAGCTGTTGACCCAAGTGAGCCCGCAAACACCACAATGGATGAAAAAGTGAACGCCTACGTGGACATGATCACAAGTGCACTGCCCATAGCAGATGCAAAAATGGAGCTCATAAAGACTGAGACAAACAAAGATGAAACAATGAGACGACTGAGAAAAAGCATCTTGGATGGATGGCCCAACATGAAGCAAGACTGCTCACCTGACATGGCAGAGTACTGGAACTGCAGGGCGGAACTATCAGTGGTCGAAGACATCATCTACAAAGGAAGTAAAATAGTTATCCCAAAGAGTCTGAGAAAAGAGATGTTAAAAAAGATCCATGGAGGACATCGGGGAATCGAAAAGTGTAAGAAAAGAGCACGAGAGGTGATGTACTGGCCACGAATCAACCAAGATGTGACAAATGAGGTGTCAAACTGCACAATATGCCTGAAATATCGAGCAAGCAATCCGGTAGAACCACTAAAGCCACACCCAGCGCCAGACAGACCTTACCAGAAGGTAGGCACTGACCTATTCGTATGTCAAGGGAAGGACTATCTTGTAGTCACAGACTATTACTCCCTGTATCCAGAGGTTTGTAGACTGTGCACCACCACTGCAGATGCTGTGATAACATGTATGAAAGCCATATTCTCCAGACATGGCGTGGCAAGCGAGGTCTTCACAGACAACGGACCCCAGTTTTACAATGCAAGTTTCCGACACTTTGCCAAAGAGTGGGACTTTGTCCACACAATGTCAAGTCCTCACTTTCCACAGTCCAATGGTCTAGTGGAAAAATCGGTCCAGACAGTGAAAAGACTGATGTACAAGGCAAAAGACAGTGGAACTGACTTCTACCAGAGCATGCTTGTATACCGCACAACGCCGCTCGAATGTGGTATGTCACCAGCCCAACTCCTGATGGGACGTCGGCTAAGGTCAAACCTACCCATCCCGGAGAACCTCCTGAAAACAAAAGAGGGGGAGAAAGTGAGGAAGTTCAAAGAACAACAGAAAGAAAAGGAAAAGTACTACTATGACAGAGGAACACAAAACCTACCTGAACTCCACACTGGTGACCAAGTAAGGTTCAAAGACAAAACAAACAAATGGGGCTGGATTTTGTTAGGGCCGGGGTGGCGGGATTGGAGGCGTGTGGGGGATAAAAATCGCAAAACTGGCGTGCGGGCCCAAACCCGCCTCCATCCCACCTCCACGCAATTTTCCTAAATTCGTGTCTGCTGGTCCCAACTCCGTCCCGCCTCCAGGAGGCGGGATAGGCCCTTAAGGCCCTTAACAAGCCCTCAATTGGCTCTATAATCCCATTTTCCTAACCAGTTGCAAGTTTAATCATTTTCCCACGTGAAACACGCCTGGTGGGAAACACACATCTGAAACGTGGCGGGAGCACAACTGGCTTGCGGAGTAGCAGCTGCAGCTCAACCATTAAATGGCAGATTTGAACAGGCTTTAATTGCAGGTGGCATAACTTTGCTCTCTCAGGTCTGGGGGATCTTTCAGAAGGCATACCCACAGCTCTGGAAGTTTGCAGCCTGACAACCATCTCCAGTGTGACCTCCTGGGAAACCCCTTTCGCCACCTTCACTGAGCGCTTCCTCAACTGAGGCATCTACCAAGTGGCTCCTGACATATCCTCCTCAGATGAGGAGGAGGAGGAGGGGGAGGAGGAGAGCGAAGACGAACATCTTGCAGAGGTTCAGCAACCAGCGGCAGCAGTGCGCGAGAACATTGGTGGCCGGCATGCAAGGAACGCGCTCATATTGGGCAGATTTGCTGAGCCTCGCCCATGAGGGACTATTGCCTCGCATCCTTTTACCTGAGCACTGACAATAGCCAGGAACCAGCTGACTTCTAGCGATGTGACCACCATACTGACCTCAAAGTGAAAGTCCCATTCGCGAAATGACACACGCCACAACTACAGCAGTAGCCAACAGATGATTTATTACTATTATTCTGATGGCTTTCAACCATAACACATTAAATTCCACCCAAGTGACTACCCTTGTGACTATTTGTGCAGTTTCTTTCTCTTACGCGTGCTCCTACGTAGTGGTTCCCCAGTGGCATCAGCAGATGTGGAGGCCCCTTGCTCACTTCCTTGCTGCTCCTGTCTGGACACCTTTGGCGGGCGTCCTCTGGGGTTGCGAGCCTGTAAGGGCTGCACAACAGTCTGCTGCTCCTGCAGCTGTGCAGGGGTTGAGACGCCGATCTCACTTGGGTGCTGACTCAGGTGGGGCTCTGACCGAGGACTTGTCAGTGGCATGGAAGTTTGAGCGCTTGGAGAGGAGCCCCCACCTCCTTGTTCTCTGCCACCATCATCCCTCTCATGGATCAGGTCCCCCTCAGCGCTTGCAAGTGGCGAGAGAGCACCTTGCTGCACATCAGGGGAGCCATGGGGACCCGTGTTGGGACTGGCAGTCCTTCTCAGAGGGACTGCCATGAAGGTCTGGTTTCTCTGTTCAATAGCTGCCCATCGCTCCTCCAGAGATGTCAGTCTAGTCTGAACACTCACCATGTTTTCAACACTCGCGCGACTTATCTCCTCCATGGCCGTAGCCAGCCTTTCCACGGAGGTTGCCATCCTTTCCGTGGTAATGTGTTGATGCGCCAATGACTCCACAAAGGCTCTGCTCATGTTAGCGATGGACTCCTCCATTCGCTCCACACTAGCAGCAACCCTGGAGACAAAACCTGCCAGAGACTCCTGCATATTTTCCTGGAGTGCCATCACCGCTGATACTGTGGATGGACCCAGAGGCAGAGGGTCGACATGCAGCTGAGCCGAGCTGGGAGAGTGCTGCGCCCTCCGACTAGGACTCTCCACTGCTGTCCCTGTCTCCACCATCTGCTGAGGCTCACTTGTGAGCTGTGATACACCAGGTGACAACACCACTCTATGTCCCGAAGGTCCCACCGAGGTGCGAGTGTCTGCGCTGGTGCTGGGTGCGTTGCCTTCTGCTGACGCTGCGCCCTCAGAGGTTGCAGCTTCCTCTGAGGAGTCTGGATGCTGAGGCTGAACCTCCTCCTGCGTCCTGGAGATGGGAGCTTGCGATGGTCCTGTGGGGGAGTAAAGGAAAGTGTCAGAGATGAGAGGCCAGGGTTACCTGCACAGTGCTTATTGCAGATGATCAGAGGTCCATCTGCTAGAGCTTCCAAGTCATTATCAGCGAGTCATGCAATGCAATTGAGAGAGTTGGAAAACTCTTCTGTCACCAGCTTGCTCTGCTGCACCGGTCTCTCCGTCCCCCACTTGTGTGTTGTCCTGGATGCCGACGATCTCCAGGATCGCCTCCTCCCATGGGGTCAGCTGGGCTAAGGAGGCTGCCCCTCCCCCTGTCCTGGCTCGCTCTCTTCGGTTGTGAGCTCTCTTTTCCTGCAATGGAGGAGAGAAATGGAGTTGGAGCGAGAATGAAGGAGTGAGTGTAGAGAATCGATGACATAGATGCTTAGAAGGAGAGAAAGATGGAGTGAGATGGCAAGACCAAGGGCCCTCCCTATGTGATGTAAGTTGTTTTCATAGCATGACAGTGATAGGGAGTGTGAGGGCTGCATAGTCCATTAGTTAGGTGAATGTGACCATAGAGAGAGAGGGAGTGGGAAAGGGTGCATGGATGTCAGTGTCAAGTGGGATGTGGAGGAAGAGATTGGTAAAGCTGAGAGCTGGTGAGGAAAGGCAATGGGGATCAGATTAAGAGTGATGGGAACATCATACTCACTTTTCCAGTGCGCAGAAGGTCATGGAAGCGTTTCCGACACTGGATCCATGTTCTGCTGGTATTCGAGCTGGCGTTCACCTGCTCTGCCACCCTCAGCCACACAGCCTTGGTTTGCTGGGGTGGCTTCTTCCTCCCTGAGGAGGGGAAGAGCACCTCCCTGCTCTCTATCGCTCCCTCCACCAATGCCTGGAGGGCTGCCTCATCAAATCTGGGGGATGCCTTACTCCGATGTGTCGCCATGATTGATGATGGTAGCAGCAGCTGCCAGGGCCAGAAGCTTGGCAGTCTGCTGAAGTGAGCAAGGCTTGTGGAAGCCCTTAAATGAAGCAGCAGTGATGATGTCATCGGAGGCGAGCTTCCCACCTGAAAAGCTCTCCGGCTAGGGGTTCCCACACGTGGGGAATCAATTGGGCTATAAAATCAAAATTGCATCAATTTCCCACATCGTTCAGGATTCGTGTGGGAAACACGAAATGTGGGGAACACGACCCCAACCCGCCCCCATAGCAAAATCCAGCCCCCGGACTCAGAAGGGAACTGTCCTGAGTGAAGTTCAACCAAGATCATACACCATTCAGACAGATGAGGGTGCTGTTCTGAGAAGAAATCATCGAGATCTTCTCATGGGACCAGCCACAGCAGGTCAAGAGACTGATACTGTTGAACAACCTGATCACACAGCTGAGAAACCATCATCTGAGGCAACAACTCAGATTCAAGGACAATCAATCAGAAAATCCTCAAGACACGTGAAGCCTCCTGAGAGACTCATTGAGCACATTTAAGGACTATTGTTATAGAAGGAAGTAATGTTATCTTATTCTTTCTTCAAGTTCTAGTGTATTGACATATTTCATGTGAACACACAAAGCAAGGTTAAAAAACCTTGATTATGATAATGATAATGTAAGTTCATTAAGTGTTACAGTTAAAATGCAGATTAATACAAAGAAAACATGTTGTTAGTTAAAAGTAAAATACTTTTGTTTTAAGAAAAGGAGATGTAATGATATCAGCAAATAGAGATGGTATTTGCCTGTTCGATTATGATGCCTTAACAGCATGTTTGCATGTATTGATTGCTTGTGCCTGACCAGCAGAGGGCATGTGACAGAGACAAGCAAGGCAGTTCAGTTAATTTCAGTTTCGTTCTAGATGCATCACTAGCATGATGTCCCCTGTAAATGCTGTTAAAAGAGTTGAACAAGCTTTAGATTAAAAGTCATTCTCTTTCATAAATGTCTCGTCATTGAACCCACAAAGAAATCAATACAGTGGCAACTGCAGTGGAGAAGTGACCGTGTTGGCAGCAGGAATGCTGTCATCTTGAGCGAGGGCAGCAACTCCCTGCTCGACCGACACACTGGCACTCCAACGGGACAGCACTTCAGCATGCGGAGCAATTTGCTGGAGCACAGATTGCTGGCCTGCTGCGGCGTGGTGAGATCCCCAGGGAAATCTGCCTGATCCAGCGAGGGTGGCAGCAGTTAGTGCTCGCATGGCCTCAATCTGCGTCTGCACAAGACCAGCCACTGACTGCATTGCAGCACTTAGCATTTGCGTGGCAGCCGCCTGTGCTACAGCGAAGTGCTCCACACTCCTTGCCAGTGATTCAATGGATTCAGGCATCCTTGCCACTGCAGTCATGAGCTCAGCGTGGCTTTGCTCCGCCTGGGCGCTCATTTCAGCGAGGACCCGCTCCTCGTCTGCGTTCAGTGCAGCAGGACTCGAGGCCATACTCTCCGTCCGGGGAGAAGGCCCCCGAGCTTCCCTAACCCCCTCGCGTTGCTGCAGCCCACTGGGCCCTGGAGCTTCACCCTCATCAGACCATTCCCCCCCCCCCCCGCTCTCCTCCAGGGAAGTCATGTCCACAGTATGGGCATGGGCTGCCTCGGCAGAGGGTTGCGCTGATGGTCCGGCTTCCTCTTCCTCTTCGCCTTCAGCTTCACTCCCAATGGCAGCTTGAGGGCCTGTCTCCTCACCTGGTGAATCACCATCTGAAATCAGGGAAGTACAAGAGTGGCTTTAGCGTGAGGACAGGGTGGCAGGAAGGGAGACATGAGTGCAGCGATGTACTGATTTGGATTGAAAGTGTCAAAGGCTGCCGTTGTGAGGAACAAGTGGAAGGAGAGAGGACAAAAAGGTGATGACCTTACCATTGCTGGCCAGAACGGGGTCGGCGTCTCCAGTGGCGACGGGACCAAGCATCCGGCTTGCCACAATCCTGTGGACGCACTGCTCAAGATTGCTGAGGGCTTGAAGGTGAGGCCGCCCTCCACCGGTCCGTTGCTGCTGTCTCCTATTATGAGCCAGCTTGGCCTGCAAGAAAAAGGACAGCGTCTGAGCAAATATGCAGCCATGATCTTGCCTGAAATGCCTCCCATGGTTGAATAGCCCTTACTGTATGCAGCCATGATCTTGCCTGAAATGCCTCCCATGGCTGATTAGTCCTTACCGTATGCAGCCATGATCTTGCCTGAAATGCCTCCCATGGTTGAATAGCCTTTACTGTATGCAAAGTGTGGAATGTGCGTGTGTTTTTCATGAAAGGGCTATAGGTGTTGGATGAGTGCTGGGCATTGGGGCTTTCAAGACCCTCTGGCCATAAAGTGAGGTGGAGATGGAGGGATGAAGAGGTTTTGAAAAAAGGCACTCACCCTGACGACCCGAGTGAGGTCGTTGAACTTTTTCCTGCATTGCACAGGGGTCCTAGGCACCATGCTGCTTGAGGTCACTCTGTGAGCCACCTCCCTCCATGCTTTTCTGTATTCGCTTGGCAAAGGCCTCCTGCCACTCTCTGGGTACAGTAGAGATCTTCTGCGCTCCACCGCGCCAACCAGAGCCTCCAAGGCACGCTCGCTGAAGCGCTGTGCTCGCTCCCTGGCCCTCTCCATGGTCCTTGGCTGGAAGATTTCACCACAGGTCTGTCCAGGCCGAGACTCAAGGCTCCAGTGTGTCTGTGTTCAATCACTAACTGACAGCACCTGCGCTGCGCCCGCCCTCTGAGGTAGCGCCTCGCTCCTCAGGCTTAGCACCTCAAGAGAGTTGTGTAGCGCCTGATTTAGCGCTCCAATCACCTCCAGGGGCAAGAGAGGTGAATTTTGCAGTCGGCGGCGATAATTTGTGCCGGGCGCTAAACTTTGCGCCCGGCCGATATTCGCGCCTCAAAATGGGCGATACCAAATTTCTCCCCCCATGGAATCAAAGTGGGTAAGTGGAGTTGAGGTACAGATCAGTCATGATCTGATTGAATGTCAGAACAGGCTCGAGGGGCTGAATGGCCTACTCCTGTTCCTATATTCCCAGGCTCTCATAGAGGATGCATTCACCTAAGTGCATGATCATTTCACAGAGACCTGTCCGCCCTCAGAGCTGATGGCAAATTGGCGGTTTTAGTTTTGAATGTATTTACCAATGATATAAACCCTTAAGAAATCCCAGAAGTATCGTGCCTTTAGAATCATAGAATCATACAGCACAGGAGGCCATTCAGCCCATCATGCCTGTGCCGGCTCTTTGAAAGAGCTATCCTATTAGTCCCCCTCCCCTTGCTCTTTCCCCATAGCCCCGCAATTTTTATTCCTTTTCCAGTATTTTCAACATTCCCTTTGAAAGTTAATATTGAATCTGCTTCCACTGCTCTTTCAGGCACTGCATTCCAGATCATAACAACTCGCTGCATAAAATTACTTCTCCTCATCTCCCCCCTGGTTCTTTCCTTGATTAATTGAGTAAGTTATGTTCTATGTAAATGAGCGTCACTCAATCCCAGCCGATTTTAATTAAGAGTCATTCTGGCTATTCTTGGGAGCGTAACTTACATTGTTTATTCCCTGAAACTATGTCAGAAAGGTTCCTGACTATCAGCGTATTCGCGGGTCAAAGGTTTGGCTGTCTGGAACTCTGTGAGGCCACAAAGTCCTGGTTTCTGTGCAGATCCCAGATCCTGGGATTAAAACGCGGCTGGCCACAGACATTCCTGAAATATCATTTTGGGTTCACTAATGTCTACAAGTTTAAAGTGCAAGATTTATAGAACGCTAGTTCTGCTCATATTGGTATTTGCTCTCTTGGTTCCAAGTACCCTGAATCAAGTCTCCACTCCCAAGCTGCAGAATTCAGAGTATCTCTGTACCTGGTCCTACACTTCATTGTGGATGAGCAGTCGTGAAAACTGTAACATCGGATATACCCCTTTCAAGCATCCACTTCAGTGCCAGATGCCTGGTGACCTGTCGCTTCCTTTGCTGGTATTCTTCCAGTTAATATTAATGTGTGTAATGCAAGTAATCGTTCCCTCAGTAAGTTCTGCAGGGTAACTGTGAGAAAACTTCATACACAGTTTATACAGGAATTCTTTGTACATTGGTCAGTGACAGGCCCACATTTGTCCGACCATTCTGCACACAAGCGAGAAGTGGCAGCTCACTCACAGTTTCAACAATCAAAGGCCATTGTCGAACTGGAAATGTTTATGCACTCACATCTTGCTAGCAATGTCTGCTGTGTCAATATTTCATTACTGCTTTGAGTTTATCACAGTTCATGCACAATAATTTGACTATTGGTAGAAATGTTATGCTTGAAGCTTAAAAGATAGGCACTGAGGAATTATTGGGCCAGTAATTCCGGTCCCAACGCGTGAGCACAGACGGTGTACTCACGCGTGGGCCGTTGGAAGTGCCGGATTTCAGCATGCACAGCGCATGCGCGGGAAACCGGCATTTCCTCCAAGGGGTTCAGAGGTCCAACGCGTGCGCGCAGGATACTGCGCGCACGCGTTGAACTTCCTTCTTTTTGACAGGTTTGCCCGTGTGCAAGGGCCTGAACTTTTTAGACATATAAAAAGGAGGCGTAAGGACTTGATTCTTGAAGGTAAGTGGTCTATTATTTAAAATTATAACATTTTTCCCACAGCTTTATTGTTTTTAAGGACTTTACAGTAAGGTAAGTTTATTTTTAGACCCGATTTCTTAAAAAATTATTTTTTTCAAAAATTTGATTAATTGTTTAAAATAGTTTTTTAAAGTTATTTATAGTTTATTTAATTATTGGGATGTTTTAAAAAATTTTATTTAAAGTTAAACTAGTCTTTTGGGCACCCGTACTTTTCATGAGTTTGACAGTTCTTACTATCAAACTCATGAATGAAGTTTCCCCTCCCCTGATTGGCTGCACGGTGCTCACCTGATCCCAGCCAGCACATCGCACTAACTACGCTGCTGGATCAGGCAAGCACAGCACGCCGACATCTGAACTGGGCCAGTGGCAGGAATTCCAAGCAGGCCCAGGCTTCAGATGTCGGCGCGCCAGGTGAGTGCACATCGGGGGCTTGCACGCGCGGCAAGCCCCCGAACCTAATTTCTGGGTGCTGTTAGCGTAAGATCACTCAGCAGGATAACAACATTCCCCTTTTTAACGTCCCTGTTGAAAACGTGGACAGAGAAATGGTGTTTGTACTCTAACTGCGCAAACATCTGTACACTAATTGCATAAACATGTGTACGCTAACTGCACAAACATTTATACACTAATTGTACAAACATTTATACACTAACTGCACAAAAGTGTGTACGCTAACTGCACAAACACTTGTATGCTAATTGAACAAACATCAGTATGCTAACTGCACAATCATTTCTAATGATGATATTTTCTCCATTCATTTTTTTAAAGTCAGCTCGAGCATCAGGGAAAACAGCTGCTTTATACTCAGGCCAAGCTTTTCACTGACACTAGCTAATGGAAGAGAAAAGATCCAGTGCTGTTTTTAAACAAATATAACATTATTAAGAGCCTATTTCCTACAGTGTGCCTTCAGGGTTGATGTGATTTATTAACAGATTGGACAACTGCTAAGTAAAACCTGGCTGTTTAATATAAATCTAACTTATTTTGTACTGAAACCTGGGGGGCATGTTTGTGTAGAGATTAAAAATGCAAATGTTTCTTCAGTTGCAAATGCAAATTGAAGAAAGAAGCAAAGAACCTGTATTTATATCGTGCCTTTCAGGACGTCGCATAACTCTTCACAGCCAATTAAGTACTTTTGAAATGCAGTCACTCTTGTAATTTAGGGAACACAGCTGCCAATTCACACAGCTAGATACCACAAACAGCAATTGGATAAATGACCAAATCATCTGTTTTAGGGATGAATGTTGGCCAGGAAATCGGGGATTACTCCCCTCCTCTTTTTCAAATAGTGCCACAGGACCTCAGAGAGAAGATGGGGCCATGGCTTAACATCTCTTCTGAAAGGTGACACTCCTGACACTGCAGCACTCCCTCAGTACTGCACTCAAGTACCAGCCTAGATTATGTGCCTCAGTCTCTGGTTTGGGGTTTGAACCCACAACCTTCTGATGCAGAGACAAGGGTGCTACCACTGAGCCAGGGCTGACACCCAGGATGATGGGAGAACTTTAGTATAACATAAGAGAATGTCATTATATGGAGAACTTTTCATGATTTCGACAATTTTGTTTTCAGTTTGTTTTGGGAATGGGATGTACGTCAGAATATTTTACTCTATTAATTTGGACCTTTATCTCCTGTAGCACTGTCACTGTCAAAAAAGGTCATTTAGCCTTGCAAGGAGGTGATTGAGAGATGAACTCATAGAGGTATACAAGATAATAAGTGGTATAGAAATGATAAATTCAGAACATTATTTCATTTTAAACCATTACAGTACGACAAGGGTCACAGGTTCAAACTATTAAAAGCAAATTTAGGACTCATGTCGGGAAGTTCTTCACATGTAGAGTAAGCAACACATAAAATTGATTGACACATAAAAGGGAGTGCAACGAAGGTTCATGAGATTGATTCCTGGGATGGCAGGACTGTCGTATGAGAAGAGATTGAGTAAACTAGGCCTGTATTCTATTGAATTCAGAAGAATGAGAGGGGATCTCATTGAAGCATGCAAAATTATTACAGGGCTTGATAGGATGGATGCTGGGAGAATGTTTCCCTTGGCTGGGGAGTCTAGAACCAGGAGCCACAGCCTCAGGATAAAGGGTAGGCCATTCAGGACTGAGATGAGAAGAAATTTCTTCACACAGAGGGTGGTGAATCTTTGGAATCCTCTACCCCAGAGGGCTGTGGAGGCTCAGTCATTGGGTATATTCAAAACAGAAGTCGATAGATTTCTGACTAGTAAAGGCATGGGGATATGGTGATAGGGCCGGTGAATGGAGTTGAGGCAGAAGATCAGCCATGATCTCATTGAATGGCGGAGCAGGCTTGAGGGGCTGAATGGCCTACTCCTGCTCCTATTTCTTATGTTCTTATGTTCTTACATTCAGTGGACTTCCTGGTAGGGTAGTGGAGGTGAAACCCCAGGAATCACTGAAGAAACAGTCGTGTCATTGATGGGGAGGACATTCTGGTGGCCTTACCTCATCCGTAACTATCTAGTGATCTTGTGACACACTTACCTACTGAACTTAGGTACAGTTTAAATTAGTTTCTCAATTGACAGGCAGGACATGTTTGATTTGACTCATGGGGAGGGCCGGGGGGGGGGGGTTATTTGAATTTTTCTTCAAACAGTGGGGTGCTGACATTTGGGGAGTCTGTGCTGTGGTTCAAAAGCTCAGAAAGAATGTTATTTATTCATCGTGGGTTTTGATATATTCGATGTAATCAATTTTATGTTACTGGAAAAGGGTGACTATTTAAATTAAACTCAAATAATGCTTTGCACCCTAACATTATAAATTACAATAACTTTACAGAACTTTCTACATTTAGATAGAATAAATAATTTTGCCTCTTTAACTTAACGCTCTTGAAATTAGTGTGTGATATTAGTTTATGATTTTGTATGAAATTATTTTGTTCACTATTTTACTGATGTTCCAAACAGGTTAACACCTCCAAAGGAATTTTACACAAATGCATTAACCATCCATATGAAAATAAGGTCTTTGTTCCTTCCCATTGCAACTAACACAAAACCATTTTAAAATAACAACAATGATGGAAACTCTCAGCAGGTCAGGCAGCAGCTGTGGAGAGTAGAAGGCAGTGCTCACATTTCAGCTCGGTGACCTTTTGTTAGAACCAGGAGATGTTACAAAACCTTTCCCCACCCACCCCTACCATTGTCCATTTTCTGTTCTTTGGTGAATGTTATATTGCTGAAGGGACCAGGAGCTGTGAAACTGCAGAGACTGTCAATTCTGAGCGAGACCCGGGAAGTGAAGGAGGCTTTCCAAGAACTACAGGTGTGCCTGAGAATGCAGGTGAGTGTCCAGGAGGGAGCAGCACTAATACGAAAGAATATTGGGGCCCATCTGGTCACCCAGCGCAAAAAGGGCGGGAGCATGCTGAAAAGGGCATCGGGCCACTTAATGGCCCGTTTACATTGGCGCTCAGCGGCCGCCACCTTGGCAGGGCATTTGAACGAGCGATCGGAGCGTCTGTCTGTTTCAGGCATACATCGCACCTCGACGGCAATTTTGAGGTACAAATGAGGGGGGGAGGGGGAAATGGCACACATGCTCCGCCCATTTGCACCTGCGTTGAGTGGCTTCACCATCGGCCTTTAAACGGACCGCTTGAGGCCCCCAAAAAATGTTCATCTTTTATTTTTGTGAGGAGTCGATGAGCAGGAATGCTTACTGCTGGCCCATGCACACCGCCCCGCGTGGTCCCCCCATCACCCCAGGCCTGGATAGTCAGCCGACTACTACAGAAAAGCCTCTTCATCTGTCACAAACTTCGGTACAGAAGTCATTACAAAGTCCACATACTCTGCTGGTTCAGCTCACCGGTTCCCAGCCTCAAAATGGCTCAGGCCTCACGGTGGCATCAACAGGCAGGCAGTGGGCACAATGTTAAAATCAGTCATTACTTGTGCCATTGTGATGATCTAATCTGCCTGTGGCATAATCAAATGCTGACTTATCATTAACAGTAGAAACAGTGAGGAAGCACTGGGAGACTGGGAAAGAAAGAACTTTGAGAATGGGAGAGATAAAGGGAGTCATTTCCAACTTCTGGTGGATCGGCTCGCCCATCCCTTACAGAAACTGCCTGATTTTCGCCCTATTGAAATCAATGGACCGGAAAGCGGGCGGGTTCTATACAGGGTGGGTGATTCACTCAGCCAGATTCCTGCCCAGGGTGCAAAGTTGAAAATGATCCCTAAAGTGGAACATGAAGATGGAGAACAGGAAACAGAAAGAGAGAAAAAAAAGGCAGAACTATACGAATAAATAGTAGGCAAATAGGATTTTCCCTTAAAATATCTTTAGGATCGCCTAGAAAAAAAACACAGGTAGAGAAAGCAATAAATTCAGGAATAAGTTAAAATTCTAATGCTTTGAGACAGCGTCACAGCTCAAGGGAGCTCCACCACACAATGCCATGGAGTGCAGGGATGTGGACTTGGTCCTCCCTTCTGTTAAGTCCCGAGGAATTGAGAAAGAATTTCACCATCCTCTATTTTACACTGATACATACAGTGTTTTACAATGCCAACTTAAAGAGACCAAAGTTCCGTGAGATCGTGCACTCCCAGCCTGTGATTTTAATTCATTTTAATGCGCAGTGGAATTCTTATGTCATCCTCCCACAGTCATTGGCTTGTTTCATAATGCATGGAATGCCTGAAGCAACCCAGACTGTTGTGTTAAATGACATTTACAAGTATTCATTGTGACCTTGCAACAGATCTCTGCCGCTCTGACATAGTTTGTCGTGGTACAAGAGACAGACTGAGACTAGTAAAAGTGTGACAAGTGGAAAGTCATTGCAGCAAAGAACTCTTTCATGTTAACATTGTTGTAAGCTTGAAAAGCCTAACCATCATGGGCCACATCATCCATGTGTGTATCTAGATACTAATTTAATGGGGACCCTTGAGGCTTCCAAGTTCAAATCTCTCAGGGATCCCGATGTTCAATTTTTAGTACTAAGTTCAGATGAGATTTTGGCCCACTGTTGGATACCTGGAGAAGGGAGGCACTGTTTCCCTGCCATGGCTAGAAGGAATATCCTTAATGCAGTGGCATGCAGGAGGTGGCTGAAGCCAACAAGAGCAGTAGCCAAAGACATGGATGTAGTGCTAGAAAA
This sequence comes from Somniosus microcephalus, assembly GCF_052327205.1. Lineage (NCBI taxonomy): Eukaryota > Metazoa > Chordata > Chondrichthyes > Squaliformes > Somniosidae > Somniosus > Somniosus microcephalus. Next base: position 255,530,964 of record NC_140989.1, read on the forward strand.
AGTTTCATGACCTCACCTGTTGGGTGAAAGTAAGTGTGAACCTTGAAACGGATGTAAATATTTTGTCAGCGTTGAAAAGAGGGTCCACAGATAGATAGAGAGCCAGCTTCTCGGGGATGCTTTAATTGTACAGGACCAGGGTCAGGACAAATACTCCTTTCATTTCAATTATTCCTGTTGGCGACTTAAATTTGCTTGCTAGCTCCCTTATCTGATTAGGGATTTAAGAAGCTATGTTATTTTACTTTCTTCCTCCTTCTACTTCTCTGGGGTTATGCACCCTAGTGTGGCTAAGTGACCTGCTTCTAGGCTTCTGCAATGGAACACCCCCGCCTCCCCCCTCCCCCCTCCCCACCCCCTGACCTCTCCAGCTGCAGTGACATGGCTGCGAACAGAAACGTGGCGGTGGGGTGGGGGAGTGGTAGGTTTGAAGTTGCCTCCCACCCATTTCTCAGTGGCCACCTCATGACTCCTCTAATTCTGCCGCTCTTGTTTTGAAACATCCACAAGATTAAACATCAAGCAAAGTTTTCAGCTGATTTTGCAGCAATGCCCTTTGGACACCAGACAACTGAAACACAATGTAAATAAAACGCAGTTGCTAGATAGCGTTATGCTCCTGACTTAATTCCCCCAGTGAACACGAGCCCACGAGCTTGGAACTCCGCACCTAAGTGGTCAACCTGAACATTGAGAGAGTTGAAGGTGAAATCTAACAATATCATCTCAGAGATGCAGGGACTGTTGATGTAATATCAGGGCTGATTTAATTTATAATGCCATTTCAACACAGTTCTTTTCAAATCAATTTACCAGGCTTCTTTTTCCCCTGACAGTCGGCACTGCAGGCTTGTGCCTGTAAGCGATTATACTCCCAATTTAGGTGTCAGCCAAGGCTCAGTGGTAGCACTGTCGCCTCCAAGTCAGAAGGTTGTGGGTTCAAGTCCCACTCCAGAGACCTGAGCACCTAATCTAGGCTGACATTTCAGTACAGCACTGAGGGAGTGCTGTGCAGTCAGAGGTGCCGTCTTTCAGATCAGATGGTAAACCGAAGCCCCATCTGTCCTGTCAGGTGGACGTAAAAGATGCCGCAGCACTATTTCAAAGAAGAGCAGGGGAGTTCGCCCAGGTGTCCTGGCCAATATTTATCCCTCAACCAACTTTGCCAAAACAGATGATCTGGTCATGATCTTATTGCTGTTTGTGGCCTCTTGCTGTGTGCAAATTGGCTGCCGCGTTTTCTACATTACAACAGTGACTTTTTTCTTTTAAAGCTGTGGGCACATATGCTTAACATTTAACTGTAAGCGAGAAGTCAGTTAGACATAAGGAGATAGGACCAGCAGATGCAGTCTGAGCAAGGAGAATGAGCATATAGAGCCTTCTGTGGTGAGTTACTATTCTTCCCATTAAACATGCTGATCTTTTTCTTAGTGATATTTCTACAACAGACCCCATGATAGGTAGGAATCCTAAGACATACTTATCCATGGTTTTTTTGGTGTGGGCATAATGACCATCTACAAACAGCTACAAGGTCAATAAAGGATTGGCATGTCCATATGCAATTGGTGTTAAAAGTCAAATGAACATTTATAACTCCTGTACTGTGTGCACATTAAGCTAACACAATATAAGCACTATAAACTAATTGGTACTATTTTAATGGGGGTGCAGGAACAGAGAGGCCTGGGGTGTACATTCACAAATCTTTCAAGGTGGCAGGACAAATTGATAAAACCGTTAAAAAATATATATGGGATCCTTGGCTTTATAAATAAAGACATAAAATAATAAAGCAAGGATGTTATGCTAAGCCTTTATAAATCATGGTTAGGCCTCACCTGGAGTATTGTGTCCAAATCTGGGCACCACACGAAGGATGTCAAGGCCTTGGAGAGGGTGCAGAGGAAATGACACAGGGATGAAAGACTAGTTATGTGGAGTGACGAGAGAAGCTGGGGTTGTTCCCCTTAGAGCAGAGAAGTTTAAGGGAAGATTTAATAGAGGTGTTCAAAATTATGAGGGGTTTTGACAGTTTGCACTGGTGGGTGGGTCGGTAACCAGAGGACTGCAGGTTTAAGATAATTGGAAAAAGAACCGGGAGAAGATTAGTAGAATTTTTATTACACTGCAAGCTGTTGTGATCTGGAATGCACTGCCTGAAAGGGTGGTGGAAGCAGATTCAATAGTAACTTTCAAAAGGGAATTGGATACAGGCACTGTTATGAATCTTATGATCTATGAAGAAAGACTCATGAAATAACACTGGACGGCCAGCTGGTGACACCGTCCAAGGCGTATAAATATTCGAGCGTGGGCCCAGCTTGCCCAGGACATTGTGTAAACAGGAACTAGTGAAAGATAACTAGACCTCCATGTTTTGAAACAAGTTGATTAAAGCCTTGCTTTATACTCAAACCAAGTGCGTAGTGAGTTTTATTACGTCAATTTAATCAACTTGATATCGACTCCACGCTTTGGGTGATTTCGGGAATAGCCAGCTACAACTTGAACCATAGAAGGCAACTCAGACAAGTAATCAATCCATCATGGAGAAACTACTCAGACTCGCCCGTCTCGACCTGGACCCGAATTCACTTACAGCTGCTAAGGTATGGAAACACTGGTACCTTTAGCAACTTCCTTGAGGAGTGTGGTGAGAATGTTCCTAATAAGTTACGAATGCTTGCTAATTATGTATCCCCTCATGTGTTTGACTATATCGAAGACTGTGTAGACTATGACGCCACTATCTAAATACTACAGCAGCTATATGTCAAGTCCCCAAACGAAATTTTTGCTCGGCCTCTACTGGCCACAACTCGACAACAACTCGGGGAATCACTTGATGAATTCCTTCAGAAACTTCGCATGCCCAGCAAGGATTGTAATCTTAAAGCTGTTACAGCTGAGCAGTACCAGGAGGAGTTAATTCATGATTCCTTTATTAATGGGATTGCATCTCCCTTCATACATCAGCGTCTGTTGGAGAATAAAACCCTCAAGCTACAGGCTGCCTATGACCAGGTATGTTCTCTGGACTTAGCAAAGAGGAATGCAGATACCTATCTTTCACCACGTGCACGGGCTGCCGCTATCACTTTTAGTGACTCCTTCGATAGGCGTCGGGCGGAAGCCCTCATGGATGATGACCCCAACCTGGCTGATGACAACCATAACCTAGAAGCCTTCACGGATGACGACCCTGCCCTAGCGGCATCTTGGCAATCTGGAAGGAAGTGTTTCTTCTGTGGAGGTGCATTCCATTATAGGAAATTTTGTCCTGCTCGTAACGCAACCTGCAATCATTGCAGCAAGAAAGGTCACTTTTCTAAGGTATGCCAGTCAAGAGCCTCTGTTAGTAAGAAAGGCCACTTTTCTAAGGTATACCGGTCGAGAGCTCCTGTTAGTTTTACAGCTGCTACCTATGAAACTGCTCCTCCCCCAAGAACCACTACTAAGGTTACAGTTGTCAAGAGTAAAATTGCCCCTCCTCCCATCACAGCTGTTTTTCCCCAAAGTCTGTCCCATGCAGCCACGAAGGTTTCGGTAAATGGACACATTTTGAGCGCACTAATCGACTCATGCAGCTCTGACAGCTTCATTAGTGAGCGGGCTGTCAATAATTTAAAGATGTGTATTTACCCCTCGGACAGGGAAATTGCAATGGCTCTGACGACACTGACCACCAATTCTTCTGGCTTTTGTCTTGTCGACCTTATTCTCAATGGCCGCATTTATTTCTTCACCTGGCTCGGGGTGCTCAAAAACCTATGCAGTGATGTGCTCCTGGGGCAGGATTTCCAGAAACAACACAAAAGACTCACTTTCGAGTTTGGAGGGCCAAAGCCAGAGCTTACTATTTCCAAAGTACCGTTTTGTGCGCTTTTGGTGGCTTTGCTCGACGAGCCCTCCTTGTTGCCAATCTTTCCCCCCGATGTAAGCCCATAGCCACTAAATCACGACGTTTCAGCCAAGATGATCGATCCTTTATCGAGGCAGAAATCTCTCGCCTTCTAGCTGATGGCATCATTGAGCCATGTTCATCTCCCTGGCGGACTCAAGTCGTCGTTGTTAAAAATCCTTTGAAGCAACACAAGAAATGTCTTTGCATTGATTACTTGCAAACTATTAACCAGTATACCAACCTGGATGCCTACCCACTACCATGCATCGATGACATGGTCAATAACCTTGCCAACTACAAGGTATTTTCAACTTTTGATTTAAAGAGCATATACCATCAAGTACCATTAAAGGACTCTGACAAAAAGTACATGGCCTTTGAGGCCAATGGTTGGCTTTACCAGTTTTGTCACCTTCCATTTGGGGTCACCAATGGGGTGGCCATCTTCCAACGAGCAATGGATAGCCTAGTCAAACAGGAGAACTTAACAGACACTTTTCCATATCTGGATAATATCACATTGCTGGTCATGACCAGAAGGAGCATGATGCCAACCTCCAGAAATTTTTTGTCGTTCTCCGTCGTCGCAACTTAACCTTAAATGAGTCCAAATCTGTGAAATCAGTACCATCAGTCAACATCCTTGGCTACTGGGTGGGCAATGGTGTCATCAAACCGGACCCAGAGCGACTTCGTCCACTTCAGGAGCTCCTCCCTCTACAAATCTCGGCTCTCTTCGTCGGGCACTCGGTATGTTCGCCTATTAGCGAAGTGGATACCCCACTTCTCCGACAAGATCCAGCCCCTGTTTCACGCAAAGTCATTTCCATTGGAGGCAACGGCTATTTCAGCTTTCAACCTCCTCAAGCGACAACTGGAAAAAGCCACGCTTCGCTGCATTGATGAAAATCTTCCTTTCGTGGTCGAGTGCGATGCATCGGAGGTGGCGATCTCGGCTACCTTGAATCAAGGTGGTCGACCCGTTGCATTTCTGTCCAGAACTTTGCAGGGTAGCTGTAATGATCAATAACATGTCATTTTATAGTGGACACTAGGTGGAGCCGTAGAGCTGTGTAGAGCTGTATATAGCCGTATGTGTGTATAAGACTACACTACCCAGCTGTATTTATATTAAGACTATATTACCCATGAGGCACTAGGCTACCCACAAGGCAGCAGTCAAGATGGAAGCCTCTACAGATACTGTACCTAGTCCACATGTGCTCAATAAAGTAACTAGCAAAAGCCAGCTGTGTTCATAATAAGAATGTCTATTTATTAATGAACATAAGATGGTACCAGGATGGTGAAGATCTGCTGAAAATTGTGAAAAGCGACATGGAAAATTTGAAGCCACCAGAGCATTTGAAACTCACAGGAAACATCGACTACAATTGGCAGACTCTTAAACAACAATTCGAACTCTACATTGCTGCCATCGGATTCGGTACGAAGCCAGACACAAGCAAAATAGCATTGCTGCTTATGGTTGCAGGCCCACAGGTGATAGAGGTATTTAATACATTTGTATTTAATCCAGAGGAGAACAGAGAAAAATTAGAATATGTGCTAAAAAAATGTGATGCACATTGCTCTCCCAAAAAGAATGAGACCTATGAAAGATACATCTTCCGTTCTCGGACACAGCAACAAAATGAGACTTTTGATAGCTTTCTAACTGATCTGAAACTGAAAGCACAGACATGTAATTTCTCTGAGCTGAAATCATCCATGATTCATGACCAGATTATGTTTGGTATTCATGATAAAAAAGTCAGGGAACGTCTGTTGAGAGAAACCGAACTAAATTTGGAAAATGCAGTGAAAATATGCCAAGCCAGCGAGCTAGCTCGAAAGCGCGCGAAGACTTTCAGTGAAATCAATAATGATGTGATTGTAATGAGTGATAATGCTGCTGTCGGTGTTGTGTCCTACAAGGGGAAGAAACGTGGGCAGAACAGAAATGAAAAGCAATCGGAGGATGAAATTTTTAATTGTAAACACTATGGTTACAAACACCAGTTAAGACAATGCCCAGCGTTTGGAAAAACGTGCACAAAGTGTAATGGAAAGAATCACTTTGCCAAACAATGCTTTTCAAAAGTAAAAACTAAGAAAGGGCAACGAGTTAATGTGATTGAGGACACTGATTTAAGTGAGACATTTTTTGTAGGAATGGTGTCATGTGACAATATCAAAAAGGATACAGAAAATGTGCAGCCCTCAGAAATGGACAATGCTGAACATAAAGTTAATGCAGTAAAAGAGGACAAATGGATGATCCCACTGTAGGTAAATGGAGCATTAGTTACCTTGAAACTAGACACTGGGGCAAAAGCAAACTTAATCAGTATGAGTGACATTAACAATATGAAAGAAAAGCCCAAAATACAGAAAAAGTCAGTACTACTGAAGGACTATAATGGACAGAAAAGAGATAGCTTAGGTGTATGCAGACTTAAAGTGACAGTCAAAGACAAAGTGCATCATCTCATGTTTTCTGTTGTGGCTGAAAGACTTGATTTGATACTAGGTGACAAAGCTTGTGAAGACTTAGAACTGGTCAAGAGAGTCTACCGTATAAACTGTGCCATAAGCAGACCAGATGACTCAGGTGATGAAGCATAGAGCCCATCAAGGATGAAAAGGCTGAAGGGTATCCATGTCTTCAAAAAGTCTAGTTTCTCCAAGAAGAAAGAAAAAGACTTTAAGGTCAAAGAGAAGCCAAAGGAAGAAAAGCACAAAGAGGAAAAACACAAGGAGAAAATGTCCAAAGATATAACCGCAGCAGATGTTGTTAAGCAGTGGAAAGAGAAAAAGAAAAAGAAGAAGCCTGCACCAGAGCAGGAAGCAGTTCCGGTGGATACTCCTTCTTCCCTCAGGCCAATCTTTGGTGTTCCATTAGCCGAGGCTGCTGAGAGGACTATGCTGTATGATGGGATCCAGCTGCCAGCAGTTTTTCGAGAGTGCATTGACTACATTGAGAGTTATGGCATGAAGAGTGAAGGAAACACTGAAACCCTCTCCAAGCAAAGATCGCAAGGAGACCTCGATCTATACAAGAGCAGATCGATGACAATGCCGCAACTGCATCTTGTCATTCACTGCCAGGACAATCTCATGAAGACACATCAGACTTACCCATGTTGAGAAGATCCACACGTGAAGTAAAAAAGCCTGATAGACTTAATCTTTGAGTACAATGTAAAGTTTTGAAAATGTGTTGACTGTTTTGAAAATGTTTAATTTATAGAGCACTAACAAAAGTGTTACTGATATTATCTTTATTGTTTTCTTGAAAGTTGATTGATATTGATTTTGTTAAACCTCAAAGAAAGGGGGATGTAATGATCAATAACATGTCATTCTATAGTGGACACTAGGTGGTGCCGTAGAGCTGTGTAGAGCTGTATATAGCTGTATGTATGTATAAGACTACACTACCGAGCTGTATGTATATTAAGACTACATTACCCATGAGGCACAAGGCTACCCACAAGGCAGCAGTCAAGATGGAAGCCTCTACAGATACTGTACCTAGTCCACATGTGCTCAATAAAGTAACTAGCAAAAGCTAGCTGTGTTCATAATAAGAATGTCTATTTATTAATGAATATAAGAGTAGCGAGCTCCATTATCCTCCTGTCAAGAAGGAGGCTATGGCCATCATCGAAGCTGTACGGCAATGGAGTCATTTTCTCGCTCATCGGCATTTCACACTTATAACCGATCAGCGCTCCGTGGCCTTTATGCTGGCTAACCGGAAACGCACTAAGATCAAGAACAACAAAATACAACTCTGGAGGATGGAATTGGCCGCCTTTGGATACACCATACATTATCGACCCAGCAAAGAGAATGTGGCCCCGGGTACCCTCACGCGGGCATTCTGCTCTTCTATGTCAACTTCGACTCTTGCGGGTCTTCACACTGACTTATGCCATCCTGGCGTTACCCATGTGCTGCACTTTGTGTGATCTAAAAATCTCCCATTTTCTACGGAAGATGTGAAAAGAACATGCTCCTCCTGTAGAATTTGTGCGGAATTAAAACCGCAATTCTTCTGTCCATCAGATGACTCGCTCATACACCTATGCAGCCTATGCAGTGACTCAGCATTGACTTTAAAGGGCCATTGCCTTCCACAGCGCGAAACACCTACTTACTTACTATGGTGGACGAATATTCACGCTTTCCCTTTGCTTTCCCCTGTCCCAATATGCTTACTTCCACAGTGATCAAATTCCTCGATCAAGTCTTTTCCCTTTGCGGTACGGCCAATTTCATCCACTCTGATCGGGGTCCCTCCTTCATGTCAAGCGAACTCAAAAGTTATCTTTCCCAATGGGGAATCGCCACAAGTAAAACGACACCATATCATCCCATTGGTAACGGACAGGTTGAGAGATACAATGCTATCATTTGGAACGCTGTTCGTCTTGCACTGAGGTCATGCAACCTAGCAGACCAGCAGTGGGAATCTGTGCTCCCTAACATGTTGCATTCCATCAGGTCTCTTCTTTCCACGTCCACCAACGTCACGCCTCACGAGCGATTCTTCAGGTTCCAGCATCGCTCCACACATGGGACATCTCTACCGTCATGGTTGGCAGCTCCCAGTCCTGTGCTGCTCCGAAGATTCGTCCGATCTGCCAAAAACGATCCCCTTGTCGACGAGGTGGAGTTAACGGACGTTAATCCCACTTATGCGCACGTGTGGTACCCTGATGGCCGGGAGTCCACCGTTTCGCTCAGAGATCTGGCTCCCTGTCAAACCGGTCCCATGGACCCAAATGATCTGCCGGCTACTCCACCAGATCAACTCAGGGAGCCGAGCGCTCCCGATGGGATGGCCATCCAAAGCCAGCACACCAGTCAATCCCCGGCTATCAATCAAAATGAAGCCAGCTCTGCGCCTGTGGGGACCTGTACCCGGAGTCACGATCTCCCCAGTCTCCCTCAGGTCGATCAAGGCGACACGGGCCCTGTCGACCTATCAGTATGGATCAAGCCACCCAGGGGCCCAGACACGGTCCAGGGGGCGTACCTTCCAGCCACAAGCGAAGAGCTAAAAGACTGCGGCTATTCGTGGTCCAGCTAATCCGTTAAAAGGAAGTCATCGGACTTCCAAATCTTTAGGGAGGATGAATGTTATGAATCTTATGATCCACGAAGAAAGACTCATGAAATAACACTGGACGGCCAGCTGGTGTTGCCATCCAAGGAGTATAAATATTCCGGCGGTGGGCGCAACTTGTCCAGGACATTGTGTAACTAGGAACTAGTGAAAGATAACTAGACCTCCATGTTTTGAAATAAGTTGATTAAAGCCTTGCTTTATACTCAAACCAAGTGCGTAGTGAGTTTTATTACGTCAGGCACGATGGGCTGAATGGCCTCCTGTGTTGTATGATTCTATGATTAAGCATTACAACTACAACACTAGAATCAAGCTTCATGAGACTTAGGGGGTAATTATTTGGGGGGTCCGTAGGTGTGATCGGTGGCGGGTCGGGTGGGAAATTTTTTTTGACAGCAGGAAGGGAACCCACTTTCAACCCGCCTCCACGCTAGTCTCCCACATGTCAGGTCAGTCAGCGCTGAACAGGCCCGACACCAAGCGGCGGTGGAGTCAATTTAGATCATTAAGAGGTTGTTAAGAAGCACTTAAATACTATTTTAAGCATACCTTTCAAATTTACAAGTTCCCCCACGGGTTAAAGGATGCTCGGGGGTCACGTCAGCACAGCAGGTCTAGAGTGGATTCAGCACTGAATTATCTGATTACTTGACAGCTGTAAATGGTCTATAAAAGCTCCCATCTCACAGCTGTTCACTTTACAAGCTCTGAAACTGTTGCTTACTGCATTTGGAAGAGAGATTGAGCTTTATGAAGCTTGCAAGTATTTGGAGCCAACTCGCTATCCAGTGCCACTTCATTTGGAACAACCTCTCTCACCATTGAAAGATTTAATTCTGTCATCTCAGGTTCACCAACCATCTATTACATCAGCATTGGTGCACTTGAAGCTATTTCACCTTGGTCCTCAGAATCTCACCACGATCAGCCCCAACACCAGTAGCACCAGGCACACCAGCAGCACCAACAACAACACCAAACTTTTCCGCAATTAACTGATGCTGCACAGGGCACAGGGAATCAGTACCCGATCACATTGCTGCCCGGGACGCCAGGGATGGCTTCACCATGGCCAGATTTACTTCACTTGAAACTGTACACCCCGGCTGCCACATGATGTGCCAGGTTGGCACCACCACACACCTGTGAAGGAATAGCCATGATTCAGAGAAATACACGATACCATGAACAGATTTCTAATATTAATAATACATGATATACTGGGTTTAGAAGTCTGGAAAGCCTTGGAGACGCAGGCTGTAAACAGAGAACAGGCTTCTGAGATAAAGATCAGTTGATAACAAAGTTGTAAACAAGCTTTGAAATGGGAATTAGTTAAATATACTAAAACAATGAAAGATTGAAGCAAACCATTGGCGCTTCTGAAAGGTCTAGAGTTTGGAGGTAACACAATGAGAAGACCCAGTTTAATGTGTTAAGAGCTAACACGTAAAACAGAAACACAAACATTAAAAGAGGCATGTGCCTTTGAAAACATGACATCAAGTAAAACAAACACCTGCTGGTCAAATAGTTTTTATGTTAATCTTGGATGACAGGAAACATGATTAAATATGTAACCAATTGAGATAGCTAGAAATGCATGAACCACTCTAGTCGAAGTGTCTTTAATTTATAGACATAGTAAATATGATACCAACAAGGAGATTTTGAAGATATAACTTCAATAGATGCACCAATCAATTACATTGTGTTTGTATTGAACTTGGAGCAGTAAGGAGAGTCACAATGTCTGCTAAAAACCAGTAAAGCCAATATTAAGAATTGAATGAAGAATCTTCAATAAGAATGGCATCAAACGGAAACCATTGTGGCGCTCGAGCTGCGGGTGGATGAATTTTGGAGCATGCGCGATGCTGAGAGGCTCGTGGATAGCACGTTTAGCGAGTTGTTCACGCCTCAGGGTAGGGCAGCACAGGGGGTGACCATCAGGCGGGGCAACAAAGGCAGGCAGGTAGTGCAGGGAACCCCTGCGGACATTCCCCTTTCAAACAAGTATACCGCTTTGGATGCTGTTGAGGGGGATGACTCACCAGGGGAAGGCAGCAGCAGCCAACTTCCTGGCACTGGGGGTGCTCCTGCTGCCCAGGAAGGGGGGAAAAAGAGTGGGAGAGCAATAGTGGTAGGGGATTCTATAGTAAGGGGAACAGATAGGCGTTTCTGTGGCCGTAGACGTGAATCCAGGATGGTTTGTTGCCTCCCTGGTGCCAGGGTCAAGGATGTCACTGAGTGGCTGCAGGGCATTCTGGAGGGGGAGGGTGAACAGCCAGTGGTCGTGGTCCACATTGGTACCAACGACATAGGTAAAAAGAGGGATGAGGTCCTGCATCAAGAATTTAGGGAGCTAGGTAACAGATTAAAGAGCAGGACCTCAAAGGTTGTAATCTCTGGATTACTCCCAGTGCCACGTGCTAGTAAGTATAGGAATGGGAGGATAGAGCAGATGAATGCGTGGCTAAAGAGTTGGTGTAGGGGGGAGGGTTTTACTTTCCTGGATCACTGGGCCTGCTTCTGGGAAAGGTGGGACTTGTACAAGTCGGACGGGTTGCACCTGAACCAGAGCGGGACAAATATCCTTGCGGGGAGGTTTGCTAGCACTGTTGGGGGGGGTTTAAACTAACTTGGCAGGGGGATGGGATACAGAGGGGAGCCGAAATAGGGGGGGATGTGCTGCCAATTATAGAGAAAGAAACAAGTCAGCTTGGTAGACAGGGCAAATATATAAGGGCAAGGCTGGATGGCATCTATTTTAATGCAAGGAGTCTTGCAAATAAGGTGGATGAACTGAAGGTGTTGATAAACACATGGGAGTATGATATTGTTGCTATCACGGAGACATGGTTGAGGGAAGGGCAAGACTGGCAGCTCAATATTCCAGGGTACAGAATCTTCAGGCGAGACAGAGGGGGAGGTATAAGAGGAGGGGGTGTCGCAATATTAATTAAGGAGTCAATTACTGCAGTAAGGAGGGATGATATATTAGCAGGGTCCTCTAATGAGGCCATATGGGTGGAGCTTAAAAACAAAAAGGGGGCAAGCACTTTGCTGGGAGTGTACTATAGGCCTCCAAACAGTCAGGGGGAGATAGAGGAACAGATATGTAGGCAAATCTCAGAGAAATGTGCAAATAATAGGGTAATAATAATGGGGGATTTCAACTTCCCCAATATTAACTGGGATAGTCAGAGTGTGAAAGGCTGAGAGGGTGTAGAATTCTTAAAGTGCATCCAGGAGAGCTTTTTGAGCCAGCATGTAGAAAGTCCTACAAGAGAGGGGGCGGTACTGGACCTAATTCTAGGGAATGTGGCCGGCCAAGTGGAAAAAGTGCTAGTAGGTGAGCACTTTGGTGATAGTGACCATAATATGGTAAGATTTAAGGTGGTCATGGAAAAGGACAGGGATGGGCCGGAAATAAAGGTTCTAAATTGGGGGAAGGCTGATTTTAATAGGATAAGGCAGGATCTGGCCAAAATGGACTGGGATCAGCTACTTGTAGGAAAATCCGCATCGGAGCAATGGGAGGCTTTCAGAAGGGAGATTGAGATCGTACAATGGCAACATGTTCCCGTAAAGGTCAAGGGTGGTTCCAAAAACCACAGGGAACCTTGGATGTCAGGGGATATACGAGAATGGATTAGGAAAAAAAGGAGGGCTTTTGGTAGATACAAAAGGCTAAAGACAGAGGAAGCCCTAGAGGAGTACAAAAAGTGCAGGGGGATACTTAAAAAAGAAATTGGGAGATCAAGGAGGGGCCATGAAATAACACTGGCGAGCAAAATAAAGGAAAATCCGAAGATGTTTTATAAGTATATTAAGGGTAAGAGGATAACTAGGGAAAAAATAGGGCCCATTAGGGACAAAAGTGGCAATCTGTGTGTGGAGCCGGAAGATGTAGGAGGGGTTCTAAATGAATTTTTGCATCTGTTTTCACTATGGAGAAGGACGATGTAGACATAGAAATAGGGCGGGGGGACTGCGATATGCTCGAACATATTAACATCGAGAGGGAGGAGGTATTGGCGGTTTTAGCTGGCCTAAAAATGGATAAATCCCCAGGCCCGGATGAAATGTATCCCAGGCTGCTTTGTGAGGCAAAGGAGGAGATTGCGGGGGCTCTAACGCATATATTCAGGACCTCTCTGGCCACAGCGGATGTGCCAGAGGACTGGAGAACCGCTAATGTAGTACCATTATTTAAGAAGGGTAGCAGGGAAAAACCGGGGAACTACAGGCCAGTGAGCCTAACATCAGTGGTAGGAAAATTATTGGAAAAAATCCTGAGGGGCAAAATTTGTCTCCACTTGGAGAGGCAGGGATTAATCAGGGATAGTCAACATGGCTTTGTCAAGGGAAGATCATGTCTGACTAATTTGATTGAATTTTTTGAGGGGGTAACTAGGTGTGTGGATGAGGGTAACGCAGTGGATGTGGTATACATGGATTTCAGTAAGGCCTTCGATAAAGTCCCGCACCGGAAACTGGTCAAGAAGGTAAGAGCCCATGGAATCCAGGGTGCCTTGGCACATTGGATACAAAACTGGCTTAGTGGCAGAAGGCAGAGGGTGATGGTCGAAGGTTGTTTTTGTGACTGGAAGCCTGTGGCCAGTGGGGTACCACAGGGATCGGTGCTGGGTCCCTTGCTGTTTGTGGTCTACATTAATGACTTGGATATGAATGTAAAGGGTATGATCAGTAAGTTCGCGGATGATACAAAAATTGGTAGGGTGGTAAATAGCGAGGAGGGTAGCCTCAGTCTGCAGGACGATATAGATGGGTTGGTCAGATGGGCGGAACAGTGGCAAATGGAATTTAACCCGGAAAAGTGCGAGGTGATGCACTTTGGGGGGACTAACAAGGCAAAGGAATACACAATGAATGGAAAGACCCGAGGCAAGACGGAGGGTCAGAGGGATCTGGGTGTGCAAGTACACAGATCCCTGAAGGCGGCGGAACAGGTGGATAAGGTGGTAAAAAAGGCATATGGCATTAGCCGAGGCATTGAATATAAGAGCAAGGAGGTTATGATGGAGCTGTATAAAACACTGGTTAGGCCACAGCTGGAATACTGTGTGCAGTTCTGGTCGCCACACTACAGGAAGGATGTGATCGCGTTGGAGAGGGTGCAGAGGAGGTTCACCAGGATGTTACCAGGGCTGGAGCGCTTCAGCTATGAAGAGAGACTGGGCAGATTGGGTTTGTTTTCCTTGGAGCAGAGGAGGCTGAGGGGGGACATGATTGAGGTATACAAAATTATGAGGGGCATAGATAGGATGGATGCTGAGGAGCTTTTTCCCTTAGTAGAGGGGTCAATAACTAGGGGGCATAGATTCAAGGTAAAGGGCGGGAGGTTTAGAGGGGATTTGAGAAAGAACTTTTTCACCCAGAGGGTGGTTGGAGTCTGGAACTCACTGCCTGAAAGGGTTGTGGAGGCAGAAACCCTCACAACATTTAAGAAGCATTTGGATGTGCACTTGAAATGCCATAGCATACAAGGCTACGGGCCAAATGCTGGAATATGGGATTAGATTAGACAGGGCTTGATGGCCGGCGCGGACATGATGGGCCGAAGGGCCTCTATCCATGCTGTATTACTCTATGACTCTATGACTCTATGACTCATTGCTGTCATTGTTTTTATGATGGTTTTTGGAACACCCAGAGGTAGAAAAATAATTACGCATGCAATAGTTGAATTGATAGTAAGATAGAAAGCATTCAAACAGAGGTATCAATAAAGACAATTAGCTGACATCAGCAGAGAACATCAAAGAAGAAACCACTGCCAAAAGTATATAAAACATAGACCTTTTCAACAGAAAGCAGAACTCGCTGAACGGGCAAAGCATTTCTTAACTCTTCAAAGGCATCTCTGTAAGGCCTAGAAATTGGGTTTTGGCTTAGCCAGGGCTTTAGCGCCGGAAATTAGTGCCGGCGCTAAGTCCCCTGCGCGCGCCAAAAATTCAGTGGCGCCGCGCCCAAACGGCTGCCGGCGCTACTGAAGGGTCTTAGCGCCTGGAAAAGGGCGCTAACTGCCGTTTCGCGCCGCAATTCCGGCGCTGCGGCACCCGATGCGGTGCGGCAGGCTGGGGAAGTGCAGGCCTCCTCCTTCCGTTAAGGAGGAGCTGCCTGCACCCGGCCGCGGCCCGCGCAAATCTCCTCAAAAATGAGCCCGGCACCTCGGACAAGTGCCGGGCTTGCATCTGTTCCGGGGGGGGGGGGGAGAAGTCCGGGGAGGGAGCTGCGGGCAGGCGGCCGGCGGGAAAGCGGCCGGCCGCCGCGCCTCCTTAAAGCGCCGGCGCAGACTCCGGCAGCACTCGTTTGCCGGAGTCTTAGTTGCGGCTGCCACTGGCGAGGCGGCCGCAACTGAATTTCGGCTTGGGGCCGGGTTACCACGGCAACCGGGACGCTGCGCACACCGATGACGTCATCGGTGCCGGCGCAGCGCTACCGGTCTACCGCCGCGGAAGGGCCCCAGGCAATTTAGGAACCGGCGCCAATTGCAGCGCTAGGCCCTCTAGCGCCGCAAAATCGGTGCTAAGGGCACTGAATTTCTAGGCCTGTGTCTTTAACTATGAGTCTCGGAAAGTCAAAGTGATTGATTTTGGTGTATGTTCTGGATTTAGAAATAAGTAAGAAATAAGAAATGTAACGAAGTAAAGATTTGAGAATTAGGATCCCTGAGAAATTAGAAATGTAAGCTAATTGTATTTTGAATTGTTACTGTTGTGACAGATTCAACAGATGCTGAGTATTTCCAGCATTTTCTGTTGTTATTTCAGATTTCCAGCATCCGCAATATTTTGCTATTATATATATTTTTAGAATTGTCTCAAAGAGTAATTCTGTATAAACTCGTGAACCCACATTTCTGTACATTCTTTTGTAAGGAGTTGCAGAATTCTGGGGGGTATTCCGAACCCTCATAATATCCAGAAGGTTACAGCCTAGTTCAACTTATTAAAAGTACTATCTGGAGGATGGTAATATCTTCAGTGGTTCCTTTCCTTTAGGGAGAGATAGCCTGAACCTTTAGACCCATTTAAGCATCTTAGGGAATTCGGCTATCTCTAACTTAAATTGAGGGTGAACGTCTGGGGAATATGTCTGATCTGGGATAGCCCAAAAGGGCTAGGACTGTAATTATCCCTTCAGATGGCGCACAACGAGTGTGTTAACGAGTTGATACAGAACCTATACTTATATTAATATCTATATCCACATTGTAGATTGTTAAGTATAGAAGGAATGTTTACTGACAGTGGTTCTAAGACCCAGATTTAAGTCTCTTGAGACGACAAGACCCTGATCAGGCCTTGTAGAGCTTAAATCCGAACTCCCTCAAAATACCATGGAGGTCTAGAAGCTTCTTATAAAGTTCATATTAAATCCTAACCGAGGTTAGGTCCTGACAAAATATTAAACCCTAACTGATGTTAGGTCCTGATGAAATATTAAGCCCTAACCGAGGTTAGGTCTTGAAGAAATGGCAAATCCTGTCGGAATTGGCCAAGTCTCTTTATTAGAAAATTTAAATGATTGCTTTATTAGGGGAAATAATCCTATCCCTGTACCTCCACAAAACCAAGTGATAATTTTTGAAATAGAAGGCTTTGATGCCAAAGGAGTCGTTAGAACTCATGGCATGATTAATTTTGAACCAGGGGATACAGAATATCCTGTGGGATAATCAAACGAATACTCCAAATCCAATAAATACCTTAATGATAAGGTCCACACCTACACAATTAGCCTAATGAATGGTGCCCAACAAGGTAGTGGCAACCATGGCTGAATAGCAGGACCCGGAGCAGCCTATGCTCCTGGGGGCCATGGATTCCGGTTAAGGTGGCAAACTCATGATGAAATAAATGACAACAATATTCGAGAAAACTATAGGCAGCTTAGAATCCATTATAATCAATGCCAACAGTCACTAGCTCACTCTTATCTAAATGCTGGAGGTGCAATGATTAATGGTCCAGTAAACCAACCCCAGCAACCACAAATTGCACCCCTAGGTCAAGTAAACCTGAGCTCTATCTACACAATGTTTGGTAAACCAGGAAACACCAGCCAGGAAAAAACCTGCTGGATTCTAACTAACTTTGATAAATTGGAAACCTGTTGCCAAGTTTGGAATGCTCAAAACCTGAGGCAACTACTGCAAATGATACTAAGTTCAGACTTAATTCCCCCATTAAACCAGTGCAACAGCTGGGTTCAAATATACGCTTATGTTCTCACGGCAACTCGGGATGGGCATGTAATGGGTTCAATCAAGGAAATGCTCACTAATACAGCCACAACTAAAGGGCAGGTAGCTGCCTACAGATTAGGCAAAGTACTTACACAGGATAACTGGGACATTGTCTACGGTTGCCTGGCCAATCAATACCAAAATACAGCCCTCAAACTTGCCTGTGAGGGTGCTCTAAATGATTATCGCGATAACCAACAAAGATGGGATAATGTCAATCGCACTATCCAATTAAATCATGACCTCTTAGGTCTACCCCAAACTAAACCTATAATGAGTTCAGAAACTAGGGATAAAAAAATGAAGAAGGCACCTTTGGTACTCAGAAAGAAGGACTGTATGGAGCTAAGTCTCAAGTCCACCCTGCCCAGACACAAACTCATGGCTCAGGACCCCCAAGAGGGTATTCCAAAAGGTTTACACCCCCAACCCGCCCACAATATGAGACAGATTTCTCCCCAGAAAGATGGGATAGATGAGGGGCTAGACCTCGAAAGGAAAGCAAAGGACAGTGGACTCCCTATGGGGACAGCTTTTACGCTGGCCAAAGTTATCAAAGAGTCATGGGAGGGTACTGGGAAAACCGAAATTGGGATCAAAAAGATTCCCGGCAGAGCCAACGTCCACCTCAACAGGAGGATCATCAAGAAAGTAAATGGTCCGATAAACCCCATCAGGGATCTGGAAAATATTAAATCCCCAAGAGAGAGGAACAAAAATCAGTTAAGTTAATTAAAGATAAAGCAATAAATGAACCTCAGCATCTTGAGGATGATCAATCCCAGCATTGAAGGCCTGGCACCCAGTCAGGACCTTTTGAATTCCCCTATACCTTGGCAACCTTGCCCACAAACGAACACAGCTTGATCGAACTTGTCCAGAAGGGGGAGGTAAAGACCTTCTCGAGCAACTCATTAATAAATACTATCTTTAACTACAAGCCATTCAAATCAATGTGGAAAGATAGAGCATCTCTCCATCATGGAGGATGATAATACAGAAGAGAGAATCAAACAAATACTTATGAGGCCACTTACAGAATATCATCAAGTTATTTACTGTGATGGATCGTCAATGACGATTACAAAGAGACACCCCAACAATCCTCAGCTAGGATGGGGATAGTAGTAGGGACTTTGAAATTCCTATTCTTTATATCCAAAAGAATTACTGTTTAAACCCCTTGGCCATAAGACAGCGCAATATGCTGAAGCCGCAGCATTATGGTGTGTTTTAAAGAAAGCAGACTTTATTAAACCCACACTGTGGGAAGATATTCTCCATTCGAGAATGGAGAAAAAGAAGTGTCAGGTGATTCATGTAAATGGGCATACCACTGGAACAGTACACGCCTTACAGACGAACAAGCAAAACGTTTGGTCTGCATGATACCCCCTCGAGAGGGGCCTGCCAATGTTAGTATAATCACTAGGGCAGAATGGGCAGCTAATCAGGATGAGGAACTGATTCAGCTATTAGACCCAATAACAGAGAATCCACCAGAATGTCCACCAAGGTACTTTTACTCGGAAACCCCTATGGGTATTGTACTAGTTAAGTGGCCCAAAGGAAACCGAGAAGTACCCCCGAGCCACAAACGAGAACAGCTTGTAAAAGAAGCTCACAAGGGCATAAGTCAATCATATTGTAGTGCCAGAATAACATTATGCAAATTGACCCTCTTATATTGGTGGCCAGGCATGCTTAAAGCCTGTAAAATATAGGTGGCAAATTGTGAGCCATGCTATTCAACCAATAAGTCATCAGTAAACTAAGCCACTACCATTGGCACTGTGAAAGCTGATGAGCAAATGGGAAAATTCTTTATTGACTTTATTTGACCACTTCCCCCATTTTTGGGATATAGACATATTCTTGTTTGTGTGGATGGATGCACTTCCTTCTGCTGGCTGGTCCCCACAAACTGTTTCAGAAAATGCACTCGCCAGGGCTATTTCTGATATAATTACTGTAGCTGGTGCACTCAAAATCTTACACTCCGATTAAGGCAGAGCCTTTGTCTCTAAGGTCTTTAAAGACTATTGCAAACAAAGGGGGATTGGGTTAGAGCACAGCATGCCATGTCATCCGCAATCAGCGGGGCTGGTGGAATGTAAAAAATCAGGAAGTAATAAAGTTATTGGTCAAACTATTGAGAATCAGGGAAATAAGTGGACCACCAGCATTCTGGAAGTACAGGTATCACTCAATAATATGTCCACATCTGCATCAGGGACAGTGTCCCCTAAGAAACTTCATATTACCTGATGTATGGGGTAGAGATGCATATACTGCTTACCCATAGTTCTTTTATTGCCTCTACACACACTGAGTCCTTGATCCGACAGCGACAGTTAGAAAAAAAAGTAACAAAAGAGATTCATCAAAATGATCAGAGGATAAGGGAAGCAAATAGGCAGAAAAAAATTAAAAATAAAGTATGGCAACCCATAGTCAGAGAATGGGTACAGGAAAATAAGTTCGAGCAGAAACCTGGTTTAAGACTGAAGTGGAAAAATCCTGTTCAAATACAGTCTGTTATTAACGAAAGAACAGTTAAAATACATATTAACCAGCCGAATGGCAAGTCTATTTTTAAAACTGTCTCCATAGACAATATCAAAAAATATCCTGAAGGATACCGAAAAGGAGGAACAATACCAGGTGCAGTCGTACACTTGGCTTTAAAGACCCAGCTTGGAGCACAACACAGGAAATGGTTGCGATCGAAATACTGACGACGGGAAGTCAGAAGGTGTCACCGACACTTCTACGCGTTGTTTGGCAATGCATCAGGAATTGGATTTGCGAAAAGCAACAACCGAAACAAGGAAAGATCAACGAGTTACTTCAGTGAAGGAGGAAGACACAGTGGATAAAGAAGGAATCAACTGAGTGCCTGGTAAGGCCTTAACGACAACACGCATCTGTACACACGCTGGATCGAAGAACAGCGTGTAAAGCTTCAACTAGTTTCAACTGACGTTTTCTTGATTCGTATGAATAACTCATCTCTACGGAACATACATCTGCCGATTGGACATTCTAAGGACATTGTTGTTTCACTCATAGTATGACTATGTACTTATCATCCTTTTAAATTGTGTACAATTAAAATAAGACTAAACATTGTCCTAGGATGACTTCAAAGGAACTTTCATGTAGCACATGATCGTGCATCTTGTAAGATTAATATGCTATTGTAACCTCATGAGCAATATTGACCAAACTCGGCCCTGAAGTTTCAAGCTCATCTTTTGGTCAAGGTGGGGGTGCGAAGGAATAGCTATGATTCAGAGAAATACACGATACCATGAACAGATTTCTAATATTATTAATACATGATATACTGCATTTAAAAGTCTGGAAAGCCTCAGAGACGCAGGCTGTAAACAGAGAACAGGCTTCTGAGATAAAGATCAGTTGATAACAAAGTTGTAAACAAGCTTTGAAATGGGAATTAGTTAAATATACTAAAACAATGAAAGATTGAAGCAAACCATTGGCGCCTCCGAAAGGCTTAGAGTTTGGAGGTAACACAATGAGAAGACCCAGTTTAATGTGTTAAGAGCTAACACGTAAAACAGAAACACATACATTAAAAGAGGCATGTGCCTTTGAAAACATGACATCAAGTAAAACAAACACCTGCTGGTCAAATAGTTTTTATGTTAAACTTGGATGACAGGAAACACGATTAAATATGTAACCAATTGAGATAGCTAGAAATGCATGAACCACTCTGGTTGAAGTGTCTTTAATTTATAGACATATAGTAAATATGATACCAACAAGGAGATTTTGAAGATATAACTTCAATAGCTGCACCAATCAATTACATTGTGTTTGTATTGAACTTGGAGCAGTAAGGAGAGTCACAATATCTGCAAAAACCAGTAAAGCCAATGTTAAGAATTGAATGAAAAATCTTCGATAAGAATGGTATCAAACAGAAACCATTGCTGTCATTGTTTTTATGATGGTTTTTGGAACACCTAAAGGTAGAGAAATAATTATGCATGCAATAGTTGAATTGATAGTAAGATAGAAAGCATTCAAACAGAGGTATCAATAAAGACAATTAGCTGACATCAGCAGAGAACATCAAAGAAGAAACCACTGCCAAAAGAGTGTAAAACATAGACCTTTTCAACAGAAAGGCATAACTCATGGAACGGGCAAAGCGTTTCTCAACTCTTCAGAGGCATTTCTGTAAATTTTTAACTATGAGTCTCGGGAAGTCAAAGTGATTGATTTTGGTGGATGTTCTGGATTTAGAAATAAGTAAGAAGTAAGAAATGTAATGAAGTAAAGATTTGAGAATAAGGATCTCTGAGAAATAAGAAACGTAAGCTAATTGTATTTTGAATTGTTAATGTTGCGACAGATTCAACAGCTGTTAACTGAATGTCAGCTCTTAAATAAAACTATATATTTTTAGAATTGTCTCAAAGAGTAATTCTGTATAAACTCATGAACCCACATTTCTGTACACTCTTTTGTAAGGAGTTGCAGAATTCTGGGGGGTATTCCAGATCCTCATAATATCCAGAAGGTTACAGTCTAGTTCAACTTATTAAAAGTACTATCTGGAGGATGGTCATATCTTCAGTATTTCCTTTCCTTTAGGGAGAGATAGCCTAAACCTTTAGACCCATTTAAGCATCTTAGGGAATTTGGCTATCTCTAACTTAAGTTGAGGGTGAACGTCTGGGGAATACGTCTGATCTGGGGTAGTCCAAAAGGGCTAGGACTGTAATTATCCCTTCATACCAACACCTAAAGCATCCCTACAATGCCCATGCCATTCCTTTCACACTCATTACCATTGCGGGGGGTACCGTTATGTCTCACCATTCACTGCAACTCACTAAGCCACTTCCAAAGGTGCACAAAAAGCTGTCCAAGAACGCAGCATTGAAAATAAAGCTTTCAATGTTTGACAGCACATTAACAGAAACTTCACATGAACATTGGATAAAATACCCAAATGCCTCCCTTGAGTGTTGTTAGTTGGCATGATTGGACTAGGATGAGGGTGAGTGTGAGGGGTGGCTAGTGAGATGGGGAAGTGATAATGTAGATAGAGAGGGATAAGTGGAGGTGCAAGGTAGGTTGGTGTGAGTAACGATGTGCAGAGTTAGGGTATGGAAGGCAGAGTGATGGGGATGTGATGAGAGGCACAGGAGAATGAGGTTGAGTGTGGCTTTGCAGTATCATTTAGTGCTAGAAACATAGAAGATAGGAGCAGGAGTAGGCCATTCAGCCCCTCAAGCCTACTCCACCATTCAATGAGATCATGGCTGATCATCCAAACTCAGTACCTTCTCCCCATATCCCTTGATCCCTTTAGCCTTAAGAAATACATCTAACTCCTTCTTGAATATATTTAATGAATTGGCCTCAACTGCCTTCTGTGGTAGAGAATTCCACAGGTTCACCACTCTCTGGGTGAAGAAAATCCTCCTCATCTCTGTACTAAATGGCTTACCCCTTATCCTTAGACTCTGACTCCTTGTTCTGGACTCCCCCGCCATCGGGAACATCCTTCCTGCATCTAGTCTGTCTAGTCCTGTTGTGGCAGAGCCACCAAGGGACTCTTATATTGATGTACATAATTATCTGTAACAGAATGAATCTGTACGTGTATTCATTTTACTACATGTAAATAGCACGGTCTCTAAAGGGTTAAGACCAAACGCGATGACGTCACCACATGGGTCACGTGACGTTCCCAATGGCGGGAAACGTGATGACGTCATGACGTCAGAGGGAGGAGCCCTCTCTCTCAGTCCTCGTGGAGACAGCATTGAGCATAGGCCTGTTTGTTAGTTCTCCTGCATTTGATTGTTAATTCTGCAAAACAGTATTAAACTTAGTTTAGTTAACTGACTGACTCGATTTCAGTCTTTTGATTAGGAACCTGACAATTCCTACAGTGGTGACCCCGAACTTTCGCGAACGATCTTAGCGGATGAAGCGACGTGCAATGAGATGATGGAAGCGAACGCGGTGGCGTTGAAGCTTCCTCAGTTCTGGGGACAACAGGCGGCCTCCTGGTTCATGCAAGCGGAAGCTCAGTTTGAACTGCGAAATATCGTGGCAGATCAGACCCGTTACCTCTACGTGGTCTCCGCACTCGACGGCTCCACGGCTTCAAGGATCATCAACCTGCTTCAAAACCCCCCGGTCGACGGCAAGTACGAAATGCTAAAAGCACGGTTAATTCAGGTTTTCGGCGTCACGAAGGCGGAACGTGCACGCCGTTTACTTACTCTGCCCGGGTTAGGTGACTCCAAGCCATCGGAGTTGATATGCCAGATGCTCACACTCCTTGGCTCCAAACCGCAATGCTTCCTCTTTCGGGAGTTGTTTTGAGCCAATTGCCCGAGCAGGTACAGGCAGCCCTCGCAAGATCAGATGCTACGGATTGTGTCGCACTAGCCGCTGAGGCGGACACCATTTATGCAGTCACGCAGCAGAACTGTGCCGCCACGAGGTGACCTGCCCCATCGCGGATTCCGCCCCGACGCCTCCAGCGCTCGGCTTGTGCTTTTACCATGCCCGTTTCGGCGTGAGAGCCAGATGCTGCCGGCCTCCCTGCAGTTTAACGCCTCCACTGAAGAAAAGACACCAGCGCCAAGTCCGGGAAAGGCAGCCCGAGCCTGAGGGATGTCCCACGGCCGCGATGGCGATCGGCGATTCCGGGAAGCTCCTTTATATTACTGATTCCATCTCCGCCTGACGGTTTCTCTGCGACACAGGGGCGCAGTGTAGCATCCTGCCTGCCTCCGTCCTCGACATCCGGACTGGGAGGCGTGGTTTTCCCCTCCAGGCCGCCAACGGCGGTGCTATCTGCACTTTTGGTAAACGGCGAGCCCAAGTGTGTTTCGGCGGACATCGTTTTCAATGGGATTTCATCACCGCCAAAATCTCGTAAGCCATCCTCGGCGCAGATTTCTTATGCGCCAACAGCCTTTTGGTGGACGTGAGAAATCGCTGTCTGATTAACGCGGCCACCTTCAACTCCATCCCTTGTTTCCGCAGCACAGTTGTGTCGCACACGGTTTCCTGTGCTACGCCAGTGCCTAACGAATTGACTTGCCTGCTCGGGGAATTTCCGGAGCTAACCAAGCCTACTTTCTCCTCATCAACCGCCAAACACGGCGTGGAGCACCACATCGCAATGACCGGCTCTCCGGTTTACGCACGAGCTCGGCGCCTGGAACCCACCAAACTCGCGGCCGCTAAAGCAGAATTCGCCACAATGGAGCGGTTGGGGATTATTCGCCGGTCGAATAGTCCCTGGTCCTCACCACTCCATATCGTCCCGAAACCCGGTGGCGGATGGCTGCCATGCGGTGACTACCGACGCCTTAATGACGTTACAGCCCCCGATCGGTGCCCAATACCCCATATACAGGATTTCTCCGCGCAGTTGGCGGGAAAGTCAATATTCTCGAAGGTCGACCTCGTACGGGGACACCATCAGGTGCCGGTACACCCCCAAGACATCCAAAAGACGGCGGTCATTACTCCCTTCGGCCTCTTCGAGTTCCTCCGGACGCCATTTGGGCTTAAGAATGCGGCGCAGGCGTTTCAGTGTCTGATGGATTCGGTGCTGCAGGACTTTCCCTTTTTATTCGTCTACCTTGACGATATTCTGATCGCCAGCTCCAGCAAAAAGGAACAAATCTGCCAGTTGCGCACCCTCTTTCGCCGCCTCCATCAACATGGTTTGATAATCAACCTGGCCAAATGTCGGTTCGGCCTACCACATATCGACTTCTTGGGCCACCGCATCACTTCAGAGGGTGCGATGCCGCTTCAGTCAAAGGTAGAGGCGATTACAGCGTTCCCACGGCCGCAGTCCATCAAGGCCCTCCAGGAGTTCCTGGGTATGGTATATTTTTATCACCGTTTCGTTCCCAGGGCTGCTCAACTAATGCAACCACTCTACGAGGCTCTCACAGGAAAGCCGGGTAAAGGGCCCGTGGTTTGGATGCCCGAGATGGACTGCGCCTTCAGCGACTCTTGCAAACGCCGCTATGTTGGCACACCCACTGCCGGGTGCCACTATCGCTCTCGCGACCGATGCTTCGGACTACGCCATAGACGCCGTGCAAGAACAATGGGTCGGCGGCACGTGGCAGCCACTGGCGTTTTTTAGTCGCCAACTACGACGTAATGAGCGCAAATACAACATGTTTGACAGGGAGTTGTTAGCGCTGTTTCTGGCTATCCGCCATTTTCGATTTTTATTAGAGGGACGCCACTTCACCGCGTTCGTGGATCACAAGCCACTGACGTTTGCCATGGCCAAGGCCGCCAAACCGTGGTCGGCTCGACAGCAGCGACAACTTACCTTTATTTCGGAGTTTACTACCGACATCCAACACGTGGCCGGAAAGGACAACGTGGTGGCTGATTGTCTTTCGCGTGCGACCGTCCAAGCCGTTCAGCTGGGGATCGACTATTCCCAACTGGCTGCCGACCAAGCCACCGATCCGGAAACACAGGCGTTCCGTTCCGACTCCTCCTGCCTCCAGCCAGCAGATGTGCAGTTCCACTCAGCAGGCACCTCTGTGCTCTGCGATGTCTCCTTGGGGGATCCCCGCCCGATCGTTCCGACCTCCTGGCGTCACAAAGTTTTCGATGCCATACACGGACTTTCGCATCCTGACGTGAAGGCCTCTCAAAGATTACTGGCATCTAAATTCGTCTGGAGAGGGATGCGTAAAGATGTTCGCGACTGGGCTAACACTTGCGTCGTGTGTCAAAAATCTAAGGTTCAATGACATGTAAAAGCCCCCTTGGCCACTTTCGAAGTGCCAGAATGCCATTTCGACCATGTCCACGTCGACCTCGTTGGACCGCTTCCGCCATCACAAGGGTTCACACACCTCCTGACCATGGTCGACTGCACTACAAGATGGCCAGAGGCAGCTCCTTTGACATCTACCACCTCCGCTGATGTCGCCAGGGCTTTTATCTCCTCGTGGGTCGCACGTTTCGGTGTCCCGTCAGATATTTCGTCCGACCGCGGTCCACAGTTTTCGTCTGAACTTTGGAATGCTGTAGCCTCAGGTTTGGGCACCAAACTCCATCGCACCACGGCCTACCACCCGCAGGCGAACGGGTTGTGTGAGCGGTTCCATCGGTTGCTAAAAGCATCGCTTAGGGCCACCCTTCAGGGCACGGCATGGGGGGATCGGCTTCCGTGGGTTCTGCTTGGTTTGCGCACAGCGCCTAAAGAAGACCTGCAGTCATCTTCCGCGGAACTGGTGTACGGCCAACCACTCCGGGTGCCGGGCGATTTCTTGCCATCGCCAACTAAGCCGTGGTCCGCGGCTGATCAACTCAGCACCCACCGAGAAACGGCCGACTCCTTTAAGCCGATTCCGATGTCGCACCACGGCCTTCCTTCCTCTCATATTCCAACGGAGTTAAGGCGGGCCGAGTTTGTCTTCGTTCGCCATGATGCCCATCACGGTCCACTCCAGCCCCCTTATGCGGGCCCCTTCCGGGTGCGGGAGACAGGCGACAAGAGTTTTTTGGTCGACATCGGGGGCAAACCCGACTACATTTCGATTGACCAACTCAAGCCCGCGCACCTGGACCTCGACCGGCCGGTCGAAACTGCACAGCCAGCACGCCGTGGTCGACCGCCTGCTGCTACGACGTCCGAACGGATCGTTCCACCTGTCAGCCCATCTACCGGTCAACAAATTCCTCTCTGGGAATATAGGAGTCGTTCGAACAGACTTGTCCGACCTTCTCTTCGATTGACTGTCACTGTTAAAGACAATTCTGGGGGAGCGCATGTGGCAGAGCCACCAAGGGACTCTTATATCGATGTACATAATTATCTGTAACAGAATGAATCTGTACCTGTATTCGGTTTACTACATGTAAATAGCGCGGTCTCTAAAGGGTTAAGACCAAACGCGATGACGTCACCACATGGGTCACATGACATTCCCAACGGTGGGAAACGTGATGACATCATGACGTCAGAGGGAGGAGCCCTCTCTCTCAGTCCTCGTGGAGCCAGCATTGAGCATAGACCTGTTTGTTAGTTCTCCTGCATTTGATTGTTACTTCTGCAAAACAGTATTAAACTTAGTTTAGTTAACTGACTGACTCGATCTCAGACTTTTGATTAGGAACCTGACAATTCCTACACTGTTACAATTTTATAAGTTTCAATGAGATCTACTGGGATCATTGGAAGGTTTGTGCCACTGCAGCCTGGTCCTCCTAACGATATCCCTGCTTGTGCTCTCCTGTGCAATGAGCAACCAAGCTGCGTTGATCTCCTGGGGAGGTCTCCTCCGCCCATGGGAAGGGAAGAGAACCTCCTTGTGTGCAGTGACTCTCCCCATAGCATATGGAGGGATTCATGGGAGAGCCTGGGTGCAGGTGGCACCCCAGTGCAGTACCTGTCAGTGTTTGCAGCACCTCAATGCTGCAGACCACTGACAAAACAAGTCAAAATAAATTTGCGCACGGTCCCTTTAAGGGAACCGGCTGATGATGCATCATCAAGTGACATCATCAGACCCGCTTCCATCAGTTGGCCAGCAAACGCATAAGGTGGGCTGAGATCCTAAAAGTGGAATATAGGGAGTTAGGAGATAAATTAAAAAACAGGACTCAAAGGTAGTAATCTCAGGATTGCCACCAGTGCCACGTGCTAGTCAGAGTAGAAATAGAAGGATACTTCAGATTAATACGTGGCTCGAGGAATTGTGCCAGGGGGAGGGATTCAAGTTCCTGGGACATTGGAACCGGTTCTGGGGGAGGTGGGACCAGTTCAAACTGAACGGTTTGCACCTGGGCAGGGCTGGAACTGATGTCCTAGGGGGAGTGTATGCTAGTGCTGTGGGGGAGGGTTTAAACTAAAATGGCAGGGGCTTGGGAACCTGAGCAGGGAGACAGAGGAAAGGGAAACATGGACAAAAGCAAAAGATAGGAAGGAGAAAAACAAAAGTGGCAGTCAGAGAAATCAACGGTTTAAATCAAACGTGGCCACAGTAAATAATAATTCGAATAGGTCTAAGAGCGTTAAAAAAACAAGCCTGAAGGCTTTGTGTCTTAATGCGAGGAGCATTTGTAATAAGGTGGATGAGTTGGCTGCGCAAATAGAGGTAAACGAATATGATTTGGTTGGGATTACAGAAACGTGGCTCAAGGATGGCCAAGACTGGGAACTCAACATCCAGGGGTATTCGATATTCAGGAAAGATAGGCAAAAAGGTAAGGGAGGTGGGGTAGCATTACTGGTTAAAGAAGGGATTAATACAATTGTAATGAAGGATATTAGCTCTGATGATGTGGAATCTGTATGGGTAGAATTGAGAAATACTAAGGGGAAGAAAACATTAGTGGGGGTGGTATATAGACCTCCAAACAGTAAGGCGGAGGTTGGGGATGGCATTAAAAGGGAGATTAAAGAAGCATGCAATAAGGGCACAGTAGTCATCATGGGTGACTTTAATCTACATATAGATTGGGCCAACCAAATTAGTAACAATACTGTGGAGGAGGAATTCCTGGGGTGTTTACGGGATGGTTTCCTGGACCAATATGTCGAGGAACCAACCAGAGATCAGGCCATCTTAGACTGGGTATTATGTAACGAGAAAGGATTAATTAGCAATCTTGTTGTGCGAGGCCCCTTGGGTCAGAGCGATCATAATATGATCGAATTCTTCATTAAGATGGAGAATGAAGTAGTTGACTCAGAGACTAGGGTCCTCAATTTAAATAAAGGAAACTACAATGGTCTGAGGAGCGAGTTGGGTAGGATTGATTGGGGAATGGCACTCAAAGGGTTGACGGTGGATAGGCAATGGCAAACATTCAAAGACTGAATGGATGAGCTACAGAATTTGTTCATCCCAGTTTGGCATAAAAATAAAACAAAAAAGGTGACTCAACCGTGGCTAACAAGGGAAATTAGGGATAGCATAAGATCCAAGGAGAGGACATATAAATTGGCCAGAAAAAGCAATAATCCTGAGGATTGGGAGCAGTTTAGGATTCAACAAAGTAGGACAAAGGGATTAATTAAGAAAGGGAAAATAGAATATGAGAGTAAGCTTGCAGGGAACATAAAAACTGACTGTAAAAGCTTTTATAGATATGTAAAGAGAAAAAGATTGGTGAAGTCAAGCGTAGGTCCCTTGCAGTCAGAATCAGGGGAATTTATAATGGGGAACAAAGAAATGGCAGACCAACTAAATACATATTTTGGTTCTGTCTTCACAAAGGAGGACACAAATAACCTCCCAGAGATGCCGAGGAACATAGGGTCTGATGAAAGGGTGGAACTGAAAGAAATCAGTATTTGTAGGGAAATGGTGTTCGGAAAATTGATGGGACTGAAGGCCAATAAATCCCCAGGGCCTGATAATCTACATCCCAGGTACTTAACGAAGTGGCCCTAGAAAAAGTAGATGCATTGCTGGTCATCTTCCAGAACTCGATTGAATCTGGAACAGTACCCATGGATTGGAGGGTAGCTAATGTTACCCCACTATTCAAAAAAGGTGGTAGAGAAAAAGCGGGTAATTATAGACCGGTAAGCCTGACATCGGTAGTGGGGAAAATGCTAGAGCCCATTATAAAAGATGTAATAGCAGAGCACTTGGAAAGCAGTGACAGGATTGGATAAAGTCAACATGGCTTTACAAAAGGTAAATCATGCTTGACTAATCTACTGGAACTTTTTGAGGATGTAACTGGTAAAATAGAGAAGGGAGAACCAGTGGATGTGGTGTATTTGGACTTTCAGAAGGCTTTCGATAAGGTCCTACATAAGAGATTAGCGTGCAAAATTAAGGCACATGGGATTGGGGGCAAGGTATTGACTTGGATAGAGAACTGGTTGGCGAACAGAAAGCAAAGATTTGGAATAAATGGGTTGTTTTCCGAGTGGCAGGCAGTGACTAGTGGGGTACCGCAAGGATCGGTCCTAGGACCCCAGCTGTTCACAATATATATTAATGATCTGGATGAGGGAATTGGATGTAATATCTCCAAATTTGCAGACGACACAAAGCTGGGTGGGAGGGTATGCTGTGAGGAGGATGTCGTGAAACTCCAGTACGATTTGGACAGGTTGGGTGATTGGGCAGAAACATGGCAAATGCACTATAACGTGGATAAATGTGAGGTTATCCACTTTGGTGGCAAAAACAGGAAGGCAGATTATTATTTGAATGGCAATAGATTGGGAGAAGGGGAAGTGCAAAGAGACCTGGGTGTTCTTGTGCACCAGTCGCTGAAGGGAAGCATGCAGGTGCAGCAGGTGGTTAAGAAGGCAAAAGGTATGTTGGTCTTCGTAGCAAGAGGGTTCGAGTACAGGAACAAGGATGTCTTGCTACAGTTGTACAGGGCCTTGGTGAGACCGCACCTTGAGTATTGTGTGCAGTTTTGGTCGCCTTATCTGAGGAAGGACTGTTGTGTCCGTCAGTAGTAAGACACAGACTGCAGGAGAACGGTACAACAGGTGTTTACTCAACGTGGCTCACTCTGGAACTGAACTGTACAGATTATTACTCAGTGCTATATACAGGTGTGGTCACTGCCGGTACTACAGTATACATGAGCTGTAAAAAGTAGTTCCCCCCTTAAAGGTATATACATTGCAATTCCTCCCCTTTTAGATTAACAGTACCATAACACTCATTTAACAATTAAATATCAAACTAATTACAATTAACACTTTTAACATACAACATTAGCTGAAAATAGTCCATTTATATATTCAGTCTTTGGGGAGGCTTCCTGATCCTTTCTGGATAGCGCCTTTCCCGAGTTTCTCGTTCTTGGTGCGGAGGCGATTCTGGCACCCTGTCGTCGGTTGGGTCATCAGCTTCCGATGCTACTGTTTCTGGGGTAGATGCGACCTGTACGTCGGTTTCCTCACCAGGTACGTATGGGTGAGGCATGGGGTTGACTTGTTCCTGTGACTCTAGGATCTGGTCAGCATGGTGTCTCACGATGTTCTCCCCAACGTCCACTGTGTACATTAGTGGGCCCTGCCGTGTGCATATCGTTCCTGGCTGCCATTTTTCTGTTCGGTAGTCGCGGGCCAAGACTGCTTGCCCTACATTGAAGCTCCTTGTTGGCTTCTCATGGATGTGCTGGAATTGCTTACTCTCAACATCTCTTCGTACGTTTGGTCTGAGCAAATCCAGGCGAGATCTTAACCTTCGGTTAAAGAACATCATGGCCGGGGCCTGGTTGGTGACTGCATGTGTCGCATTCAGGTAGGCGAACAGGAAATTGTCCACCTTATGCTGCAGCGGAATGTTGTCATTGTACATAGCCTTTATTGCCTTCTTAAAGGTTTGTACGAACCTCTGAGCCAATCCATTTGTGGCTGGATGATACGGGGCGGATGTGTAATGCCTTACCCCATTCTTCTTCATAAACCTCCGGAACTCTTCGGTCACAAACTGTGGTCCGTTATTGGAGCAAATCTGTTCTGGCAAGCCATTCCTGGCAAAAATGGTCCGTAGGACTGCAATAGTTTTCTCCGTGATGGTGGAGGACATTTTGATGACCTCAGGCCATTTCGAGTGCGCATCCACGGCTATTAAAAACATTGAGTCCATTAATGGAACAGCAAAATCAATATGCACCCATTGCCATGGAGATGAGGGCCACTCCCATGGGTGTAGAGGGGCATGTGGTGGTGCATTTTGGACTTTCTGGCATCCTGAGCAGCTCTTGGTCAGGTCCTCGATTTGTTGATTGATTCCCGGCCACCACACATAAGCCCTGGCTAGGCTTTGCATTTTTATCCCTACCAGATGACCCTCATGAAGTTCATTGAGCACTCTATCCCTTAACTTGGGTGGAATTACCACTCGGGATCCACACATCAAGGTCCCCTGGCACACTGACAGCTGTTCTCTTCTTGTTGAGAATGCTGGCAACAGTGAGTCGCCATGTGCTGGCCATCCCTTCACCGTCAAATCATATACCCGAGACAGTGTCGGGTCATTTCAGGTCTCCTTTTCTATACGAGCGTTAGTTACCGGTAGGTATTCAGCTATAGTCGAATGAAATATTTCGACAGGATCCACTGCTGGTGCTTCCTCCGCAATAGGCAGTGGCAGGCGTGATAGCCCATCAGCATTTCCATGCTGTTTTGTGCCCTTATATTCAATCTCACAGTGGTGCGCCCCTAGAAAGAGTGACCATCTTTGTAGTCGTTGCGCAGTCATCACTGGAACGCCCTTCTTCGGATTAAAAATGGAGACAAGAGGCTGGTGGTCAGTCAGCAAGGTGAATTTCTGCCCGTGCAGATAGTGATTGAACTTTTTCACTCCCCACACTAGGCTGAGGGCCTCCCTGTCAATCTGGGTGTAGTTACGCTTGGCTGAGGTTAGTGATCGCAGCGCAAAGGCTATTGGCCTCTCTGAGCCGTCCGAGGATTTGTGCGACAGCACCGCTCCAATGCCGTAGGGTGACGCATCACACGCCAACCGAATTGGTAGTGCTGGGTTGAAATGGGCCAGTACCTCTTTCGATGTGATTAGTGTTTTGCTCTTCTGGAAAGCTCGTTTACATTCGTCACTCCACTTCCATGGCACTCCAGTTTGCAGTAGGGTGTTCAGTGGGTGTAGTATTGTAGACAAATTTGGCAAGAACTTATGGTAGTAGTTTACCAGCCCGAGGAACGACCTCAGTTGTGACACATTTTCTGGTGCTGGAGCCTTGACTATTGCCTCAATCTTTTCTGGGGACTTATGTAACCCCTCTTTATCAATAACGTGGCCACAATACGAGATCTGTTTTTTAAAAAACTCACAGTTGGGGCGGTTAGCTCGGAGCCCATATTCCTGCAATCTAGTGAGCACCTGCTCCAGGTTGGCGAGGTGATCACTGTCATTTTCGCCCGTGACCAGGATGTCGTCCAAATAACACTGGGTCCCTGGGATCCCTTGCAGGACTTGTTCCATTGCCCTTTGCCAAATAGCTGGAGCTGATGCTACCCCGAACACCAGCCGGTTGTATTGGTAGAGACCTTTATGGGCGTTGATTGTGAGGTATTTTTTTGATGCTTCTTCTACCTCCATTTGCAGATACACCTGGGCCAGATCAATCTTAGTGAAGCGTTTCCCTCCAGATAGCGAGGCGAAAATATCTTCAATCCGCGGAAGTGGATATTGCACGGTGTGAAGGACTGGGTTCACTGTTACCTTAAAGTCCCCACAGATGCGAACCTTCCTTGGTTCCCCAGGCGTGCTGCTCAACAACTTTTTCATCACAGTGACGATGGGTGTAGCCCACTCGCTCCAGTCTACCTTGGACAGTACCCCTGAACGTTCCAAACTCTCCAGCTCTGCTTCGACAGCTGGGCGGATCGCATAAGGTACTGGTCTGGCCTTAAAAAATTTTGGGCTTGCGTTTTCTTCGATTTTAATTGTTGCTGTCATGCCTTTTAGTGTTCCGAGTCCTTGCTGGAACACTTCTTGCGCATCAGTTAGGATCTTTGACAGTCGCCCAGGTGTGACGTCATCATCCTTTTTGGCAGCCACAGTCAGTGCTTGTATGGAATGCCAATCCAGCTGTATTTTCCGGATCCATTCACGTCCCAGTAATGGTGGTCCTCCATCTTACAATACATACAGGTCTAGTTTTGGTGCTTCCTTATCGTTATATATAACGGTCACCCTTATTTTTCCTTTGGGGTAGACTTTTTGCCCCGTGTACATCTTCAAAATAATTTTTGTGTCTCTCAAGGGTATGTGTGAGAATAGCCACTCGTAGTCCCGTCGGTTTATGACTGTTAGGGCTGATCCTGTGTCCAATTTCATTTTTACCTGGACTCCTGCTATCTTGAGAGTGACCCAAATGGTTCGGTGATCCTCCGTTTTGATCACATTATGTAGTTTCAGACAACTCAGCTCCCTGCTTTCGGAGTCGGTATCACTCTTTTGTTCATCTGAACTATTCTCCATCACCTTATGTACCTTCTTGTACTTTTCTTTTGGAGATTTCGTATTGCTGGTTTTCTTTCCCGACCTGCAGACTCGTGCTATGTGTCCTACTTTTCCACACTCTCTGCACACTTTGTCTTTGAACCAGCAATCATTGTGGTCGTGTGTTCTGCCGCAGCGATAGCACTTCTCTGTTCTGTATGACATTTCGTTTGTGCCATATTCTTGCGGTCTCTGTTTTATCTCTGCAGCGCCCCGTGCTGCTGCTTCATATGATACCGCAATGCTGAAAGCCTTGTCCAGCGTAAGGTCCTTTTCAGATAAAAGCCGTTTCTGGGTTCCTTCACTTTGAAGCCCACACACAAACTTGTCCCTTAAGGTATCTGCCAGTCCCGTTCCAAACTGGCAGTGTTTCGATAGTTTGTGCAGTTCTGTTAAATATTCAGCATTGCTTTCATCCTTATGCTGGTTCCGTTTGTGAAACTTGAATCTTTCTGCTATCAACAGCGGTGTGGGGTTTAAATGTTCCTGTGGTATCATTACTATGTCTCCAAAACTCTTTTCCACTGGCTTCGCTGGGGTTACTAGATTTCGTAATAAGCCATACGTCTTTGCACCCATTAAATTTAACAATACCGGCGCTTTCTTGTCATCTGACACCTCATTTGCCTTGCAGTATACCTCTATTCATTCGACATATGTAGTCCAATCTTCGACTTCATTGTCAAATGCGGTGATACTGCCACGCTTCGGCATTTTGGGTGTGGTTTAAAATGGCCTCAAATGGCGTACCCGCGCTTTCCTTCCTCCCCCGCTGCTGCCAACGCCGCTCTCGGTGGTCCTCGTGGCAATGGCGGCGCCCTGTAGGTTTTGCGCGCTTCTCCTGCGCTGCTGCCAACGCCGGTCTCGGCAGTCCTCATGGGAATGGCGGCGCCTCGCGGGTTTCTGCGCGTCTCTCTCCCTCTCCTCGACGCTGCTCGGACCCTGAACACCGGCTGCGCCCTGTGCACTCTGCCCCCTCTCTCTCTCTCTCCCGTCGACGCTGCTCGGCCCTTTGCTGTGCCGCTCGGTCGGGCTCTAGCCCACTGCTGTCCGGGAAGGGTCTGCGCACTACCTGTTGCCAGCCCATTTCGCTGGACCACCACGACTGGAAAGCCAAGCCTGGCTCTCAACAGCCTCCCCCACAATTCTTGAGTCTCTGCTGGATAACTGGGCGGTTGCCCGTGGTCGACGCCCGTGTCTCTGGCCGTGACCTCCAATCTACTGGTCTCCAGGAATGAATCCCTGGGAGATGATGCAGAGTTGCAGGTAGGATCGAATTTGCCGAGTCGCCAATGTTGTGTCCGTCAGTAGTAAGACACAGACTGCAGGAGAACGGTACAACAGGTGTTTACTCAACGTGGCTCACTCTGGAACTGAACTGTACAGATTACTACTCAGTGTTATATACAGGTGTGGTCACTGCCGGTACTACAGTATACATGATTGTAAAAAGTAGTTCCCCACTTAAAGGTATATACATTACAAGGACGTTCTTGCCATGGAAGGAGTGCAGTGAAGATTCACCAGGCTGATACCTGGGATGGCAGGAATGACATATGAGGAGAGATTGTGTCGATTGGGCTTATACTCACTGGAGTTTAGAAGATTGAGAGGGGATCTCATCGAAACCTATAAAATTCTGTCAGGCCTGGACAGACTAGATGCAGGAAGGATGTTTCTGATGGCCGGGGAGCCCAGAACCAGGGGTCATAGTCTAAGGATAAGGGGTAAGCCATTTAGGACTGAAATGAGGAGGAATTTCTTCACCCAGAGAGTGGTGAACCTGTGGAATTCTCTACCACAGAGGGCGGTGGAGGCCAGTTCATTAAATATATTCAAGAAAGAGTTGGATATATTTCTTAAGGCTAAAGGGATCAAGGGATATGGGGAGAAGGCAGGGACAGGGTACTGAATTTGGATGATCAGCCATGATCTCATTGAATGGTGGAACAGGCTCGAAGGGCCGAATGGCCTACTCCTGCTCCTATCTTCTATGTTTCTATGTAAGCCCAATCATTGTAAAATAATTTCGCAGAGCAGGTCGCACCCCGCCACCGAACACGGCCACACCAGACCCGCCTCGGTAGGCGAAATCGCAGCCATAGTTACACCCAGTGAAACATTTCTTGATTTTCATTTACCATCATCCATCGCCTGAAGAGACTCTGAATAATTGATTGAGAATCTGCGTCTGGCCTTTAGCGTGTTCCAACAACAAAGCATACCTTTTACGGGGCTTAATTGTCAAGCTTTTAAAATTAAGCATTTAATAAAATATTTGAAGTATATGACCTTTAAAGTGTTGCTACTGTAATTTTATTACTGCAATATCTGCTGTTTTCACCTGAGGCACTAATATGTAAATACTGTAGTTGGAGAGTGTCTGTAGTGATCGATTGTACTGAGAGCAAATCCAAATTTTTTCAGGCCCACTGTATGTTGCTAATAATTTAAAATGTTACCAGCTGCCTTGCTGTCTGTTTTGTGCATGACCCACGTCCTTTAATTCACAACAACCTGGTCCAGCAGTCGAGCACTAAGCTATAACAACCCCTGTGTGGGCTCAGCATGGGCCTCAGTAGTAAGTGTGCTGTGGGTGGAGCTGAGTCATCACATTGTACACGCAGGCATATACAACCTGCATAATTCAGATCCACAGACATTAATAGGCAAGCTGTAGGATACTGTTTTAATTAATTGTTTCTATCTGGGCGGCGCAGTGCGACCGAGCTCCAGGATGTGTGTCGTGGAGTGAAGGGCACAGTCACACAGCGGTAACACAAGCTGGCCAACAGCACCCCTCACACCACAGCAACCCCCCCGGCCGCCCACCTGCCCCGCCCCCGGCACAATAAATAGCTGACAAAGCCCCAAAAACAATCCCGACATGTCTTTATACTGGAAGTGCCATGTGGTAACTTAAGTGGCAGCTATATTAGGTGATTGACTACATATGTAGCTGAAGGTTGTGGCACAGTCATCCCGCACACATCAGTTCGCACTGGCACCCCCCACCCTCCCCAGTGCGCACTGGCACTCTCTCCTGCACCGCAGTGCACACTGGTGCTCTCTCCTCCCCGCCGTGCACATTGGCACTCTC
This sequence comes from Somniosus microcephalus, assembly GCF_052327205.1. Classification (NCBI taxonomy): domain Eukaryota; kingdom Metazoa; phylum Chordata; class Chondrichthyes; order Squaliformes; family Somniosidae; genus Somniosus; species Somniosus microcephalus. Next base: position 255,568,395 of record NC_140989.1, read on the forward strand.
TCCTCCCCCACAGTGCACACTGGCACTCTCTCCTCCCCCACAGTGCACACTGGCACTCTCTCCTGCCCCGCAGTGCACACTGGTGCTCTCTCCTCCCCGCCGTGCACATTGGCACTCTCTCCTCCCCCACAGTGCACACTGGCACTCTCTCCTCCCCCACAGTGCACACTGGCACTCTCTCCTCCCCCACAGTGCACACTGGCACTCTCTCCTCCCCTGCAGTGCACACTGGCACTCTCTCCTCCCCCGCAGTGTGCACTGGCACTCTCTATTCCCCCGCAGTGCACACTGACACTCTCTTCTCCCCCCAGTGCACGCTGGCACTCTCTCCTCCCCCGCAGTGCATACTGGCACTCTCTCCTCCACCACTGTGCACACTGGCAGTCTCTCCTCCCCCACAGTGCACACTGGCACTCCCACCCCCCCTGCAGTGCACACTGGCACTCTCTCCTCCCCCGCAGTGCACACTGGCACTCTCTCATCCCCCCAGTGAACACTAGCACTCCCTCCTAACCCACAGTGCACACTGGCACACTCTCCTACCCCGCAGTGCACACTAGCACTCTCTCCTTCCCCACAGTGCACACTGGCATTCTCCCCTCCCCCACCATGCACACTGTCACCCCTCCCCCCTCACAGTGCACACTCACACTCCCTCCCCCCCCAACAGTGCACACTGGCACTCGCTCCTCCCCTGCAGTGCACACTGGCACTCTCTCCTCCCCCGCAGTGCACACTGGCACTCTATCCTCCCCCACAGTATACACTGCCAATCTCACCTCCCCCAGAGGGCACACTGGCACTCCCTCCTCCCCGGCAGTGCTCCATGGCACTCTCCCCTTCCCCGCAGTGCACACTGGCACTCTCCCCTCACCTGCAGTGCACACTGGCACTCACTCCTCCCCAGCAGTGCACACTGGCACTCTCTCCTCCCCCACAGTACACACTAGCCTCCTCTCCTCCACCGCTGTGCACACTGGCACTCTCTCCCCCACCACAGCTCACACTGGCACTCTCTCCCCCTCCGGAGTGCACACTGGCACTCTCTCCTCCCCATGCAGTGTGCACAGGCGCTCTCTCCTCCTCTGCAGTGCACACTGGCACTCTCTCCTCCCCAGCAGTGCACACTGGCAATCTCTCCTCCCCTGCAGTTCACACTGGTAGTCTCTCCTCCTCCGCAGAGCACACTGGCACGCTCTCCTCCTCTGCAGTGCACACAGACACTCCCTCCCCCCCCCACAGTGCACACTGGCACTCTGTCCTCCCCCACAGTGCACACTGGTACTCTCTCTTCCCCCGCAGTGCTCACCAGCACTCTCCCCTCCAGCGCTGTGCACACTGGCACTCTCTCACCCACCGTTGTGCAAACTGGCACTCTCTCCCCCACTGCAATGCACACTGGCACTCTCTCCCCCACCACATTTCACACTGTCACTCTCTCCTCCCCTGCAGTGCACACGGGCACTCTCTCCTCCCCCGCATTGCAAACTGGCGCTCTCTCCACCCCGGAGTGCACACTGGCAGTCTCTCCTCCCCCACAGTGCACACTGGCACTCCCACCCCCCCTGCAGTGCACACTGGCAGTCTCTCCTCCCTGCAGTGTACACTGGCACTCATTCCTCCCCAACAGTGCACACTGGCACTCTCTCCTCCCCCCAGTGCACACTGTCACTCCCTCCTAACCCACAGTGCGCACTGGCACACTCTCCACCCCCGCAGTGCAAACTAGCACTCTCTCCTTCCCCACAGTGCACACTGGCATTCTCCCCTCCCCCACTGTGCACACTGTCACCCCCTCGCCCCCTCACAGTGCACACTCACACTCCCTCCCCCCCAACAGTGCACACTGGCACTCGCTCCTCCCCCGCAGTGCACACTGGAACTCTCTCCTCCCCCGCAGTGCGCACTGGCACTCTCTCCTCCCCTGCAGTGCAAACTGGCACTGTATTCTCCCCCACAGTACACACTGCCAATCTGACCTCCCCCGGAGGGCACACTGGCACTCCCTCCTCCCCGGCAGTGCTCCGTGGCACTCTCCCCTTCCCCGCAGTGCACACTGGCACTCTCTCCTGACCTGCAGTGCACACTGGCAATCACTCATCCCCTGCATTGCACACTGGCACTCTCTCCTCCTCCGCAGTGCTCACTGGCACGCTCTCCTCCCCCGTAGTGCACACTGGTACTTTCTCCTCCCCCACAGTGAACACTGGCACTCACTCCTCCCCAGCAGTGCACACTGGCACTCTCTCCTCCCCCACAGTACACACTAGCCTCCTCTCCTCCACCGCTGTGCACACTGGCACTCTCTCCCTCACTGCAGTGCATACTGGCACTCTCAACCCCTCCGCAGTGCACACTGGCAATCTCTCCTCCCCATGCAGTGTGCACTGGCGCTCTCTCCTCCTCCACAGTGCACACTGGCACTCTCTCCTCCCCAGCAATGCACACTGGCAATCTCTCCTCCCCTGTAGTTCACACTGGTACTCTCTCCTCCTCCGCAGTGCACACTGGCATGCTCTCCTCCTCTGCAGTGCACACTGGCATGCTCTCCTCCTCTGCAGTGCACACTGACACTCCCTCCTCCCCCACAGTGCACACTGGCACTCTGTCCTCCCCCACAGTGCACACTGGTACTCTCTCTTCCCCTGCAGTGCTCACCAGCTCTCTCCCCTCAACCGCTGTGCACACTGGCACTCTCTCACCCACCGTTGTGCAAACTGGCACTCTCTCCCCAACTGCAGTGCACACTGGCACTCTCGCCCCCATCACATTTCACACTGTCACTCTCTCCTCCCCCGCAGTGCACACTGGCACTCTCTCCTCACCTGCATTGCAAACTGGCACTCTCTCCACCCCGGAGGGCACACTGGCACTCTCTCCTCCCCCGCAGTGCACACTGGCACTCTCTCCTCCCCGCAGTGCACACTGGCACACTCTCCTCCACCACAGTGTGCACTGGCACTCTCTCCCCCTCCGCAGTGCACACTAATGCTCTCTCCTTCCCTGCAGTGCACACTGGCATGCTCTCCTCCCCCACAGTGCATACTGGCAGTCCCGCATCTCCTGCAGTGCACACTGGCACTCTCTCCTCCTCTGCTGTGCACGCTAGCACTCCCTCCTCCTCCGCAGTGTGCACTGGTGCACTCTCCTCCCCCGCAGTGCACACTGGCATTCTCTCATCCCCAGCAGTGCTCACTGGCACTCTCCCCTCCTCCGCAGTGCACACTGGCACTCTCACCCCCACTGTAGTTCACACTGACACTCTCTCCCCGACTGCACTGCACACTTGCACTCTCTCCCCCACCACATTTCACACTGTCACTCTCTCCTCCCCCGCAGTGCACACTGGCACCCTCTCCTCCCCCACAGTGCACACTGGCACTCTCTCATCCCCCACAGTGCACACTGGCACTCTCTCCTCCCCTGCAGTGCACACTGGCACTCTCTCCTCCCCCGCAGTGTGCACTGGCACTCTCTATTCCCCCGCAGTGCACACTGACACTCTCTCCTCCCCGCAGTGCTCGCTGGCACTCTCTCCTCCCCCGCAGTGCACACTGGCACTCTCTCCTACACCACTGTGCACACTGGCAGTCTCTCCTCCCCCGCAGTGCACACTGGCACTCCCACCCACCCGGCAGTGCACACTGGCACTCTCTCCTCCCCCGCAGTGCACACTGGCAGTCTCTCCTCATTGCAGTTTACACTGGCACTCATTCCTCCCCAACAGCGCACACTGGCACTCTCTCCTCCCCCCAGTGCACACTGGCACTCCCTCCTAACCCACAGTGCACACTGGCACACTCTCCAGCCCCGCAGTGCAAACTAGCACTCTCTCCTTCCCCACAGTGCACACTGGTATTCTCCCCTCCCCCACTGTGCACACTGTCACCCCTCCCCCCCTCACAGTGCACACTCACACTCCCTCCCCCCCAACAGTTCACACTGGCACTCGCTCCCCCCCGCAGTGCACACTGGAACTCTCTCCTCCCCCGCAGTGCGCACTGGCACTCTCTCCTCCCCTGCAGTGCAAACTGGCACTGTATTCTCCCCCACAGTACACACTGCCAATCTGACCTCCCCCGGAGGGCACACTGGCACTCCCTCCTCCCTGGCAGTGCTCCGTGGCACTCTCCCCTTCCCCGCAGTGCACACTGGCACTCTCTCCTCACCTGCAGTGCACACTGGCAATCGCTCATCCCCTGCATTGCACACTGGCACACTCTCCTCCTCCGCAGTGCTCACTGGCACTCTCTCCTCCCCCATAGTGCACACTGGTACTTTCTCCTCCCCCACAGTGAACACTGGCACTCACTCCTCCCCAACAGTGCACACTGGCACTCTCCCCTCCCCCACAGTACACACTAGCCTCCTCTCCTCCACAGCTGTGCACACTGGCACTCTCTCCCTCACTGCAGTGCACACTGGCACTCTCACCCCCTCCGCAGTGCACACTGGCACTCTCTCCTCCTCCACAGTGCAGACTGGCCCTCTCTCCTCCCCAGCAATGCACACTGGCAATCTCTCCTCCCCTGTAGTTCACACTGGTACTTTCTCCTCCTCCGCAGTGCACACTGGCATGCTCTCCTCCTCTGCAGTGCAGACTGGTACTCTCTCTTCCCCCGCAGTGCAGACCAGCACTCTCCCCTCCAAAGCTGTGCACACTGGCACTCTCTCCTTCACCGTTGTGCAAAATGGCACTCTCTCCCCCACTGCAGTGCACACTGGCACTCTCTCCTCCACCACATTTCTCACTGTTACTCTCTCCTCCCCCGCAGTGCACACTGGCACTCTCTCCTCCCCTGCATTGCAAACTGGCACTCTCTCCACCCCGGAGTGCACAGTAGCACTCCCTCCTCCCCCGCAGTGCACACTGGCACTCCCTCCTCCCCCGCAGTGCACACTGGCACTCTCTCCTCCCCCGCAGTGCACACTGGCACTCTCTCCTCCCCCACAGTGTGCACTGGCACTCTCTCCTCCTCCGCAGTGCACACTGATGCTCTCTCATTCCCTGCAGTGCACACTGGCATGCTCTCCTCCCCCACAGTGCACACTGGCAGTCCCTCATCTCCCACAGTGCACACTGGCACTCTCTCCTCCTCCACTGTGCATGCTGGCACTCTCTCCTCCCCACGCATTGTGCACTGGCGTGCTCTCCTCCCCCGCAGTGCACACTGGCACTCTCTCATCCCCAGCAGTGCACACTGGCACTCTCTCCTCCTCCGCAGTGCACACTGGCACTCTCTCATCCCCTGCAGTGCACACTGGCACGTTCTCCTCCCCCGCATTGCAGACTGGCACTCTCTCCTCCCCTGCAGTTCACACTGGTACTCTCTCCTCTGCAGTGCACACTGGCACTCTCTACTCCTCTGCAGTGCACACTGACACTCTCTCCTCCCCCACATTGCACACTGGCACTCTGTCCTCCCCCACAGTGCACACTGGCACTCTCTCCTCCCCCACAGTGCACACTGGCACTCTCTCCTCCCCCACAGTGCACACTGGCAGTCTCTCCTCACCTGCAGTGCACACTGGCACTCTCTCCTCCCCCGCAGTGTGCACTGGCACTCTCTATTTCCCGCAGTGCACACTGACACTCTCTCCTCCCCCCAGTGCACGCTGGCACTCTCTCCTCCCCCGCAGTGCACACTGGCAGTCTCTCCTCCCCCACAGTGCACACTGGCACTCCCCCCCACCCCCGCAGTGCACACTGGCACTCTCCCCTCCCCCGCAGTGCTCACTGGCAGTCTCTCCTCCCTGCAGTGTACACTGGCACTCATTCCTCCCCAACAGTGCACACTGGCACTCTCTCCTCCCCCCAGTGCACACTGGCACTCCCTCCGAACCCACAGTGCACACTGGCTCACTCTCCACCCCTGCAGTGCACACTAGCTCTCTCTCCTTCCCCACAGTGCACATTGGCATTCTCCCCTCCCCCACTGTGCACACTGGCACCCCCTCCCCCTCTCACAATGCCCACTCGCACTCCCTCCCCCCCAACAGTGCACCCTGGCACTCGCTCCTCCCCCGCAGTGCACACTGGCACTCTCTCTCCCCCGCAGTGCGCACTGGCACTCTCTCCTCCCCTGCAGTGCACACTGGCACTCTCTCTTCCCCCGCAGTGCAAACTAGTACTCTCTCCTCCACTGCTATGCACACTGGCAGTGTCTCCTTCCCCTCAGTGCACACTGGCGCTCTCTCCTACCCCGCATTGCACACTGGCTCTCTCTCCTCCGCCATAGTGCATACTGGCACTCTCTCCTCCACCGCAGTTCACACTGGTACTCTCTACTCCTCTGTAGTGCACACTGGCGCTCTCTCCCCCACTGCAGTGTGCACTGGCACTCTCTCCACCCCTGCAGTGCACACTGGCAAACTTTCCCCCACCTCAGTTCACACTGGCACTCTCTCCTCCTCCGCAGTGCACACTGGCACACTCTCCACACCCGGCAGTGTGCACTGGCACTCGCTCTTCCCCCGCAGTGCACACTGGCACACTCTCCTCCCCAACAGTGCAAACTAGTACTCTCTCCTCCACTGCTATGCACACTGGCGTGCTCTCCTCCCCCACAGTGCACACTGGCAGTCCATCCTATCCCGCAGTGCACACTGGCTCTCTCTCCTCCGCCATAGTGCATACTGTCACACTCTCCTCCCCTGCAGTGCAAACTGGCATGCTCTCCTCCCCCACAGTGCAAACTGGCACTCCCTCCTACCACGCAGTGCACACTGGCACTCTCTCCTCCCCCGCAGTGCACACTGGCACTCCCTCCTCCCCCACAGTGCACACTGGCACTCTCTCCTCCCCCACATTGCACACTGACAATCCCTCCTCCCCCGCAGTGCGCACTGGCACTCTCTCCCACACTGCAGTGCACACTGGCACTCTCTCCAACCCCCACATTGTGCACTGGCACTCTCTCCTCCTCCGCATTGCACACTGGCCCTTTCTCCTTCCCCGCAGTGCACTCTGGCACTCTCTCCTCTCCCACAGTGCACACTGGCACCCTCTCCGCCTCCGCAGTACACACTGGCACACTTTCCTCCCGCCCCACAGTGCACACTGACACACTCTACACCACTGCAGTGCGCACTGGCACTCTCTCCTCCCCTGCAGTACATGCTGGCACTCTCTCCTCCCTCGTAATGAACACTGGCTCTCCCTCCTCCCCCACAGTGCACACTGGCACGCTCTCCCACACTGCAGTGCACACTGGCACTCTCTCCAACCCCCACAGTGCGCACTGGCACTCTCTTCTCCTCCGCATTGCACACTGGCCCTCTCTCCTTCCCCGCAGTGCACTCTGGCACTCTCTCCTCTCCCACAGTGCACACTGGCACCCTCTCCGCCTCCGCAGTACACACTGGCACACTTTCCTCCCGCCCCACAGTGCACACTGACACTCTCTACACCACTGCAGTGCGCACTGGCACTCTCTCCTCCCCTGCAGTACATGCTGGCACTCTCTCCTCCCTCATAATGAACACTGGCTCTCCCTCCTCCCCCACAGTGCACACTGGCACGCTCTCCCACACTGCAGTGCACACTGGCACTCTCTCCAACCCCCACAGTGTGCACTGGCACTCTCTCCTCCTCTGCAGTGCACACTGGCACTCTCTCCTTCCCTGCAGTGCACTCTGGCACTCTCTCCTCTCGCACAGTGCACACTGGCACCTTCTCCTCCTCCACAGTGCACACTGGCACTCTCTCCTCCCGCCCCACAGTGCACACTGACACCCTCTACGCCACTGCAGTGCACACTGGCACTCTCTCGTCCCCTGCAGTGCACGCTGGCACTCTCTCCTCCCCCATAGTGCACACTGGCTCTCTCTCCTCCGCCATAGTGCATACTGTCTCTCTCTCCTCCCCCGCAGTGCACACTGGCACGCTCTCCTCCCCCACAGTGCAAACTGGCACTCCCTCCTACCCCGCAGTGCACACTGGCACTCTCTCCTCCCCCGCAGTGCACACTGGCGCTCCCTCCTCCCCCACAGTGCACACTGGCACTCTCTCCTCCCCCGCAGTGCACACTGGCACGCCCTCCTCCCCCGCAGTGCGCACTGGCACTCTCTCCCACACTTCAGTGCACACTGGCACTCTCTCCAACCCCCACATTGTGCACTGGCACTCTCTCCTCCTCCGCATTGCACACTGGCCCTCTCTCCTTCCCCGCAGTGCACTCTGGCGCTCTCTCCTCTCCCACAGTGCACACTGGCACCCTCTCTGCCTCCGCAGTACACACTGGCACACTTTCCTCCCGCCCCACAGTGCACACTGAAACTCTCTACACCACTGCAGTGCGCACTGGCACTCTCTCCTCCCCTGCAGTACATGCTGGCACTCCCTCCTCCCCCGTAGTGCACACTGGCTCTCCCTCCTCCCCCACAGTGCACACTGGCACGCTCTCCCACACTGCAGTGCACACTGGCACTCTCTCCAACCCCCACAGTGTGCACTGGCACTCTCTCCTCCTCCGCAGTGCACACTGGCACTCTCTCCTTCCCTGCAGTGCACTCTGGCACTCTCTCCTCTCGCACAGTGCACACTGGCACCCTTTCCTCCTCCACAGTGCACACTGGCACTCTCTCCTCCCGCTCCACAGTGCACACTGACACTCTCTACGCCACTGCAGTGCACACTGGCACTCTCTCGTCCCCTGCAGTGCACGCTGGCACTCTCTCCTCCCCCATAGTGCACACTGGCTCTCTCTCCTCCCCCACAGCGCACACTGGCACTCTCTCCAACACTGCAGTGTACCCTGGCACTCTCTCCTCCCCCGCAGTGCACACTGAAAGGCTCTCCTCCACCGTAGTGCGCACTAGCACTCACTCCTCCTCCGCAGTGCCCACTGGCACTCCCTCCTTCCCCACAGATCACACTGGCACTCTCTCCTCCCCTGCAGTGCACACTGGCACTCTGTCTTCCCCCGTCGTGAACAATGGGGATCTCTGTTCCTCCGCAGTGCACTCTGGCACTCTCTCCTCCCCTGCAGTGCACACTGACACTCTCCCCGCCACTGTAGTGCGCACTGGCACTCTCTCCTCCCCTGCAGTGCATGCTGGCACTCTCTCCTCCCCCATAGTGCTCACTGGCCCTCTCTCCTCCCCCCGCAGTGCACACTGGCACTCTCTCCCCCACCGCAGTGCACACTGGCACTCTCTCCTCCCTCGTAATGCACACTGGCACTCTCTCCACCCCCTCAGTGCACACTGGCACTCACTCCTACCCCACAGTGCACACTGGCACTCTCTCCTCCCCTGCAGCGCACACTAGCACTCTCTCATTCAGTGCAGTGCACACTGGCAAACTCTCCCCCACGGCAGTGCAGACTGGCACTCTCTCCCGCACTGCAGTTCACACTGGCACTCTCTCCCGCAACACCTTTCACACTGGCACTCTCTCCTCCCCCACAGTGCACACTGGCGCTCTCTCCTCCCCTGCAGTGCACACTGGAACTCTCTCCTCACCAGCAGTGCACACTGGCACTGTCTCCTCCTCCGCAGTGCACACTGGCACCCTCTGCTCCCCTGCAGTGCCCACTGGCACGCTCTCCTTCCCCGCAGTGCACTCTGGCACACCCTCCTCTCCCACAGTGCACCCTGGCACCCTCTCCTCTGCCACAGTGCAAACTGATACACTCTCCTCCCACAGCGCAGTGCACACTGACTCTCTCTCCCCCACTGCAGTGCACACTGGCACTCGCTTCTCTCCTGCAGTGCACACTGGAACTCTCTCCTCCCCCATAGCTCACACTGGCTCTCTCTCTGCCCCACAGTGTGCACTGGCACTCTCTCCTCCTCCGCAGTGCACAATGATGCTCTCTCCTTCCCTGCAGTGCACGCTGGCATGCTCTCCTCCCCCACAGTGCATACTGGCAGTCCCTAATCTCACGCAGTGCACACTGGCACTCTCTCCTCCTCCGCTGTGCATGCTGGCACTCTCTCCTCCCCACGCATTGTGCACTGGCGCACTCTCCTCCGCCGCAGTGCACACTGGCACTCTCTCATCCCCAGCAGTGCACACTGGCACTCTCTCCTCCTCCACAGTGCACACTGGCATTCTCTCATCCCCTGCGATGCACACTGGCATGTTCTCCTCCCCCGCATTGCAGACTGGCACTCTCTCCTCCCCTGCAGTTCACACTGGCACTCTCTCCTCTGCAGTGCACACTGGCAATCTCTTCTCCTCTGCAGTGCACACTGACACTATCTCCTCCCCCACATTGCACACTGGCACTCTGTCCTCCCCCACAGTGCACACTGGTACACTCTCTTCCCCCGCAGTGCACACTAGCACTCTCTCCTCCACCGCTGTGCACACTGGCACTCTCTCCCCCACTGTAGTGCACACTGACACTCTCTCCACCACTGCAGTGCACACTTGCACTCTCTCCCCCACCACATTTCACAGTCATTCTCTCCTCCCCCGCAGTGCAAACTGGCACTCTCTCCTCCCCCACAGTGCACACTGGCACTCTCTCCTCCCCCACAGTGCACACTGGCACTCTCTCCTCCCCCGCAGTGCACACTGGCACTCTCTCCTCCCCCGCAGTGTGCACTGGCACTCTCTATTCCCCCGCAGTGCACACTGACACTCTCTCCTCCCCCAGTGCACGCTGGCACTCTCTCCTCCCCCGCAGTGCACACTGGCACTCTCTCCTCCACCACTGTGCACACTGGCAGTCTCTCCTCCCCCACAGTGCACACTGGCAGTCTCTCCTCCCTGCAGTGTACACTGGCATTCATTCCTCCCCAACAGTGCATACTGGCACTCTCTCTTCCCCCCAGTGCACACTGGCTCTCCCTCCTAACCCACAATGCACACTGGCACACTCTCCTCCCCCGCAGTGCACACTAGCACTCTCTCCTTCCCCACAGTGCACACTGGCATTCTCCCCTCCCCCACTGTGCACATCATCACCCCCTCCCCTCCTCACAGTGCACACTCACACTCCCTCCCCCCCAACAGTGCACACTGGCACTCGCTCCTCCCCCACAGTGTGCACTGGCACTCTCTCCTCCTCCGCAGTGCACACTGATGCTCTCTCATTCCCTGCAGTGCACACTGGCATGCTCTCCTCCCCCACAGTGCACACTGGCAGTCCCTCATCTCCCACAGTGCACACTGGCACTCTCTCCTCCTCCACTGTGCATGCTGGCACTCTCTCCTCCCCACGCATTGTGCACTGGCGTGCTCTCCTCCCCCGCAGTGCACACTGGCACTCTCTCATCCCCAGCAGTGCACACTGGCACTCTCTCCTCCTCCGCAGTGCACACTGGCACTCTCTCATCCCCTGCAGTGCACACTGGCACGTTCTCCTCCCCCGCATTGCAGACTGGCACTCTCTCCTCCCCTGCAGTTCACACTGGTACTCTCTCCTCTGCAGTGCACACTGGCACTCTCTACTCCTCTGCAGTGCACACTGACACTCTCTCCTCCCCCACATTGCACACTGGCACTCTGTCCTCCCCCACAGTGCACACTGGCACTCTCTCCTCCCCCACAGTGCACACTGGCACTCTCTCCTCCCCCACAGTGCACACTGGCAGTCTCTCCTCACCTGCAGTGCACACTGGCACTCTCTCCTCCCCCGCAGTGTGCACTGGCACTCTCTATTTCCCGCAGTGCACACTGACACTCTCTCCTCCCCCCAGTGCACGCTGGCACTCTCTCCTCCCCCGCAGTGCACACTGGCAGTCTCTCCTCCCCCACAGTGCACACTGGCACTCCCCCCCACCCCCGCAGTGCACACTGGCACTCTCCCCTCCCCCGCAGTGCTCACTGGCAGTCTCTCCTCCCTGCAGTGTACACTGGCACTCATTCCTCCCCAACAGTGCACACTGGCACTCTCTCCTCCCCCCAGTGCACACTGGCACTCCCTCCGAACCCACAGTGCACACTGGCTCACTCTCCACCCCTGCAGTGCACACTAGCTCTCTCTCCTTCCCCACAGTGCACATTGGCATTCTCCCCTCCCCCACTGTGCACACTGGCACCCCCTCCCCCTCTCACAATGCCCACTCGCACTCCCTCCCCCCCAACAGTGCACCCTGGCACTCGCTCCTCCCCCGCAGTGCACACTGGCACTCTCTCTCCCCCGCAGTGCGCACTGGCACTCTCTCCTCCCCTGCAGTGCACACTGGCACTCTCTCTTCCCCCGCAGTGCAAACTAGTACTCTCTCCTCCACTGCTATGCACACTGGCAGTGTCTCCTTCCCCTCAGTGCACACTGGCGCTCTCTCCTACCCCGCATTGCACACTGGCTCTCTCTCCTCCGCCATAGTGCATACTGGCACTCTCTCCTCCACCGCAGTTCACACTGGTACTCTCTACTCCTCTGTAGTGCACACTGGCGCTCTCTCCCCCACTGCAGTGTGCACTGGCACTCTCTCCACCCCTGCAGTGCACACTGGCAAACTTTCCCCCACCTCAGTTCACACTGGCACTCTCTCCTCCTCCGCAGTGCACACTGGCACACTCTCCACACCCGGCAGTGTGCACTGGCACTCGCTCTTCCCCCGCAGTGCACACTGGCACACTCTCCTCCCCAACAGTGCAAACTAGTACTCTCTCCTCCACTGCTATGCACACTGGCGTGCTCTCCTCCCCCACAGTGCACACTGGCAGTCCATCCTATCCCGCAGTGCACACTGGCTCTCTCTCCTCCGCCATAGTGCATACTGTCACACTCTCCTCCCCTGCAGTGCAAACTGGCATGCTCTCCTCCCCCACAGTGCAAACTGGCACTCCCTCCTACCACGCAGTGCACACTGGCACTCTCTCCTCCCCCGCAGTGCACACTGGCACTCCCTCCTCCCCCACAGTGCACACTGGCACTCTCTCCTCCCCCACATTGCACACTGACAATCCCTCCTCCCCCGCAGTGCGCACTGGCACTCTCTCCCACACTGCAGTGCACACTGGCACTCTCTCCAACCCCCACATTGTGCACTGGCACTCTCTCCTCCTCCGCATTGCACACTGGCCCTTTCTCCTTCCCCGCAGTGCACTCTGGCACTCTCTCCTCTCCCACAGTGCACACTGGCACCCTCTCCGCCTCCGCAGTACACACTGGCACACTTTCCTCCCGCCCCACAGTGCACACTGACACACTCTACACCACTGCAGTGCGCACTGGCACTCTCTCCTCCCCTGCAGTACATGCTGGCACTCTCTCCTCCCTCGTAATGAACACTGGCTCTCCCTCCTCCCCCACAGTGCACACTGGCACGCTCTCCCACACTGCAGTGCACACTGGCACTCTCTCCAACCCCCACAGTGCGCACTGGCACTCTCTTCTCCTCCGCATTGCACACTGGCCCTCTCTCCTTCCCCGCAGTGCACTCTGGCACTCTCTCCTCTCCCACAGTGCACACTGGCACCCTCTCCGCCTCCGCAGTACACACTGGCACACTTTCCTCCCGCCCCACAGTGCACACTGACACTCTCTACACCACTGCAGTGCGCACTGGCACTCTCTCCTCCCCTGCAGTACATGCTGGCACTCTCTCCTCCCTCATAATGAACACTGGCTCTCCCTCCTCCCCCACAGTGCACACTGGCACGCTCTCCCACACTGCAGTGCACACTGGCACTCTCTCCAACCCCCACAGTGTGCACTGGCACTCTCTCCTCCTCTGCAGTGCACACTGGCACTCTCTCCTTCCCTGCAGTGCACTCTGGCACTCTCTCCTCTCGCACAGTGCACACTGGCACCTTCTCCTCCTCCACAGTGCACACTGGCACTCTCTCCTCCCGCCCCACAGTGCACACTGACACCCTCTACGCCACTGCAGTGCACACTGGCACTCTCTCGTCCCCTGCAGTGCACGCTGGCACTCTCTCCTCCCCCATAGTGCACACTGGCTCTCTCTCCTCCGCCATAGTGCATACTGTCTCTCTCTCCTCCCCCGCAGTGCACACTGGCACGCTCTCCTCCCCCACAGTGCAAACTGGCACTCCCTCCTACCCCGCAGTGCACACTGGCACTCTCTCCTCCCCCGCAGTGCACACTGGCGCTCCCTCCTCCCCCACAGTGCACACTGGCACTCTCTCCTCCCCCGCAGTGCACACTGGCACGCCCTCCTCCCCCGCAGTGCGCACTGGCACTCTCTCCCACACTTCAGTGCACACTGGCACTCTCTCCAACCCCCACATTGTGCACTGGCACTCTCTCCTCCTCCGCATTGCACACTGGCCCTCTCTCCTTCCCCGCAGTGCACTCTGGCGCTCTCTCCTCTCCCACAGTGCACACTGGCACCCTCTCTGCCTCCGCAGTACACACTGGCACACTTTCCTCCCGCCCCACAGTGCACACTGAAACTCTCTACACCACTGCAGTGCGCACTGGCACTCTCTCCTCCCCTGCAGTACATGCTGGCACTCCCTCCTCCCCCGTAGTGCACACTGGCTCTCCCTCCTCCCCCACAGTGCACACTGGCACGCTCTCCCACACTGCAGTGCACACTGGCACTCTCTCCAACCCCCACAGTGTGCACTGGCACTCTCTCCTCCTCCGCAGTGCACACTGGCACTCTCTCCTTCCCTGCAGTGCACTCTGGCACTCTCTCCTCTCGCACAGTGCACACTGGCACCCTTTCCTCCTCCACAGTGCACACTGGCACTCTCTCCTCCCGCTCCACAGTGCACACTGACACTCTCTACGCCACTGCAGTGCACACTGGCACTCTCTCGTCCCCTGCAGTGCACGCTGGCACTCTCTCCTCCCCCATAGTGCACACTGGCTCTCTCTCCTCCCCCACAGCGCACACTGGCACTCTCTCCAACACTGCAGTGTACCCTGGCACTCTCTCCTCCCCCGCAGTGCACACTGAAAGGCTCTCCTCCACCGTAGTGCGCACTAGCACTCACTCCTCCTCCGCAGTGCCCACTGGCACTCCCTCCTTCCCCACAGATCACACTGGCACTCTCTCCTCCCCTGCAGTGCACACTGGCACTCTGTCTTCCCCCGTCGTGAACAATGGGGATCTCTGTTCCTCCGCAGTGCACTCTGGCACTCTCTCCTCCCCTGCAGTGCACACTGACACTCTCCCCGCCACTGTAGTGCGCACTGGCACTCTCTCCTCCCCTGCAGTGCATGCTGGCACTCTCTCCTCCCCCATAGTGCTCACTGGCCCTCTCTCCTCCCCCCGCAGTGCACACTGGCACTCTCTCCCCCACCGCAGTGCACACTGGCACTCTCTCCTCCCTCGTAATGCACACTGGCACTCTCTCCACCCCCTCAGTGCACACTGGCACTCACTCCTACCCCACAGTGCACACTGGCACTCTCTCCTCCCCTGCAGCGCACACTAGCACTCTCTCATTCAGTGCAGTGCACACTGGCAAACTCTCCCCCACGGCAGTGCAGACTGGCACTCTCTCCCGCACTGCAGTTCACACTGGCACTCTCTCCCGCAACACCTTTCACACTGGCACTCTCTCCTCCCCCACAGTGCACACTGGCGCTCTCTCCTCCCCTGCAGTGCACACTGGAACTCTCTCCTCACCAGCAGTGCACACTGGCACTGTCTCCTCCTCCGCAGTGCACACTGGCACCCTCTGCTCCCCTGCAGTGCCCACTGGCACGCTCTCCTTCCCCGCAGTGCACTCTGGCACACCCTCCTCTCCCACAGTGCACCCTGGCACCCTCTCCTCTGCCACAGTGCAAACTGATACACTCTCCTCCCACAGCGCAGTGCACACTGACTCTCTCTCCCCCACTGCAGTGCACACTGGCACTCGCTTCTCTCCTGCAGTGCACACTGGAACTCTCTCCTCCCCCATAGCTCACACTGGCTCTCTCTCTGCCCCACAGTGTGCACTGGCACTCTCTCCTCCTCCGCAGTGCACAATGATGCTCTCTCCTTCCCTGCAGTGCACGCTGGCATGCTCTCCTCCCCCACAGTGCATACTGGCAGTCCCTAATCTCACGCAGTGCACACTGGCACTCTCTCCTCCTCCGCTGTGCATGCTGGCACTCTCTCCTCCCCACGCATTGTGCACTGGCGCACTCTCCTCCGCCGCAGTGCACACTGGCACTCTCTCATCCCCAGCAGTGCACACTGGCACTCTCTCCTCCTCCACAGTGCACACTGGCATTCTCTCATCCCCTGCGATGCACACTGGCATGTTCTCCTCCCCCGCATTGCAGACTGGCACTCTCTCCTCCCCTGCAGTTCACACTGGCACTCTCTCCTCTGCAGTGCACACTGGCAATCTCTTCTCCTCTGCAGTGCACACTGACACTATCTCCTCCCCCACATTGCACACTGGCACTCTGTCCTCCCCCACAGTGCACACTGGTACACTCTCTTCCCCCGCAGTGCACACTAGCACTCTCTCCTCCACCGCTGTGCACACTGGCACTCTCTCCCCCACTGTAGTGCACACTGACACTCTCTCCACCACTGCAGTGCACACTTGCACTCTCTCCCCCACCACATTTCACAGTCATTCTCTCCTCCCCCGCAGTGCAAACTGGCACTCTCTCCTCCCCCACAGTGCACACTGGCACTCTCTCCTCCCCCACAGTGCACACTGGCACTCTCTCCTCCCCCGCAGTGCACACTGGCACTCTCTCCTCCCCCGCAGTGTGCACTGGCACTCTCTATTCCCCCGCAGTGCACACTGACACTCTCTCCTCCCCCAGTGCACGCTGGCACTCTCTCCTCCCCCGCAGTGCACACTGGCACTCTCTCCTCCACCACTGTGCACACTGGCAGTCTCTCCTCCCCCACAGTGCACACTGGCAGTCTCTCCTCCCTGCAGTGTACACTGGCATTCATTCCTCCCCAACAGTGCATACTGGCACTCTCTCTTCCCCCCAGTGCACACTGGCTCTCCCTCCTAACCCACAATGCACACTGGCACACTCTCCTCCCCCGCAGTGCACACTAGCACTCTCTCCTTCCCCACAGTGCACACTGGCATTCTCCCCTCCCCCACTGTGCACATCATCACCCCCTCCCCTCCTCACAGTGCACACTCACACTCCCTCCCCCCCAACAGTGCACACTGGCACTCGCTCCTCCACCGCAGTGCACACTGGCACTCTCTCCTCCCCCGCAGTGCATACTGGCACTCTCTCCTCCCCCGCAGTGTGCACTGGCACTCTGTATTCCCCCGCAGTGCACACTGACACTCTCTCCTCCCCCAGTGCACGCTGGCACTCTCTCCTCCCCCGCAGTGCACACTGGCACTCTCTCCTCCACCACTGTGCACACTGGCAGTCTCTCCTCCCCCGCAGTGCACACTGGCAGTCTCTCCTCCCTGCAGTGTACACTGGCACTCATTCCGCCCCAACAGTGCACACTGGCACTCTCTCCTCCCCCCAGTGCACACTGGCACTCCCTCCTAACCCACAATGCACACTAGCACTCTCTCCTTCCCCACAGTGCACACTGGCATTCTCCCCTCCCCCACTGTGCACATCATCACCCCTCCCCTCCTCACAGTGCACACTCACACTCCCTCCCCCCCAGCAGTGCACACTGGCACTCGCTCCTCCACCGCAGTGCACACTGGCACTCTCTCCTCCCCCGCAGTGCGCACTGGCACTCTCTCCTCCCCTGCAGTGCATACTGGCACTCTATGATCCCCCACAGTACACACTGCAAATCTCACCTCCCCCGGAGGGCACACTGGCACTCCCCCCTCCCCGCAGTGCACACTGGCACTCTCTCCTCACCTGCAGTGCACACTGGCACTCACTCATCCCTCGCATTGCACACTGGCACTCTCTGTTCCTCCGCAGTGCACACTCGCACTCTCTCCTCCCCTGTAGTGCACACTGGCACTTTCTCCTCCCCCACATTGAACACTGGCACTCACTCCTCCCCAGCAGTGCACACTGGCACTCTCCCCTCCCCCACAGTACATACTAGCCTCCTCTCCTCCACAGCTGTGCACACTTGCACTCTCTCCCTCACCACAGTGCACACTGGCACTCTCTCCCCCTCCACAGTGCACACTGGCACTCTCTCCCCCACCACAGCTCACACTGGCAGTCTCTCCCCCTCCACAGTGCACACTGGCACTCTCTCCTCCCCATGCAGTGTGCACTGGCGCTCTCTCCTCCTCCACAGTGCGCACTGGCACTCTCTCCTCCCCTGCAGTGCACACTGGCAATCGCTCCTCCCCTTCCATTCACACTGATACACTCTCCTACTCCGCAGTGCACACTGACACTCACTCCTCCCCCACAGTGCACACTGGCACTCTGTCCTCCCCCACAGTGCGCACTGGTACTCTCTCTTTCCCCGCAGTGCTCACCAGCACTCTCCCCTCCACCGCTGTGCACACTGGCACTCTCTCACCCACCGTTGTGCACACTGGCACTCTCTCTCCACCCCGCAGTGCACAGTGGCACTCTCTCCTCCCCCGCTGTGCACACTGGCACTCTCTCCTCCCCCGCTGTGCACACTGGCACTCTCTCCTCCCCCGCAGTGCACACTGGCACTCTCTCCTCCCCCACAGTGTGCACTGGCACTCTCTCCTCCTCCGCAGTGCACACTAATGCTCTCTCCTTCCCTGCAGTGCACACTGGCATGCTCTCCACCCCCACAGTGCATACTGGCAGTCCCGCATCTCCCGCAGTCCACACTGGCACTCTCTCCTCCTCTGCTGTGCACGCTGGCACTCTCTCCTCCCCACACATTGTGCACTGGCGCGCTCTCCTCCCCCGCAGTGCACACTGGCACTCTCTCATCCCCAGCAGTGCACACTGGCACTCTCTCCTCCTCTGCAGTGCACACTGACACTCTCTCCTCCCCCACATTGCACACCGGCATTCTGTCCTCCCCCACAGTGCACACTGGTACTCTCTCTTCCCCCGCAGTGCACACTAGCACTCTCTCCTCCACCACTGTGCACACTGGCACTCTCTCCCCCACTGCAGTGCACACTGGCACTCTCTCCCCCACCACATTTCACACTGTCACTCTCTCCTCCCCCGCAGTGCACACTGGCACTCTCTCCTCCCCCACAGTGTGCACTGGCCCTCTCTCCTCCTCCACAGTGCACACTGGCACTCGCTCCTCCCCCGCAGTGCACACTGGCACTCTCTACTCCCCTTCAGTGCTCACTGGCACTCTATCCTCCCCCACAGTGCACACTGCCAATCTCCCCTCCCCGGAGGGCACACTGGCACTCCCTCCTCCCCGGCAGTGCACACTGGCACTCTCTCCTCCCCCGCAGTACATACTAGCCTCCTCTCCTCCACCGCTCTGCACACTGGCACTCTCTCCCTCACTGCAGTGCATACTGGCACTCTCTCCCTCACTGCAGTGCATACTGGCACTCTCTCCCCCAGCAGAGCTCACACTGGCACTCTCTCCTCCCCACGCAGTGTGCAGTGGCGCTCTCTCCCCCTCCACAGTGCACACTGGCACTCTCTCCTCCCCACGCAGTGTGCAGTGGCGCTCTCTCCTCCTCCGCAGTGCACACTGGCACTCTCTCCTCCCCAGCAGTGCACACTGGCAATCTCTCCTCCTCTGCAGTGCACACTGGCACTCTCTCCTCCCCTGCAGTGCACACTGGCATGCTCTCTTCCCAAGCATTGCAGACTGCCACTCGCTCCTCCCCTGCAGTTCACACTGGTACTCTCTCCTCCTCCGCAGTGCACACTGGCATACTCTCCACACCCGGCAGTGTGCACTGGCACTCTGTCCTCCCCCACAGTGTATACTGGCACTCTCCCCCCCGCAGTGCACACTGGCATGCTCTCCTCCCCCACAGCGCACACTGGCACTCCCTCCTACTCCGCAGTGCACACTTGCACTCTCTACTCCTCTGCAGTGTACACTGGCATTCATTCCTCCCCAACAGTGCATACTGGCACTCTCTCTTCCCCCCAGTGCACACTGGCTCTCCCTCCTAACCCACAATGCACACTGGCACACTCTCCTCCCCCGCAGTGCACACTAGCACTCTCTCCTTCCCCACAGTGCACACTGGCATTCTCCCCTCCCCCACTGTGCACATCATCACCCCCTCCCCTCCTCACAGTGCGCACTCACACTCCCTCCCCCCCAGCAGTGCACACTGGCACTCGCTCCTCCACCGCAGTGCACACTGGCACTCTCTCCTCCCCCGCAGTGCAAACTGGCACTCTCTCCTCCCCCACAGTGCACACTGGCACTCTCTCCTCCCCCACAGTGCACACTGGCACTCTCTCCTCCCCCGCAGTGTGCACTGGCACTCTGTATTCACCCGCAGTGCTCACTGACACTCTCTCCTCCCCCAGTGCACGCTGGCACTCTCTCCTCCCCCGCAGTGCACACTGGCACTCTCTCCTCCACCACTGTGCACACTGGCAGTCTCTCCCCCCCCCCGCAGTGCACACTGGCAGTCTCTCCTCCCTGCAGTGTACACTGGCACTCATTCCTCCCCAACAGTGCACACTGGCACCCTCTCCTCGCCCCAGTGCACACTGGCACTCCCTCCTAACCCACAATGCACACTGGCACACTCTCCTCCCCCGCAGTGCACACTAGCACTCTCTCCTTCCCCACAGTGCACACTGGCATTCTCCCCTCCCCCACTGTGCACATCATCACCCTCTCCCCTCCTCACAGTGCACACTCACACTCCCTCTCCCCCAACAGTGCACACTGGCACTCGCTCCTCCACCGCAGTGCACACTGGCACTCTCTCCTCCCCCGCAGTGCGCACTGGCACTCTCTCCTCCCCTGCAGTGCATACTGGCACTCTATCATCCCCCACAGTACACACTGCAAATCTCACCTCCCCCGGAGGGCACACTGGCACTCCCCCCTCCCCGCAGTGCACACTGGCACTCTCTCCTCACCTGCAGTGCACACTGGCACTCACTCATCCCTCGCATTGCACACTGGCACTCTCTGCTCCTCCGCAGTGCACACTCGCACTCTCTCCTCCCCTGTAGTGCACACTGGCACTTGCTCCTCCCCCACATTGAACACTGGCACTCACTCCTCCCCAGTAGTGCACACTGGCACTCTCCCCTCCCCCACAGTACATACTAGCCTCCTCTCCTCCACCGCTGTGCACACTTGCTCTCTGTCCCTCACCGCAGTGCACACTGCCAATCTCTCCCCCACCACAGCTCACACTGGCAGTCTCTCCCCCTCCACAGTGCACACTGGCACTCTCTCCTCCCCATGCAGTGTGCACTGGCGCTCTCTCCTCCTCCACAGTGCGCACTGGCACTCACTCCTCCCCCACAGTGCACACTGGCACTCTGTCCTCCCCCACAGTGCGCACTGGTACTCTCTCTTTCCCTGCAGTGCTCACCAGCACTCTCCCCTCCACCGCTGTGCACACTGGCACTCTCTCACCCACCGTTGTGCAAACTGGCACTCTCTCCACCCCGCAGTGCACAGTGGCACTCTCTCCTCCCCCGTTGTGCACACTGGCACTCTCTCCTCCCCCGCAGTGCAGACTGGCACTCTCTCCTCCCCCACAGTGTGCACTGGCACTCTCTCCTCCTCCGCAGTGCACACTAATGCTTTCTCCTTCCCTGCAGTGCACACTGGCATGCTCTCCACCCCCACAGTGCATACTGGCAGTCCCGCATCTCCCGCAGTCCACACTGGCACTCTCTCCTCCTCTGCTGTGCATGCTGGCAGTCTCTCCTCCCCACGCATTGTGCACTGGCGCGCTCTCCTCCCCTGCAGTGCACACTGGCACTCTCTCATCCCCAGCAGTGCACACTGACACTCTCTCCTCCCACAGCGCAGTGCACACTGACACTCTCTTCCCCACTGCCGTGCACACTGGCACTCTCTTCTCCCCTGCAGTGCACACTGGCTCTCTCTCCTCCCCACAGTGCACACTGGCACTCTCTCCCACACTGCAGTGCACACTGTCACTCTCTCCTTCCCCGCAGTGCTCTCTGGCACTCTCTCCTCTCCCACATTGCACACTGGCACCATCTCCTCCTCCGCAGTGCTCACTGGCACTCTCTCCTCCCACCCACAGTGCACACTGACACTCTCCCCCCCACTGCAGTGCACACTGGCACTCTCTCCTGACAGATGTGCACACTGGTACTCTGTCCTCTGTCCTCCGCCGCAGTGCACACTAGCTCTCTCTCCTCCACCACTCTGCGCACTGGCACTCTCTCCCCCACCGCAGTGCACTCTGGCACTCTCTCCTCCCCCGCAGTGCACACTGGCACTCTCTCCTCCCCACAGTGTGCACTAGCACTCTCTCCTCCTCCGCAGTGCAGACTGATGCTCTATCCTTCCCCGCAGTGCACACTGGCACGCTCTCCTCCCCCACAGTGCATACTGGCAGTCCCTCATCTCCCGCAGTGAACACTGGCACTCTCTCCTCCTCCACTGTGCATGCTGGCACTCTCTCCTCCCCACGTAGTGTGCACTGGCGCTCTCTCCTCCCCCGCAGTGCACACTGGCACTCTCTCATTCCTAGCAGTGCACACTGGCACTCTCTCCTCCTTTGCAGTGCACACTGGCACTCTCTCCTCCCCTGCGGTGCACACTGGCACGTTCTCCTCCCCCACATTGCAGACTGGCACTCACTCCTCCCCTGCAGTTCACACTGGTACTCTCTCCTCCGCAGTGCACACTGGCACTCTCGACTCCTCTGCAGTGCACACTGACCCTCTCTCCTCCCCCACATTGCACACTGGCACTCTGTCCTCCACCACAGTGCGCACTGGTACTCTCTCTTCCCCTGCAGCGCTCACTAGCACTCTCTCCTCCACCGCTGTGCACACTGGCACTCACTCCCCCACCGTAGTGCACACTTGCACTCTCTCCCCCACCACTTTTCACACTGTCGCTCTCCTCCCCGCAGTGTACACTGGCACTCCCTGCTCCACCACAGTGCACACTGGCAAACTCTCCTCCCCGCAGTGCACACTGGCACTCCCTCCTACACCGCAGTGCACACTGGCACTCTCTCCTCGCCCGCAGTGCACACTGGCACTCTCTTCTCCCCCGCAGTGCACACTGGCACACTCTCCTCCCCAACAGTGCAAACTAGTACTCTCTCCTCCACTGCTGTGCACACTGGCAGTCTCTCCACCCCCGCAGTGCACACTGGCACTCGCTCCTCCCCAGCATTGCACACTGGCACTCTCTCCTCCACTGCAGTTCACACTGGCATTCTCTCCTCCTCTGTATTGCCCACTGGCACTCTCTCCCCCACTGCAGTGCACACTGGCGCTATCTCCTCCCCTGCAGTGCACACTGGCACACTTTCCCCCACCTCAGTTCACACTGGCAGTCTCTCCTCCTCCGCAGTGCACACTGGCACACTTTGCAAACCCGGCAGTGTGCACTGGCACACTGTCCTCCCCCGCAGTGCATACTGGAACTCTCTCCCCCCACAGTGAGCACTGGCATGCTGTCCTCCCGCACAGTGCACACTGGCACTACATCCTACCCCGCAGTGCACACTGGCTCTCTCTCCTCCTCTGTAGTGCACACTGGCACTCTCTCCTCCCCCGCAGTGCACACTGGCACACTCACCTTCCCTGCTGTGCACTCTGGCACTCTCTCCTCTCCAGCAGTGCACACTGGCACCCTCTCCGCCTGCACAGTGCGCACTGACACTCTCTCCTCCCACAGCGCAGTGCACACTGACACACTCTTCCCCACTGCCATGCACACTGGCACACTCTTCTCCCCTGCAGTGCATGCTGGCACTCTCTCCTCCCCCATAGTGCACACTGGCTCTCCCTCCTCCCCACAGTGCACACTGGCACTCTCTCCCACACTGCAGTGCACACTGTCACTCTCTCCTTCCCCGCAGTGCTCTCTGGCACTCTCTCCTCTCCCGCATTGCACACTGGCACCATCTCCTCCTCCGCAGTGCTCACTGGCACTCTCTCCTCCCACCCCACAGTGCACACTGACACTCTCCCCCCCACTGCAGTGCACACTGGCACTGTCTCCTGCCAGATGTGCACACTGGTACTCTGTCCTCCCCGCAGTGCACACTAGCTCTCTCTCCTCCACCACTGTACACACTGGCACTCTCTCCCCCACCGCAGTGCACTCTGGCACTCTCTCCTCCCCCGCAGTGCACACTGGCACTCTCTCCTCCCCCGCATTGCAAACTGGCACTCTCTCCACCCAGGAGTGCACAGTGGCACTCTTTCCTCCCCCGCAGTGTGCAGTTGCACTCTCTCCTCCCCCGCAGTGCACACTGGCACTCTCTCCTCCCCACAGTGTGCACTAGCACTCTCTCCTCCTCCGCAGTGCAGACTGACGCTCTATCCTTCCCCGCAGTGCACACTGGCACGCTCTCCTCCCCCACAGTGCATACTGGCAGTCCCTCATCTCCCGCAGTGCACACTGGCACTCTCTCCTCCTCCACTGTGCATGCTGGCACTCTCTCCTCCCCACGTAGTGTGCACTGGCGCTCTCTCCTCCCCCGCAGTGCACACTGGCACTCTCCCATCCCTAGCAGTGCACACTGGCACTCTCTCCTCCTTTGCAGTGCACACTGGCACTCTCTCCTCCCCTGCGGTGCACACTGGCATGTTCTCCTCCCCCACATTGCAGACTGGCACTCACTCCTCCCCTGCATTTCACACTGGTACTCTCTCCTCCGCAGTGCACACTGGCACTCTCTACTCCTCTGCAGTGCACACTGACCCTCTCTCCTCCCCCACATTGCACACTGGCACTCTGTCCTCCCCCACAGTGCGCACTGGTACTCTCTCTTCCCCCGCAGTGCTCACTAGCACTCTCTCCTCCACCGCTCTGCACACTGGCACTCTCTCCCCCACCGTAGTGCACACTGGCATGCTCTCCCCACTGCAGTGCACACTTGCACTCTCTCCCCCACCACTTTTCACACTGTCACTCTCCTCCTCCGTAGTGCACTCTGTCACTCTCTCCTCCCCCACAGTGCACACTGGCACGCTCTCCTCCCCCACAGTGTGCACTGGCATCCCTCCTACCCCACAGTGCTCGCCGGCACTCTCTCCTCCCCCGCAGTGCACACTGGCACTCTCTCCTCCCCCGCAGTGCACACTGGCACTCCCTCCTCCCCCACAGTGCACACTGGCACTCTCTCCTCCCCCAGTGCACACTCGCACTCTCTCCTCGCCCGCAGTGCAAACTGGCAGTCTCTCCTCCACCACAGTGCAAACTAGCACTCTCTCCTCCACCGCTGTGCACACTGGCACTCCCTCCTCCCCCACAGTGTGCACTGGCAACCCCTCCCACCACAGTGAACACTGGCACTCTCTCCTCACCGGCAGTGCACACTGGCACTCTCTCCTCCCGTAGTGCACACTGGCAACCGCCCCCGCAGTGCACACTGGCACTCTCTCCTCACCGGCAGTGCAGACTGGCACTCTCTCCTCCCGTAGTGCACACTGGCAACCGCCCCCGCAGTGCACACTGGCACTCTCTCCTCACCGGCAGTGCAGACTGGCACTCTCTCCTCACCCACCGTTTGCACTGGCACGCTCTCCTCCTCCACAGTGCACACTGGCACTCTCTCCTTCCCCGCAGTGCCCTCTGGCACGGTCTCCTCTCCGGCAGAGCACACTGGCACCCTTTCCTCCTCCGCAGTGCACACTGACACCCTCTCCTCCCACAGCGCAGTGCACACTGACACTCTCTCCCCCACTGCAGTGCACACTGGCTCTCTCTTCTTCCCTGCAGTGCACGCTGGCACTCTCTCCTCCCCCATAGTGCACACTGGCTCTCTCTTCTTCCCTGCAGTGCACGCTGGCACTCTCTCCTCCCCCATAGTGCACACTGGCTCTCTGTCCTCCCCACAGTGCACACTGGCACTCTCTGCCACACTGCAGTGCACACCGGCACTCTCTCCTCCCCCACAGTGCACACTGACACTCTATCTTCCCTGCAGTGTACACTGGCACTCTCACCAACCCTCACAGTGTGCACTGGCACTCTCTCCTCCTCCGCAGTGCACACTGGCACTCTCTACTTCCCCGCAGTGCATCTGGCACTCTCTCCTCTCCCATAATTCACACTGGCACCATCTCCTCCTCCGCAGTGCTCACTGGCACTCTCTCCTCCCACCCCACAGTGTAAAATGACACTCTCTCCCCCACTGCAGTGCACACTGGCACTCTCTCCTCCCCTGCAGTGCACGCTGGCACTCTCTCCTGCCAGAAGTGCACACTTGTACTCTGTCCTCCCCCGCAGTGCACACTAGCACTCTCTCCCCCACCGCAGTGCACACTGGCACTCTCTCCAACAGCACATTTCACACTGTCACACTCTCCTCCCCCGCAGTACGCACAGAGAGCAATGGCACTCTCTCCCCGACAGAGCACACTGGCACTCTCTCCTCCCCCATAGTGCACACTGGCTCTCTCTCTGCCCCACAGTGCACACTGGCACTCTCTCCTCCCCCGCAGTGCACACTAGCACTCTCTCCTCCACCACTGTGCACACTGGCACTCTCTCCCCCACCGCAGTGCACACTGGCACTCTCTCCAACAGCACATTTCACACTGTCACACGCTCCTCCCCCGCAGTGCACACAGAGAGCAATGGCACTCTCTCCCCGACAGAGCACACTGACACTCTCTCCTCCCCCATAGTGCACACTGGCTCTCTCTCTGCCCCACAGTGCACACTGGCACTCTCTCCTCCCCGCAGTGTACACTGGCACTCTCTCCTCCACCACAGTGCACACTGGCACTCTCCCATCCCTAGCAGTGCACACTGGCACTCTCTCCTCCTTTGCAGTGCACACTGGCACTCTCTCCTCCCCTGCGGTGCACACTGGCACGTTCTCCTCCCCCACATTGCAGACTGGCACTCACTCCTCCCCTGCATTTCACACTGGTACTCTCTCCTCCGCAGTGCACACTGGCACTCTCTACTCCTCTGCAGTGCACACTGACCCTCTCTCCTCCCCCACATTGCACACTGGCACTCTGTCCTCCCCCACAGTGCGCACTGGTACTCTCTCTTCCCCCGCAGTGCTCACGAGCACTCTCTCCTCCACCGCTCTGCACACTGGCACTCTCTCCCCCACCGTAGTGCAGACTGGCACACTCTCCCCACTGCAGTGCACACTTGCACTCTCTCCCCCATCACTTTTCACACTGTCACTCTCCTCCCCGCAGTGTACACTGGCACTCCCTCATCCACCACAGTGCACACTGGCAAACTCTCCTCCCCGCAGTGCACACTGGCACTCCCTCCTACACCGCAGTGCACACTGGCACTCTCTCCTTCCCCGCAGTGCACACTGGCACACTCTCCTCCCCAACAGTGCAAACTAGTATTCTCTCCTCCACTGCTGAGCACACTGGCAGTCTCTCCACCCCCGCAGTGCACACTGGCACTCTCTCCTCCCCAGCATTGCACACTGGCACTCTCTCCTCCACTGCAGTTCACACTGGCATTCTCTCCTCCTCTGTAGTGCACACTGGCACTCTCTCCCCCACTGCAGTGCACACTGGCACTATCTCCTCCCCTGCAGTGCACACTGGTACACTTTTCCACACTTCAGTTCACACTGGCAGTCTCTCCTCCTCCGCAGTGCACACTGGCGCACTCTGCACACCCGGCACTGTGCATTGGCACACTGTCCTCCCCCACAGTGCATACTGGAACTCTCTTCCCCACAGTGAGCACTGGCATGCTCTCCTCCCACACAGTGAACACTGGCACTACATCCTACCCCGCAGTGCACACTGGCTCTCTCTCCTCCTCCGTAGTGCACTCTGTCACTCTCTCCTCCCCCACAGTGCACACTGGCACGCTCTCCTCCCCCACAGTGTGCACTGGCATCCCTCCTACCCCACAGTGCTCGCCGGCACTCTCTCCTCCCCCGCAGTGCACACTGGCACTCTCTCCTCCCCCGCAGTGCACACTGGCACTCCCTCCTCCCCCACAGTGCACACTGGCACTCTCTCCTCCCCCAGTGCACACTCGCACTCTCTCCTCCCCCGCAGTGCAAACTGGCAGTCTCTCCTCCACCACAGTGCAAACTAGCACTCTCTCCTCCACCGCTGTGCACACTGGCACTCCCTCCTCCCCCACAGTGTGCACTGGCAACCCCTCCCCCCACAGTGAACACTGGCACTCTCTCCTCACCGGCAGTGCACACTGGCACTCTCTCCTCCTGCAGTGCACACTGGCAACCGCCCCCGCAGTGCACACTGGCACTCTCTCCTTACCGGCAGTGCAGACTGGCACTCTCTCCTCACCCACCGTTTGCACTGGCACGCTCTCCTCCTCCACAGTGCACACTGGCACTCTCTCCTTCCCCGCAGTGCCCTCTGGCACGGTCTCCTCTCCGGCAGAGCACACTGGCACCCTTTCCTCCTCCGCAGTGCACACTGACACCCTCTCCTCCCACAGCGCAGTGCACACTGACACTCTCTCCCCCACTGCAGTGCACACTGGCTCTCTCTTCTTCCCTGCAGTGCACGCTGGCACTCTCTCCTCCCCCATAGTGCACACTGGCTCTCTGTCCTCCCCACAGTGCACACTGGCACTCTCTGCCACACTGCAGTGCACACCGGCACTCTCTCCTCCCCCACAGTGCACACTGACACTCTATCTTCCCTGCAGTGTACACTGGCACTCTCACCAACCCTCACAGTGTGCACTGGCACTCTCTCCTCCTCCGCAGTGCACACTGGCACTCTCTACTTCCCCGCAGTGCATCTGGCACTCTCTCCTCTCCCATAATTCACACTGGCACCATCTCCTCCTCCACAGTGCTCACTGGCACTCTCTCCTCCCACCCCACAGTGTAAAATGACACTCTCTCCCCCACTGCAGTGCACACTGGCACTCTCTCCTCCCCTGCAGTGCACGCTGGCACTCTCTCCTGCCAGAAGTGCACACTTGTACTCTGTCCTCCCCCGCAGTGCACACTAGCACTCTCTCCCCCACCGCAGTGCACACTGGCACTCTCTCCAACAGCACATTTCACACTGTCACACTCTCCTCCCCCGCAGTACGCACAGAGAGCAATGGCACTCTCTCCCCGACAGAGCACACTGGCACTCTCTCCTCCCCCATAGTGCACACTGGCTCTCTCTCTGCCCCACAGTGCACACTGGCACTCTCTCCTCCCCCGCAGTGCACACTAGCACTCTCTCCTCCACCACTGTGCACACTGGCACTCTCTCCCCCACCGCAGTGCACACTGGCACTCTCTCCAACAGCACATTTCACACTGTCACACGCTCCTC
Source organism: Somniosus microcephalus (assembly GCF_052327205.1). Taxonomy (NCBI): domain Eukaryota; kingdom Metazoa; phylum Chordata; class Chondrichthyes; order Squaliformes; family Somniosidae; genus Somniosus; species Somniosus microcephalus. The sequence continues at coordinate 255,597,548 of NC_140989.1, forward strand.
CCCCGCAGTGCACACAGAGAGCAATGGCACTCTCTCCCCGACAGAGCACACTGACACTCTCTCCTCCCCCATAGTGCACACTGGCTCTCTCTCTGCCCCACAGTGCACACTGGCACTCTCTCCTCCCCGCAGTGTACACTGGCACTCTCTCCTCCACCACAGTGCACACTGGCACTCTCCCATCCCTAGCAGTGCACACTGGCACTCTCTCCTCCTTTGCAGTGCACACTGGCACTCTCTCCTCCCCTGCGGTGCACACTGGCACGTTCTCCTCCCCCACATTGCAGACTGGCACTCACTCCTCCCCTGCATTTCACACTGGTACTCTCTCCTCCGCAGTGCACACTGGCACTCTCTACTCCTCTGCAGTGCACACTGACCCTCTCTCCTCCCCCACATTGCACACTGGCACTCTGTCCTCCCCCACAGTGCGCACTGGTACTCTCTCTTCCCCCGCAGTGCTCACGAGCACTCTCTCCTCCACCGCTCTGCACACTGGCACTCTCTCCCCCACCGTAGTGCAGACTGGCACACTCTCCCCACTGCAGTGCACACTTGCACTCTCTCCCCCACCACTTTTCACACTGTCACTCTCCTCCCCGCAGTGTACACTGGCACTCCCTCATCCACCACAGTGCACACTGGCAAACTCTCCTCCCCGCAGTGCACACTGGCACTCCCTCCTACACCGCAGTGCACACTGGCACTCTCTCCTTCCCCGCAGTGCACACTGGCACACTCTCCTCCCCAACAGTGCAAACTAGTATTCTCTCCTCCACTGCTGAGCACACTGGCAGTCTCTCCACCCCCGCAGTGCACACTGGCACTCTCTCCTCCCCAGCATTGCACACTGGCACTCTCTCCTCCACTGCAGTTCACACTGGCATTCTCTCCTCCTCTGTAGTGCACACTGGCACTCTCTCCCCCACTGCAGTGCACACTGGCACTATCTCCTCCCCTGCAGTGCACACTGGTACACTTTTCCACACTTCAGTTCACACTGGCAGTCTCTCCTCCTCCGCAGTGCACACTGGCGCACTCTGCACACCCGGCACTGTGCATTGGCACACTGTCCTCCCCCACAGTGCATACTGGAACTCTCTTCCCCACAGTGAGCACTGGCATGCTCTCCTCCCACACAGTGAACACTGGCACTACATCCTACCCCGCAGTGCACACTGGCTCTCTCTCCTCCTCCGTAGTGCACTCTGTCACTCTCTCCTCCCCCACAGTGCACACTGGCACGCTCTCCTCCCCCACAGTGTGCACTGGCATCCCTCCTACCCCACAGTGCTCGCCGGCACTCTCTCCTCCCCCGCAGTGCACACTGGCACTCTCTCCTCCCCCGCAGTGCACACTGGCACTCCCTCCTCCCCCACAGTGCACACTGGCACTCTCTCCTCCCCCAGTGCACACTCGCACTCTCTCCTCCCCCGCAGTGCAAACTGGCAGTCTCTCCTCCACCACAGTGCAAACTAGCACTCTCTCCTCCACCGCTGTGCACACTGGCACTCCCTCCTCCCCCACAGTGTGCACTGGCAACCCCTCCCCCCACAGTGAACACTGGCACTCTCTCCTCACCGGCAGTGCACACTGGCACTCTCTCCTCCTGCAGTGCACACTGGCAACCGCCCCCGCAGTGCACACTGGCACTCTCTCCTCACCGGCAGTGCAGACTGGCACTCTCTCCTCACCCACCGTTTGCACTGGCACGCTCTCCTCCTCCACAGTGCACACTGGCACTCTCTCCTTCCCCGCAGTGCCCTCTGGCACGGTCTCCTCTCCGGCAGAGCACACTGGCACCCTTTCCTCCTCCGCAGTGCACACTGACACCCTCTCCTCCCACAGCGCAGTGCACACTGACACTCTCTCCCCCACTGCAGTGCACACTGGCTCTCTCTTCTTCCCTGCAGTGCACGCTGGCACTCTCTCCTCCCCCATAGTGCACACTGGCTCTCTGTCCTCCCCACAGTGCACACTGGCACTCTCTGCCACACTGCAGTGCACACCGGCACTCTCTCCTCCCCCACAGTGCACACTGACACTCTATCTTCCCTGCAGTGTACACTGGCACTCTCACCAACCCTCACAGTGTGCACTGGCACTCTCTCCTCCTCCGCAGTGCACACTGGCACTCTCTACTTCCCCGCAGTGCATCTGGCACTCTCTCCTCTCCCATAATTCACACTGGCACCATCTCCTCCTCCGCAGTGCTCACTGGCACTCTCTCCTCCCACCCCACAGTGTAAAATGACACTCTCTCCCCCACTGCAGTGCACACTGGCACTCTCTCCTCCCCTGCAGTGCACGCTGGCACTCTCTCCTGCCAGAAGTGCACACTTGTACTCTGTCCTCCCCCGCAGTGCACACTAGCACTCTCTCCTCCACCACTGTGCACACTGGCACTCTCTCCAACAGCACATTTCACACTGTCACACTCTCCTCCCCCGCAGTACGCACAGAGAGCAATGGCACTCTCTCCCCGACAGAGCACACTGGCACTCTCTCCTCCCCCATAGTGCACACTGGCTCTCTCTCTGCCCCACAGTGCACACTGGCACTCTCTCCTCCCCACAGTGTACACTGGCACCCTCTCCTCCACCACAGTGCACACTGGCACTCTCCCATCCCTCGCAGTGCACACTGGCACTCTCTCCTCCTTTGCAGTGCACACTGGCACTCTCTCCTCCCCTGCGGTGCACACTGGCACGTTCTCCTCCCCCACATTGCAGACTGGCACTCACTCCTCCCCTGCATTTCACACTGGTACTCTCTCCTCCGCAGTGCACACTGGCACTCTCTACTCCTCTGCAGTGCACACTGACCCTCTCTCCTCCCCCACATTGCACACTGGCACTCTGTCCTCCCCCACAGTGCGCACTGGTACTCTCTCTTCCCCCGCAGTGCTCACGAGCACTCTCTCCTCCACCGCTCTGCACACTGGCACTCTCTCCCCCACCGTAGTGCACACTGGCACACTCTCCCCACTGCAGTGCACACTTGCACTCTCTCCCCCACCACTTTTCACACTGTCACTCTCCTCCCCGCAGTGTACACTGGCACTCCCTCATCCACCACAGTGCACACTGGCAAACTCTCCTCCCCGCAGTGCACACTGGCACTCCCTCCTACACCGCAGTGCACACTGGCACTCTCTCCTTCCCCGCAGTGCACACTGGCACACTCTCCTCCCCAACAGTGCAAACTAGTATTCTCTCCTCCACTGCTGAGCACACTGGCAGTCTCTCCACCCCCGCAGTGCACACTGGCACTCTCTCCTACCCAGCATTGCACACTGGCACTCTCTCCTCCACTGCAGTTCACACTGGCATTCTCTCCTCTTCTGTAGTGCACACTGGCACTCTCTCCCCCACTGCAGTGCACACTGGCACTATCTCCTCCCCTGCAGTGCACACTGGTACACTTTTCCACACTTCAGTTCACACTGGCAGTCTCTCCTCCTCCGCAGTGCACACTGGCACACTCTGCACACCCGGCACTGTGCATTGGCACACTGTCCTCCCCCACAGTGCATACTGGAACTCTCTTCCCCACAGTGAGCACTGGCATGCTCTCCTCCCACACAGTGAACACTGGCACTACATCCTACCCCGCAGTGCACACTGGCTCTCTCTCCTCCTCCGTAGTGCACTCTGTCACTCTCTCCTCCCCCACAGTGCACACTGGCACGCTCTCCTCCCCCACAGTGTGCACTGGCATCCCTCCTACCCCACAGTGCTCGCCGGCGCTCTCTCCTCCCCCGCAGTGCACACTGGCACTCTCTCCTCCCCCGCAGTGCACACTGGCACTCCCTCCACCCCCACAGTGCACACTGGCACTCTCTCCTCCCCCAGTGCACACTCGCACTCTCTCCTCGCCCGCAGTGCAAACTGGCAGTCTCTCCTCCACCACAGTGCAAACTAGCACTCTCTCCTCCACCGCAGTGCACACTGGCACTCTCTCCAACAGCACATTTCACACTGTCACACGCTCCTCCCCCGCAGTGCACACAGAGAGCAATGGCACTCTCTCCCCGACAGAGCACACTGACACTCTCTCCTCCCCCATAGTGCACACTGGCTCTCTCTCTGCCCCACAGTGCACACTGGCACTCTCTCCTCCCCGCAGTGTACACTGGCACTCTCTCCTCCACCACAGTGCACACTGGCACTCCCTCCTACCCTGCAGTGCACACTGGCACTCTCTCCTCCCCCGCAGTGTACACTGGCACACTCTCCTCCCCAAGAGTGCAAACTAGTACTCTCTCCTCCAGTGCTATGCACACTGGCAGTCTCTCCTCCCCCGCAGTGCATACTGGCACTCTCTCCTCCCCCGCATTGCACACTGGCACTCTCTCCTCCACTGCAGTTCACACTGGTACTCTCTCCTCCTCTGTAGTGCACAGTGGCACTCTCTCCCCCATGGCAGTGCACACTGGCACCTTTCCCCCACCTCAGTTCACACTGGCACTCTCTCCTCCTCCGCAGTGCACACTGGCACACTCTCCACACCCGGCAGTATGCACTGGCACTCTCTCCTCCCCCACAGTGCACACTGGCACTCCATCCTACCCCGCAGTGCATACTGGCTCTCTCTCCTCCGCCGTAGTGCATACTGTCACTCTCTCCTCCCCCGCAGTGCACACTGGCATGCTCTCCTCCCTCGCAGTGCAGACTGGCACTCCCTCCTCCCCCACAGTGCACACTGGCACTCTCTCCTCCCCCAGTGCACACTCGCACTGTCTCCTCCCCTGCAGTACATGCTGGCACTCTCTCCTCCCCAGTAGTGCACACTGGCTCTCTCTCCTCCCCCTCAGTGCACACCGGTACTCTCTCCCACTCTGCAGTGCACACTGGCACTCTCTCCAACCCCCACAGTGTGCACTGGCACTCTCTCCTCCTCCGCAGTGCGCACTGGCACTCTCTCCTTCCCCGCAGTGCACTCTGGCACTCTCTCCTCTCGCACAGTGCACACTGGCACCCTCTCCTCCTCCGCAGTGCACACTGGCACTCACTCCTCCCGCCCCAAAGTGCACACCGACACTCTCTACGCCACTGCAGTGCACACTGGCACTCTCTCGTCCCCTGCAGTGCACGCTGGCACTCTCTCCTCCCCCATAGTGCACACTGGCTCTCTCTCCTCCCCCACAGTGCACACTGGCACTCTCTCCAACACCGCAGTGCACCCTGGCACTCTCTCCTCCACCGCAGTGCAGACTGGAAGGCTCTCCTCCCCCGTAGTGTGCACTCGCACTCTCTCCTCCTCCGCAGTGCCCACTGGCACTCTCTCCTCCCCCACAGATCATACTGGCACTCTCTCCTCCCCTTCAGTGCAAACTGGCTCTATCTCTGCCCCACAGTGCACACTGGCACTCTCTCCTCCCCGCAGTGGACACTGGCACTCTCTCCTCCCCCATAGTGCACACTGGCTCTCTCTCTGCCCCACAGTGCACACTGGCACTCTCTCCTCCCCGCAGTGTACACTGGCACTCTCTCCTCCACCACAGTGCACACTGGCACTCCCTCCTACCCTGCAGTGCACACTGGCACTCTCTCCTCCCCCGCAGTGTACACTGGCACACTCTCCTCCCCAAGAGTGCAAACTAGTACTCTCTCCTCCAGTGCTATGCACACTGGCAGTCTCTCCTCCCCCGCAGTGCACACTGGCACACTCTCCTCCCCCGCATTGCACACTGGCACTCTCTCCTCCACTGCAGTTCACACTGGTACTCTCTCCTCCTCTGTAGTGCACAGTGGCACTCTCTCCCCCACGGCAGTGCACACTGGCACCCTTTCCCCCACCTCAGTTCACACTGGCACTCTCTCCTCCTCCACAGTGCACACTGGCACTCTCTCCTCCCCACAGTGTACACTGGCACCCTCTCCTCCACCACAGTGCACACTGGCACTCTCCCATCCCTCGCAGTGCACACTGGCACTCTCTCCTCCTTTGCAGTGCACACTGGCACTCTCTCCTCCCCTGCGGTGCACACTGGCACGTTCTCCTCCCCCACATTGCAGACTGGCACTCACTCCTCCCCTGCATTTCACACTGGTACTCTCTCCTCCGCAGTGCACACTGGCACTCTCTACTCCTCTGCAGTGCACACTGACCCTCTCTCCTCCCCCACATTGCACACTGGCACTCTGTCCTCCCCCACAGTGCGCACTGGTACTCTCTCTTCCCCCGCAGTGCTCACGAGCACTCTCTCCTCCACCGCTCTGCACACTGGCACTCTCTCCCCCACCGTAGTGCACACTGGCACACTCTCCCCACTGCAGTGCACACTTGCACTCTCTCCCCCACCACTTTTCACACTGTCACTCTCCTCCCCGCAGTGTACACTGGCACTCCCTCATCCACCACAGTGCACACTGGCAAACTCTCCTCCCCGCAGTGCACACTGGCACTCCCTCCTACACCGCAGTGCACACTGGCACTCTCTCCTTCCCCGCAGTGCACACTGGCACACTCTCCTCCCCAACAGTGCAAACTAGTATTCTCTCCTCCACTGCTGAGCACACTGGCAGTCTCTCCACCCCCGCAGTGCACACTGGCACTCTCTCCTACCCAGCATTGCACACTGGCACTCTCTCCTCCACTGCAGTTCACACTGGCATTCTCTCCTCTTCTGTAGTGCACACTGGCACTCTCTCCCCCACTGCAGTGCACACTGGCACTATCTCCTCCCCTGCAGTGCACACTGGTACACTTTTCCACACTTCAGTTCACACTGGCAGTCTCTCCTCCTCCGCAGTGCACACTGGCACACTCTGCACACCCGGCACTGTGCATTGGCACACTGTCCTCCCCCACAGTGCATACTGGAACTCTCTTCCCCACAGTGAGCACTGGCATGCTCTCCTCCCACACAGTGAACACTGGCACTACATCCTACCCCGCAGTGCACACTGGCTCTCTCTCCTCCTCCGTAGTGCACTCTGTCACTCTCTCCTCCCCCACAGTGCACACTGGCACGCTCTCCTCCCCCACAGTGTGCACTGGCATCCCTCCTACCCCACAGTGCTCGCCGGCGCTCTCTCCTCCCCCGCAGTGCACACTGGCACTCTCTCCTCCCCCGCAGTGCACACTGGCACTCCCTCCACCCCCACAGTGCACACTGGCACTCTCTCCTCCCCCAGTGCACACTCGCACTCTCTCCTCGCCCGCAGTGCAAACTGGCAGTCTCTCCTCCACCACAGTGCAAACTAGCACTCTCTCCTCCACCGCAGTGCACACTGGCACTCTCTCCAACAGCACATTTCACACTGTCACACGCTCCTCCCCCGCAGTGCACACAGAGAGCAATGGCACTCTCTCCCCGACAGAGCACACTGACACTCTCTCCTCCCCCATAGTGCACACTGGCTCTCTCTCTGCCCCACAGTGCACACTGGCACTCTCTCCTCCCCGCAGTGTACACTGGCACTCTCTCCTCCACCACAGTGCACACTGGCACTCCCTCCTACCCTGCAGTGCACACTGGCACTCTCTCCTCCCCCGCAGTGTACACTGGCACACTCTCCTCCCCAAGAGTGCAAACTAGTACTCTCTCCTCCAGTGCTATGCACACTGGCAGTCTCTCCTCCCCCGCAGTGCATACTGGCACTCTCTCCTCCCCCGCATTGCACACTGGCACTCTCTCCTCCACTGCAGTTCACACTGGTACTCTCTCCTCCTCTGTAGTGCACAGTGGCACTCTCTCCCCCATGGCAGTGCACACTGGCACCTTTCCCCCACCTCAGTTCACACTGGCACTCTCTCCTCCTCCGCAGTGCACACTGGCACACTCTCCACACCCGGCAGTATGCACTGGCACTCTCTCCTCCCCCACAGTGCACACTGGCACTCCATCCTACCCCGCAGTGCATACTGGCTCTCTCTCCTCCGCCGTAGTGCATACTGTCACTCTCTCCTCCCCCGCAGTGCACACTGGCATGCTCTCCTCCCTCGCAGTGCAGACTGGCACTCCCTCCTCCCCCACAGTGCACACTGGCACTCTCTCCTCCCCCAGTGCACACTCGCACTGTCTCCTCCCCTGCAGTACATGCTGGCACTCTCTCCTCCCCAGTAGTGCACACTGGCTCTCTCTCCTCCCCCTCAGTGCACACCGGTACTCTCTCCCACTCTGCAGTGCACACTGGCACTCTCTCCAACCCCCACAGTGTGCACTGGCACTCTCTCCTCCTCCGCAGTGCGCACTGGCACTCTCTCCTTCCCCGCAGTGCACTCTGGCACTCTCTCCTCTCGCACAGTGCACACTGGCACCCTCTCCTCCTCCGCAGTGCACACTGGCACTCACTCCTCCCGCCCCAAAGTGCACACCGACACTCTCTACGCCACTGCAGTGCACACTGGCACTCTCTCGTCCCCTGCAGTGCACGCTGGCACTCTCTCCTCCCCCATAGTGCACACTGGCTCTCTCTCCTCCCCCACAGTGCACACTGGCACTCTCTCCAACACCGCAGTGCACCCTGGCACTCTCTCCTCCACCGCAGTGCAGACTGGAAGGCTCTCCTCCCCCGTAGTGTGCACTCGCACTCTCTCCTCCTCCGCAGTGCCCACTGGCACTCTCTCCTCCCCCACAGATCATACTGGCACTCTCTCCTCCCCTTCAGTGCAAACTGGCTCTATCTCTGCCCCACAGTGCACACTGGCACTCTCTCCTCCCCGCAGTGGACACTGGCACTCTCTCCTCCCCCATAGTGCACACTGGCTCTCTCTCTGCCCCACAGTGCACACTGGCACTCTCTCCTCCCCGCAGTGTACACTGGCACTCTCTCCTCCACCACAGTGCACACTGGCACTCCCTCCTACCCTGCAGTGCACACTGGCACTCTCTCCTCCCCCGCAGTGTACACTGGCACACTCTCCTCCCCAAGAGTGCAAACTAGTACTCTCTCCTCCAGTGCTATGCACACTGGCAGTCTCTCCTCCCCCGCAGTGCACACTGGCACACTCTCCTCCCCCGCATTGCACACTGGCACTCTCTCCTCCACTGCAGTTCACACTGGTACTCTCTCCTCCTCTGTAGTGCACAGTGGCACTCTCTCCCCCACGGCAGTGCACACTGGCACCCTTTCCCCCACCTCAGTTCACACTGGCACTCTCTCCTCCTCCGCAGTGCACACTGGCACACTCTCCACACCCGGCAGTATGCACTGGCACTCTCTCCTCCCCCACAGTGCACACTGGCACTCCATCCTTCCCCGCAGTGCATACTGGCTCTCTCTCCTCCGCCGTAGTGCATACTGTCACTCTCTCCTCCCCCGCAGTGCACACTGGCATGCTCTCCTCCCCCACAGTGCAAACTGGCACTCCCTCCTACCCCGCAGTGCACACTGGCACTCTCTCCTCCCTCGCAGTGCTGACTGGCACTCCCTCCTCCCCCACAGTGCACACAAGCACTCTCTCCTCCCCCAGTGCACACTCGCACTGTCTCCTCCCCTGCAGTAAAAGCTGGCACTCTCTCCTCCCCTGTAGTGCACACTGTCTCTCTCTCCTCCCCCTCAGTGCACACCGGTACTCTCTCCCACACTGCAGTGCACACTGGCACTCTCTCCAACCCCCACAGTGTGCACTGGCACTCTCTCCTCCTCCGCAGTGCACACTGGCACTCTCTCCTTCCCCGCAGTGCACTCTGGCACTCTCTCCTCTCGCACAGTGCACACTGGCACCCTCTCCTCCTCCGCAGTGCACACTGGCACTCACTCCTCCCGCCCCACAGTGCACACCGACACTCTCTACGCCACTGCAGTGCACACTGGCACTCTCTCGTCCCCTGCAGTGCACGCTGGCACTCTCTCCTCCCCCATAGTGCACACTGGCTCTCTCTCCTCCCCCACAGTGCACACTGGCACTCTCTCCAACACCGCAGTGCACCCTGGCACTCTCTCCTCCACCGCAGTGCACACTGGAAGGCTCTCCTCCCCCGTAGTGTGCACTAGCACTCTCTCCTCCTCCGCAGAGCCCACTGGCACTCTCTCCTCCCCCACAGATCATACTGGCACTCTCTCCTCCCCTTCAGTTCACACTGGCTCTCTCTCTGCCCCACAGTGCACACTGGCACTCTCTCCTCCCCGCAGTGTACACTGGCAATCTCTCCTCCCCCGCAGTGCACACTGGCACACTCTCCTCCCCAACAGTGCAAACTAGTACTGTCTCCTGCACTGCTATGCACACTGGCAGTCTCTCCTCCCCCAGAGTGCACACTGGCACTCTCTCCTCCCCCGCATTGCACACTGGCACTCTCTCCTCCACTGCAGTTCACACTGGTACTCTCTCCTCCTCTGTAGTGCACACTGGCACTCCCCCCCACTGCAGTGCACACTGGCACACTTTCCCCCCACCTCAGTTCACACTGGCACTCTCTCCTCCTCCGCAGTGCACACTGGCACACTCTCCACACCCGGCAGTGTGCACTGGCACTCTCTCCTCCCCCGCAGTGCACACTGGCACACTCTCCTCCCCAACAGTGCAAACTAGTACTCTCTCCTCCACTGCTATGCACACTGGCGTGCTCTCCTCCCCCACAGTGCACACTGGCACTCCATCCTACCCCGCAGTGCATACTGGCTCTCTCTCCTCTGCCGTACTGCATACTGTCACTCTCTCCTCCCACTCAGTGCACACTGGCATGCTCTCCTCCCCCACAGTGCAAACTGGCACTCCCTCCTACCCTGCAGTGCACACTGGCACTCTCTCCTCCCTCGCAGTGCACACTGGCACTCTCTCCTCCCCCAGTGCACACTGGCACTCTCTCCTCCCTCGCAGTGCAGACTGGCTCTCTCTCCTCCCCCACAGTGCACACCGGCACTCTCTCCCACACTGCAGTGCACACTGGCACTCTCTCCAACCCCCAAAGTGTGCACTGGCAGTATCTCCTCCTCTGCAGTGCACACTGGCACTCTCTCCTTCCCCGCAGTGCACTCTGGCACCCTCTCCTCTCGCACAGTGCACACTGGCATCCTCTCCTCCTCCGCAGTGCACACTGGCACTCACTCCTCCCGCCCCACCGTGCACACTGACACTCTCTACGCCACTGCAGTGCACACTGGCACTCTGTTGTCCCCTGCAGTGCACGCTGGCACTCTCTCCTCCCCCATAGTGCACACTGGCTCTCTCTCCTCCCCCACAGTGCACACTGGCACTCTCTCCAACACCGCAGTGCACCCTGGCACTCTGTCCTCCCCCGCAGTGCACAGTGAAAGGCTCTCCTCCCCCGTAGTGCGCACTAGCACTCTCTCCTCCTCCGCAGTGCCCACTGGCACTCTCTCCTACCCCACAGATCACACTTGCACTCTCTCCTCCCCTGCAGTGCACACTGGCACTCTGTCATCCCCCGTCGTGAACAATGGAACTCTCTGCTCCTCCGCAGTGCACTCTGGCACTCCCTCCTCCCCTGCAGTGCACACTGACACTCTCCCCCCCACTGTAGTGCGCACTGGCACTCTCACCTCCACTGCAATGCACACTGGCATCTCTGCTCACCCGCAGTGCACACTGGCATGCTCTCCTCCCCCACAGTGCACACTGGCACTCCCTCCTACCCGCAGTGCACACTGGCACTCTCTCCTCCCCCGCAGTGCACACTGGCATGCTCTCCTCCCCCACAGTGCACACTGGCACTCTCCCCGACCCCGCAGTGCACCCTGGCACTCTCTCCTCCCCGCAGTGCACACTGAAAGGCTCTCCTCCCCCGTAATGCGCACTAGCACACTCTCCTCCTCCGCAGTGCCCACTGGCACTCTCTCCTCCCCCACAGATCACACTGGCTCTCTCTCCTCCCCTGCAGTGCACACCGGCACTCTGTCTTCCCCTGTAGTGAACAGTGGAACTCCCGGCTCCTCCGCAGTGCACTCTGGCACTCCCTCCTCCCCTGCAGTGCACACTGACACTCTCCCCCCCACTGTAGTGTGCACTGGCACTCTCTCCTCCCCTGCTGTGCATGCTGGCACTCTCTCCTCCCACATAGTGCACACTGGCTCCCTCTCCTCCACCACAGTGCACACTGGCACTCTCTCCCCCACTGCAGTGCACAGTGGCACTCTCTCCTCTCTCGCAATGCACTCTGGCACTCTCTCCACCCCCTCAGTGCACACTGGCACTCACTCCTACCCCACAGTGCACACTGGCATTCTCTCCTCCACCGCAGTGCACACTTGCAATCTCTCATTCAGTGCAGTGCACACTGGCAAACTCTCCCCCACGGCAGTGCACACTGGCAGTCTCTCCCCCACTGCAGTTCACACTGGCACGCTCTCCTCCCCCGCAGTGCACACTGAAAGGCTCTCCTCCCCCGTAATGCGCACTAGCGCACTCTCCTCCTCCGCAGTGCCCACTGGCACTCTCTCCTCCCCCACAGATCACACTGGAACTCTCTCCTCCCCTGCAGTGCACACTGGCACTCTGTCTTCCCCCGTAGTGAACAATGGAACTCTCTGCTCCTCCGCAGTGCACTCTGGCACTCCCTCCTCCCCTGCAGTGCACACTGACACTCTCCCCCCCACTGTAGTGTGCACTGGCACTCTCTCCTCCCCTGCTGTGCATGCTGGCACTCTCTCCTCCCCCATAGTGCAAACTGGCTCCCTCTCCTTCCCCACAGTGCACACTAGCGCTCTCTCCCCCACCGCAGTGCACACTGGCACTCTCTCCTCCCTCGCAATGCACACTGGCACTCTCTCCACCCCCTCAGTGCACACTGGCACTCACTCCTACCCCACAGTGCACACTTGCACTCTCTCCTCCCCCGCAGTGCACACTAGCACTCTCTCATTCAGTGCATTGCACACTGGCAAACTCTCCCCCATGGCAGTGCACACTGGCACTCTCTCCCCCACTGCAGTTCACACTGGCACTCTCTCCCGCACCACATTTCACACTGGCACTCTCTCCTCCCCCACAGTGCACACTAGCGCTCTCTGCTCCCCGCAGTGCACACTGACACTCTCCTCCCCACTGCACTGCACACTGGCACTCTCTCCTCCCCCGCAGTGCACACTGACACTCTCTCCCCCACTGCAGTGCACACTTGCACACTCTCCTCCTCCGCAGTGCACACTGGCACTCTCTCCACCCACCGCAGTGCACACTGGTACTCTCTCTTCCCCCGCAGTGCTCACTAGCACTCTCCCCTCCACCGCTGTGCACACTGGCACTCTCTCCCCCACCGTAGTGCACACTGGCACTCTCTCCCCCACTGCAGTGCACACTTGCACTCTCTCCCCCACCACTTTTCACACTGTCACTCTCCTCCTCGCAGTGTACACTGGCACTCCCTCCTCCACCACAGTGCACACTGGCAATCTCTCCTCCCCGCAGTGCACACTGGCACTCCCTCCTAGACAGCAGTGCACACTGGCACTCTCTCCTCGCCCGCAGTGCACACTGGCACTCTCTCCTCCCCCGCAGTGCACACTGGCACACTCTCCTCCCCAACAGTGCAAACTAGTACTCTCTCCTCCACTGCTGTGCACACTGGCAGTCTCTCCACCCCCGCAGTGCACACTGGTACTCTCTCCTCCCCAGCATTGCACACTGGCACTCTCTCCTCCACTGCAGTTCACACTGGCACTCTCTGCTCCTCTGTAGTGCACACTGGCACTCTCTCCTCCCCTGCAGTGAACACTGGCGCACTTTCTCCCACCTCAGTTCACACTGGCAGTCTCTCCTCCTCCGCAGTGCACACTGGCATACTCTGCACACCCGGCAGTGTGCACTGGCACACTGGCCTCCCCCACAGTGCATACTGGAACTCTCTCCCCCCACAGTGAGCACTGGCATTTTCTCTCCTCATGCACAGTGCACAATGGCACTACATCCTACCCCACAGTGCACACTGGCTCTCTCTCATCCTCCGTAGTGCACACTGGCACTCTCTCCTCCCCCGCAGTGCACACTGGCACGCTCTCCTCCCCCACAGTGTACACTAGCACTCCCTCCTACCCCGCAGTGCACACTGGCACTCTCTCCTCCCCCACAGTGCACACTGGCACTCTCTCCTCCCTCGCAGTGCACACTGGCACTCCCTCCTCCCCCACAGTGCACACTGGCACTCTCTCCTCCCCCAGTGCACACTCGCACTCTCTCCTCCCCCGCTGTGCAAACTGGCAGTCTCTCCTCCACCACAGTGCAAACTAGCACTCTCTCCTCCACCGCTGTGCACACTGGCACTCCCTCCTCTCCCACAGTGCGCACTGGCAACCCCTCCCCCTCAGTGAACACTGGCACTCTCTCCTCGCCGGCAGTGCAAACTGGCACTCTCTCCTCCCGCAGTGCACACTGGCAACCGCCCCCTGCAGTGCACACTGGCATGCTCTCCTCCCCGGCAGTGCACACTGGCACTCTCTCCTCACCCACCGTTTGCACTGGCACTCTCTCCTCCTCCGCAGTGCACACTGGCACTCTCTCCTTCCCCACATTGCACTCTGGCACTGTCTCCTCTCTGGCACAGCACACTGGCACCCTTTCCTCCTCCGCAGTGCACACTGACACTCTCTCCTCCCACAGTGCAATGCAGTCTGACACTCTCTCCCCCACTGCAGTGCACACTGGCACTCTCTTCTTCCCTGCAGTGCACGTTGGCACTCTCTCCTCCCCCATAGTGCACACTGGCTCTCTGTCCTCACCACAGTGCACACTGGCACTCTCTGCCACACTGCATTGCACACCGGCACTCTCTCCTCCCCTGCAGTGCACACTGACACTCTATCCTCCCTGCAGTGTACACTGGCACTCTCACCAACCCTCACAGTGTGCACTGGCACTCTCCCCTCCTCCGCAGTGCACACTGGCACTCTCTACTTCCCCGCAGTGCATCTGGCACTCTCTCCTCTCCCACAGTGCACACTGGCACCATCTCCTCCTCCGCAGTGCTCATTGGCACTCTCTCCTCCAACCCCACAGTGCACACTGACACTCTCCACCCCACTGCAGTGCACACTGGCACTCTCTCCTCCCCTGCGGTGCACGCTGGCACTCTCTCCTGCCAGAAGTGCACACTGGTACTCTGTCCTCCCCGCAGTGCACACTAGCACTCTCTCCTCCACCACTGTGCACACTGGCACTCTCTCCCCCACCGCAGTGCACACTGGCACTCTCTCCAAAAGCACATTTCACACTGTCACACTCTCCTCCCCCGCAGTGCGCACTGGCACTCTCTCTTCCCCCGCATTGCACTCTGGCACTCTCCCCAACACCCACAGTGAGCAATGGCACTATCTCCCCGACAGAGCACACTGGCACTCTCTCCTCCCCCATATTGCACACTGGCTCTCTCTCTGCCCCACAGTGCACACTGGCACTCTCTCCTCCCCGCAGTGTACACTGGCACTCTCTCCTCCACCACAGTGCACACTGGCACTCCCTCCCACCCTGCAGTGCACACTGGCACTCTCTCCTCCACCGCAGTGAACACTAGCACTCTCTCCTCCCCCGCAGTGCAAACTGGCACACTCTCCTCCCCAACAGTGCAAGCTAGTACTCTCTCCTCCACTGCTATGCACACTGGCAGTCTCTCCTCCCCCGCAGTGCACACTGGCACTCTCTCCTCCCCCGCATTGCAGACTGGCGCTCTCTCCTCCACTGCAGTTCACACTGGTACTCTCTCCTCCTCTGCAGTGCACACTGGCACTCTCCCCCCCCCACTGCAGTGCACACTGGCACACTTTCCCCCACCTCAGTGCCCACTGGCCCTCTCTCCTCCCCCACAGATCACACTGGCACTCTCTCCTCCCCTGCATTGCACACTGGCACTCTGTCTTCCCCCGTAGTGAACAATGGAACTCTCTGCTCCTCCGCAGTGCACTCTGGCACTCCCTCCTCCCGTGCAGTGCACACTGGCACTCTCCCCCCTAATGTAGTGCGCACTGGCACTCTCTCCTCCCCTGCAGTGCATGCTGGCACTCTCTCCACCCACCGCAGATCACACTGGCACTCTCTCCTCCCCCGCAGTGCATACTGGCACTCTCTCCTCCCCAACAGTGCACACTGGCACTCTCTCCTCTTCCGCAGTGCACACTGGCCCTCTCTCCTCCCCCGCAGTGCACACTGGCATGCTCTCCTCCCGTACAGTGCACACTGGCACTCCCTCCTACCCCGCAGTGCACACTGGCACTCTCTCCTCCCCCACAGTGCACACAGGCACTCTCTCCTCCCCAGCAGTGCACACTGGCATCTATGCTCCACCGCAGTGCACACTGGCATGATCTCCTCCCCCACAGTGCACACTGGCACTCCCTCCTACCCCGCAGTGCACACGGGCACTCACTCCTCCCCCGCAGTGCACACTGGCATGCTCTCATCCCCCACAGTGCAAAATGGAACTCCCCCCTACCCCGCAGTGCACACTGGCACTCTCTCCTCCCCCACAGTGCACACTGGCACTCTCTCCTCCCCAGCAGTGCACACTGGCATCTATGCTCCCCCGCAGTGCACACTGACACTCTCTACCCCACTGCAGTTCACACTGGCAGTCTCTCCCCCACTGCAGTTCACACTGGCACGCTCTCCTCCCCCGCAGTGCACACTGAAAGGCTCTCCTCCCCCGTAATGCGCACTAGCGCACTCTCCTCCTCCGCAGTGCCCACTGGCACTCTCTCCTCCCCCACAGATCACACTGGCACTCTCTCCTCCCCTGCAGTGCACACTGGCACTCTGTCTTCCCCGTAGTGAACAATGGAACTCTCTGCTCCTCCGCAGTGCACTCTGGCACTCCCTCCTCCCCTGCAGTGCACACTGACACTCTCCCCCCCACTGTAGTGTGCACTGGCACTCTCTCCTCCCCTGCTGTGCATGCTGGCACTCTCTCCTCCCCCATAGTGCAAACTGGCTCCCTCTCCTTCCCCACAGTGCACACTAGCGCTCTCTCCCCCACCGCAGTGCACACTGGCACTCTCTCCTCCCTCGCAATGCACACTGGCACTCTCTCCACCCCCTCAGTGCACACTGGCACTCACTCCTACCCCACAGTGCACATTTGCACTCTCTCCTCCCCCGCAGTGCACACTAGCACTCTCTCATTCAGTGCATTGCACACTGGCAAACTCTCCCCCATGGCAGTGCACACTGGCACTCTCTCCCCCACTGCAGTTCACACTGGCACTCTCTCCCGCACCACATTTCACACTGGCACTCTCTCCTCCCCCACAGTGCACACTAGCGCTCTCTGCTCCCCGCAGTGCACACTGACACTCTCCTCCCCACTGCACTGCACACTGGCACTCTCTCCTCCCCCGCAGTGCACACTGACACTCTCTCCCCCACTGCAGTGCACACTTGCACACTCTCCTCCTCCGCAGTGCACACTGGCACTCTCTCCACCCACCGCAGTGCACACTGGTACTCTCTCTTCCCCCGCAGTGCTCACTAGCACTCTCCCCTCCACCGCTGTGCACACTGGCACTCTCTCCCCCACCGTAGTGCACACTGGCACTCTCTCCCCCACTGCAGTGCACACTTGCACTCTCTCCCCCACCACTTTTCACACTGTCACTCTCCTCCTCGCAGTGTACACTGGCACTCCCTCCTCCACCACAGTGCACACTGGCAATCTCTCCTCCCCCACAGTGCATACTGGAACTCTCTCCCCCCACAGTGAGCACTGGCATTCTCTCCTCATGCACAGTGCACAATGGCACTACATCCTACCCCACAGTGCACACTGGCTCTCTCTCATCCTCCGTAGTGCACGCTGGCAATCTCTCCTCCCCCGCAGTGCACACTGGCACGCTCTCCTCCCCCACAGTGCACACTGGCACTCTCTCCTCCCCCGCAGTGCACACTGGCACTCCCTCCTCCCCCACAGTGCACACTGGCACTCTCTCCTCCCCCAGTGCACACTGGCACTCCCTCCTCCCTCGCAGTGCACACTGGCACTCCCTCCTCCCCCACAGTGCATACTGGCTCTCTCTCCTCCCCCAGTGCACACTCGCACTCTCTCCTCCCCCGCTGTGCAAACTGGCAGTCTCTCCTCCACCACAGTGCAAACTAGCACTCTCTCCTCCACCGCTGTGCACACTGGCACTCCCTCCTCTCCCACAGTGCGCACTGGCAACCCCTCCCCCTCAGTGAACACTGGCACTCTCTCCTCGCCGGCAGTGCAAACTGTCACTCTCTCCTCCCGCAGTGCACACTGGCAACCGCCCCCTGCAGTGCACACTGGCATGCTCTCCTCCCCGGCAGTGCACACTGGCACTCTCTCCTCACCCACCGTTTGCACTGGCACTCTCTCCTCCTCCGCAGTGCACACTGGCACTCTCTCCTTCCCCACATTGCACTCTGGCACTGTCTCCTCTCTGGCACAGCACACTGGCACCCTTTCCTCCTCCGCAGTGCACACTGACACTCCCTCCTCCCACAGTGCAATGCAGTCTGACACTCTCTCCCCCACTGCAGTGCACACTGGCACTCTCTTCTTCCCTGCAGTGCACGTTGGCACTCTCTCCTCCCCCATAGTGCACACTGGCTCTCTGTCCTCACCACAGTGCACACTGGCACTCTCTGCCACACTGCATTGCACACCGGCACTCTCTCCTCCCCTGCAGTGCACACTGACACTCTATCCTCCCTGCAGTGTACACTGGCACTCTCACCAACCCTCACAGTGTGCACTGGCACTCTCCCCTCCTCCGCAGTGCACACTGGCACTCTCTACTTCCCCGCAGTGCATCTGGCACTCTCTCCTCTCCCACAGTGCACACTGGCACCATCTCCTCCTCCGCAGTGCTCATTGGCACTCTCTCCTCCAACCCCACAGTGCACACTGACACTCTCCCCCCCACTGCAGTGCACACTGGCACTCTCTCCTCCCCTGCGGTGCACGCTGGCACTCTCTCCTGCCAGAAGTGCACACTGGTACTCTGTCCTCCCCGCAGTGCACACTAGCACTCTCTCCTCCACCACTGTGCACACTGGCACTCTCTCCCCCACCGCAGTGCACACTGGCACTCTCTCCAAAAGCACATTTCACACTGTCACACTCTCCTCCCCCGCAGTGCGCACTGGCACTCTCTCTTCCCCCGCATTGCACTCTGGCACTCTCCCCAACACCCACAGTGAGCAATGGCACTCTCTCCCCGACAGAGCACACTGGCACTCTCTCCTCCCCCATATTGCACACTGGCTCTCTCTCTGCCCCACAGTGCACACTGGCACTCTCTCCTCCCCGCAGTGTACACTGGCACTCTCTCCTCCACCACAGTGCACACTGGCACTCCCTCCCACCCTGCAGTGCACACTGGCACTCTCTCCTCCACCGCAGTGAACACTAGCACTCTCTCCTCCCCCGCAGTGCAAACTGGCACACTCTCCTCCCCAACAGTGCAAGCTAGTACTCTCTCCTCCACTGCTATGCACACTGGCAGTCTCTCCTCCCCCGCAGTGCACACTGGCACTCTCTCCTCCCCCGCATTGCAGACTGGCGCTCTCTCCTCCACTGCAGTTCACACTGGTACTCTCTCCTCCTCTGCAGTGCACACTGGCACTCTCCCCCCCCACTGCAGTGCACACTGGCACACTTTCCCCCACCTCAGTGCCCACTGGCACTCTCTCCTCCCCCACAGATCACACTGGCACTCTCTCCTCCCCTGCATTGCACACTGGCACTCTGTCTTCCCCCGTAGTGAACAATGGAACTCTCTGCTCCTCCGCAGTGCACTCTGGCACTCCCTCCTCCCGTGCAGTGCACACTGGCACTCTCCCCCTAATGTAGTGCGCACTGGCACTCTCTCCTCCCCTGCAGTGCATGCTGGCACTCTCTCCACCCACCGCAGATCACACTGGCACTCTCTCCTCCCCCGCAGTGCATACTGGCACTCTCTCCTCCCCAACAGTGCACACTGGCACTCTCTCCTCTTCCGCAGTGCACACTGGCCCTCTCTCCTCCCCCGCAGTGCACACTGGCATGCTCTCCTCCCGTACAGTGCACAATGGCACTCCCTCCTACCCCGCAGTGCACACTGGCACTCTCTCCTCCCCCACAGTGCACACAGGCACTCTCTCCTCCCCAGCAGTGCACACTGGCATCTCTGCTCCACCGCAGTGCACACTGGCATGATCTCCTCCCCCACAGTGCACACTGGCACTCCCTCCTACCCCGCAGTGCACACGGGCACTCACTCCTCCCCCGCAGTGCACACTGGCATGCTCTCATCCCCCACAGTGCAAAATGGAACTCCCCCCTACCCCGCAGTGCACACTGGCACTCTCTCCTCCCCCACAGTGCACACTGGCACTCTCTCCTCCCCAGCAGTGCACACTGGCATCTATGCTCCCCCGCAGTGCACACTGACACTCTCTACCCCACCGCAGTGCACACTGGCACTCTCTCCTCCCCTGCAGTGCACACTGGCATCCTCTCCCCCACCTCAGTTGACACTGGTACTCTCTCCTCCTCCACAGTGCACACTGGCACTCTCTCCTCCCCAGCAGTGCACACTGGCATGCTCTCCTCCCCCACTGTGCACACTGGCACTCCCTCCTACCCCGCAGTGCAAACTGTCACTCTCTCCACACCCGCAGTGCACACTGGCACTCTCTCCTCCCCCGCAGTGCACACTGGCACTCTCTCCTCCACAGCTGTGCACACTGGCACACTCTCCTCCCCAGCAGTGCACATTGGCAATCTCTCCTCCCCGTAGTGTACACTGACACTCCCCCCGCAGTGCACACTGGCACTCTGTCCTCTCCCGCAGTGCACACTGGCACCCTCTCCTCACTGCAGTGAACACTGGCACTCTCTCCTCCCTAACACTGCAAGCTAGTACTCTCTCCTCCACTGCTATGCACACTGGCAGTCTCTCCTCCCCCGCAGTGCACACTGGCACTCTCTCCTCCCCCGCATTGCACACTGGCACTCTCTCCTCCACTGCAGTTCACACTGGTACTCTCTCCTCCTCTGCAGTGCACACTGGCACTCTCCCCCCCCACTGCAGTGCACACTGGCACACTTTCCCACACCTCAGTTCACACTGGCACTCTCTCCTCCTCCGCAGTGCCAACTGGCACTCTCTCCTCCCCCACAGATCACACTGGCACTCTCTCCGCCCCTGCAGTGCACACTGGCACTCTGTCTTCCCCCGTAGTGAACAGTGGAACTCTCTGCTCCTCCGCAGTGCACTCTGGCACTCCCTCCTCCCGTGCAGTGCACACTGACACTCTCCCCCCCACTGTAGTGCACACTGGCACTCTCTCCTCCCTTGCAGTGCATGCTGGCACTCTCTCCACCCACCGCAGCGCACACTGGCACTCTCTCCTCCCCTGCAGTGCATACTGGCACTCTCTCCTCCCCAACAGTGCACACTGGCACTCTGTCCTCTTCCACAGTGCACACTGGCCCTCTCTCCTCCCCCGCAGTGCACACTGGCACTCTCTCCTCCCCCGCAGTGCACACTGGCACTCTCTCCTCCACAGCTGTGCACACTGGCACACTCTCCTCCCCAGCAGTGCACATTGGCAATCTCTCCTCCCCGAAGTGTACACTGACACTCCCCCCGCAGTGCACACTGGCACTCTGTCCTCTCCCGCAGTGCACACTGGCACCCTCTCCTCACTGCAGTGAACACTGGCACTCTCTCCTCCCCCGCAGTGCACACTGGCACACTCTCCTCCCTAACACTGCAAGCTAGTACTCTCTCCTCCACTGCTATGCACACTGGCAGTCTCTCCTCCCCCGCAGTGCACACTGGCACTCTCTCCTCCCCCGCATTGCACACTGGCACTCTCTCCTCCACTGCAGTTCACACTGGTACTCTCTCCTCCTCTGCAGTGCACACTGGCACTCTCCCCCCCCCACTGCAGTGCACACTGGCACACTTTCCCACACCTCAGTTCACACTGGCACTCTCTCCTCCTCCGCAGTGCCAACTGGCACTCTCTCCTCCCCCACAGATCACACTGGCACTCTCTCCGCCCCTGCAGTGCACACTGGCACTCTGTCTTCCCCCGTAGTGAACAGTGGAACTCTCTGCTCCTCCGCAGTGCACTCTGGCACTCCCTCCTCCCGTGCAGTGCACACTGACACTCTCCCCCCCACTGTAGTGCACACTGGCACTCTCTCCTCCCTTGCAGTGCATGCTGGCACTCTCTCCACCCACCGCAGCGCACACTGGCACTCTCTCCTCCCCTGCAGTGCATACTGGCACTCTCTCCTCCCCAACAGTGCACACTGGCACTCTGTCCTCTTCCACAGTGCACACTGGCCCTCTCTCCTCCCCCGCAGTGCACACTGGCATGCTCTCCTCCCCCACAGTGCACACTGGCACTCCCTCCTACCCCGCAGTGCACACTGGCACTTTCTCCTCCCCCACAGTGCACACAGGCACTCTCTCCTCTCCAGCAGTGCACAGTGGCACCTCTGCTCCCCCACAATGCACACTGGCATGCCCTCCAACCCCGCAGTGCACACAGGCACTCACTCCTCCCCCGCAGTGCACACTGGCATACTCTCATCCCCCACAGTGCAAACTGGCACTCCCCCCTACCCCACAGTGCACACTGGCACTCTCTCTTCCCCCACAGTGCAAACTGTCACTCTCTCCACACCCGCAGTGCATACTGGCACTCTCTCCTCCCCCGCAGTGCACACTGGCACTCTCTCCTCCACAGCTGTGCACACTGGCACACTCTCCTCCCCAGCAGTGCACATTGGCAATCTCTCCTCCCCGTAGTGTACACTGACACTCCCCCTGCAGTGCACACTGGCACTCTGTCCTCTCCCGCAGTGCACACTGGCACCCTCTCCTCACTGCAGTGAACACTGGCACTCTCTCCTCCCCCGCAGTGCACACTGGCACACTCTCCTCCCTAACACTGCAAGCTAGTACTCTCTCCTCCACTGCTATGCACACTGGCAGTCTCTCCTCCCCCGCAGTGCACACTGGCACTCTCTCCTCCCCCGCATTGCACACTGGCAATCTCTCCTCCACTGCAGTTCACACTGGTACTCTCTCCTCCTCTGCAGTGCACACTGGCACTCTCCCCCCCCCACTGCAGTGCACACTGGCACACTTTCCCACACCTCAGTTCACACTGGCACTCTCTCCTCCTCCGCAGTGCCAACTGGCACTCTCTCCTCCCCCACAGATCACACTGGCACTCTCTCCGCCCCTGCAGTGCACACTGGCACTCTGTCTTCCCCCGTAGTGAACAGTGGAACTCTCTGCTCCTCCGCAGTGCACTCTGGCACTCCCTCCTCCCGTGCAGTGCACACTGACACTCTCCCCCCCACTGTAGTGCACAATGGCACTCTCTCCTCCCTTGCAGTGCATGCTGGCACTCTCTCCACCCACCGCAGTGCACATTGGCACTCTCTCCTCCCCCGCAGTGCATACTGGCACTCTCTCCTCCCCAACAGTGCACACTGGCACTCTCTCCTCTTCCACAGTGCACACTGGCCCTTTCTCCTCCCCCGCAGTGCACACTGGCATGCTCTCCTCCCCCACAGTGCACACTGGCACTCCCTCCTACCCCGCAGTGCACACTTGCACTCTCTCCTCCCCCACAGTGCACACAGGCACTCTCTCCTCTCCAGCAGTGCACAGTGGCACCTCTGCTCCCCCGCAGTGCACACTGGCATGCTCTCCTCCCCCACAGTGCAAACTGGCACTCCCCCCTACCCCACAGTGCACACTGGCACTCTCTCCTCCCCAGCAGTGCACACTGGCATCTCTGCTCCCCCGCAGTGCACACTGACACTCTCTACCCCACTGCAGTGCACACTGGCACTCTCTCCTCCCCCGCAGTGCACACTGGCACCCTCTCCCCCACCTCAGTTGACACTGGTACTCTCTCATCCTCCGCAGTGCACACTGGCACTCTCTCCTCCCCAGCAGTGCACACTGGCATGCTCTCCTCCCCCACTGTGCACACTGGCACTCCCTCCTACCCCGCAGTGCAAACTTTCACTCTCTCCACACCCGCAGTGCACACTGGCACTCTCTCCTCCCCCGCAGTGCACACTGACACTCTCTCCTCCACAGCTGTGCACACTGGCACACTCTCCTCCCCAGCAGTGCACATGGGCACTCTCTCCTCCCCGTAGTGTACACTGGCACTCACCCCCCGCAGTGCACACTGGCACGGTGTCCTCTCCCGCAGTGCACACTGGCACCCTCTCCTCACTGCAGTGTACACTGGCACGCTCACCTCCCCCGCAGTGTACACTGCCAATCTCTGATGACCCAGAGTGCAAACTGTTACTCTCTCCTCCACCGCAGTGCACACTGGCACTCTCTCCGCCCCCACAGTGCACACTGGCACTCTCTCCTCCCCAGCAGTGCACACTGGCATGGTCTCCTCATCTGCAGTGCACACTGGCACCCTCTGCTCCCCTGCAGGACCCACTGGCACTTTCTACTTCCCCGCAGTGCACTCTGGCACACCCTCCTCTCCCGCAGTGCACACTGGCACCCTCTCCTCCTCCACAGTGCAAACTGATAATCTCTCCTCCCACAGCGCAGTGGACACTGACTCTCACCCACACTGCAGTGCACACTGGCACTCGCTTATCTCCTGCAGTGCACACTGGCAATCTCTCCTCCCCCATAGTGCACACTGGCTCTCTCTCTGCCCCACAGTGCACACTGGCACTCTCTCCTCCCTGCAGTGCACACTGGCCCTCCCTCCTACCCCGCAGAGCACACTGGCACTCTCTCCTCCACCGCAGTGCACACTGGCACTCTCTCCTCCCCCACAATGCACACTGGCACACCCTCCTCCCCAACAGTGCAAACTAGTACTCTCTCCTCCACTGCTATGCACACTGGCAGTCTCTCCTCCCCCGCAGTGCACACTGGCATGCTCTCCTCCCCCACAGTGCACACTGGCACTCCCTCCTACCCCGCAGTGCACACTGGCACTTTCTCCTCCCCCACAGTGCACACAGGCACTCTCTCCTCTCCAGCAGTGCACAGTGGCACCTCTGCTCCCCCACAATGCACACTGGCATGCCCTCCAACCCCGCAGTGCACACAGGCACTCACTCCTCCCCCGCAGTGCACACTGGCATACTCTCATCCCCCACAGTGCAAACTGGCACTCCCCCCTACCCCACAGTGCACACTGGCACTCTCTCTTCCCCCACAGTGCAAACTGTCACTCTCTCCACACCCGCAGTGCATACTGGCACTCTCTCCTCCCCCGCAGTGCACACTGGCACTCTCTCCTCCACAGCTGTGCACACTGGCACACTCTCCTCCCCAGCAGTGCACATTGGCAATCTCTCCTCCCCGTAGTGTACACTGACACTCCCCCTGCAGTGCACACTGGCACTCTGTCCTCTCCCGCAGTGCACACTGGCACCCTCTCCTCACTGCAGTGAACACTGGCACTCTCTCCTCCCCCGCAGTGCACACTGGCACACTCTCCTCCCTAACACTGCAAGCTAGTACTCTCTCCTCCACTGCTATGCACACTGGCAGTCTCTCCTCCCCCGCAGTGCACACTGGCACTCTCTCCTCCCCCGCATTGCACACTGGCAATCTCTCCTCCACTGCAGTTCACACTGGTACTCTCTCCTCCTCTGCAGTGCACACTGGCACTCTCCCCCCCCCACTGCAGTGCACACTGGCACACTTTCCCACACCTCAGTTCACACTGGCACTCTCTCCTCCTCCGCAGTGCCAACTGGCACTCTCTCCTCCCCCACAGATCACACTGGCACTCTCTCCGCCCCTGCAGTGCACACTGGCACTCTGTCTTCCCCCGTAGTGAACAGTGGAACTCTCTGCTCCTCCGCAGTGCACTCTGGCACTCCCTCCTCCCGTGCAGTGCACACTGACACTCTCCCCCCCACTGTAGTGCACAATGGCACTCTCTCCTCCCTTGCAGTGCATGCTGGCACTCTCTCCACCCACCGCAGTGCACATTGGCACTCTCTCCTCCCCCGCAGTGCATACTGGCACTCTCTCCTCCCCAACAGTGCACACTGGCACTCTCTCCTCTTCCACAGTGCACACTGGCCCTTTCTCCTCCCCCGCAGTGCACACTGGCATGCTCTCCTCCCCCACAGTGCACACTGGCACTCCCTCCTACCCCGCAGTGCACACTTGCACTCTCTCCTCCCCCACAGTGCACACAGGCACTCTCTCCTCTCCAGCAGTGCACAGTGGCACCTCTGCTCCCCCGCAGTGCACACTGGCATGCTCTCCTCCCCCACAGTGCAAACTGGCACTCCCCCCTACCCCACAGTGCACACTGGCACTCTCTCCTCCCCAGCAGTGCACACTGGCATCTCTGCTCCCCCGCAGTGCACACTGACACTCTCTACCCCACTGCAGTGCACACTGGCACTCTCTCCTCCCCCGCAGTGCACACTGGCACCCTCTCCCCCACCTCAGTTGACACTGGTACTCTCTCATCCTCCGCAGTGCACACTGGCACTCTCTCCTCCCCAGCAGTGCACACTGGCATGCTCTCCTCCCCCACTGTGCACACTGGCACTCCCTCCTACCCCGCAGTGCAAACTTTCACTCTCTCCACACCCGCAGTGCACACTGGCACTCTCTCCTCCCCCGCAGTGCACACTGACACTCTCTCCTCCACAGCTGTGCACACTGGCACACTCTCCTCCCCAGCAGTGCACATGGGCACTCTCTCCTCCCCGTAGTGTACACTGGCACTCACCCCCCGCAGTGCACACTGGCACTGTGTCCTCTCCCGCAGTGCACACTGGCACCCTCTCCTCACTGCAGTGTACACTGGCACGCTCACCTCCCCCGCAGTGTACACTGCCAATCTCTGATGACCCAGAGTGCAAACTGTTACTCTCTCCTCCACCGCAGTGCACACTGGCACTCTCTCCGCCCCCACAGTGCACACTGGCACTCTCTCCTCCCCAGCAGTGCACACTGGCATGGTCTCCTCATCTGCAGTGCACACTGGCACCCTCTGCTCCCCTGCAGGACCCACTGGCACTTTCTACTTCCCCGCAGTGCACTCTGGCACACCCTCCTCTCCCGCAGTGCACACTGGCACCCTCTCCTCCTCCACAGTGCAAACTGATAATCTCTCCTCCCACAGCGCAGTGGACACTGACTCTCACCCACACTGCAGTGCACACTGGCACTCGCTTATCTCCTGCAGTGCACACTGGCAATCTCTCCTCCCCCATAGTGCACACTGGCTCTCTCTCTGCCCCACAGTGCACACTGGCACTCTCTCCTCCCTGCAGTGCACACTGGCCCTCCCTCCTACCCCGCAGAGCACACTGGCACTCTCTCCTCCACCGCAGTGCACACTGGCACTCTCTCCTCCCCCACAATGCACACTGGCACACCCTCCTCCCCAACAGTGCAAACTAGTACTCTCTCCTCCACTGCTATGCACACTGGCAGTCTCTCCTCCCCCGCAGTGCACACTGGCACTCTCTCCTCCCCTGCATTGCACACTGGCACTCTCTACTCCACTTCAGTTCACACTGGTACTCTCTCCTCCTTTGTAGTGCACACTGGCACTCTCTCCCCCGCTGCAGAGCACACTGACACTCTCTCCTCACCTGCAGTGCACACTGGCCCACTTTCCCCCACCTCAGTTCACGCTGGCACACTCTCCTCCTCCGCAGTGCACACTGGCATACTCTCCACACCCGGCAGTGTGCACTGGCACTGTCTCCTCCCCCGCAGTGCACACTGGCGCACTCTCCTCCCCTGCATTACACACTGGCACTCTCTCCTCCACTTCAGTTCACACTGGTACTCTCTCCTCCTTTTTGTGCACACTGGCACTGTCTCCCCCACTGCAGTGCACACTGACACTCTCTCCTCACCTGCAGTGCACACTGGCACACTTTCCCCCACCTCAGTTCACGCTGGCACTCTCTCCTCCTCTGCAGTGCACACTGGCATACTCTCCACACCCGGCAGTGTGCACTGGCACTCTCTCCTCCCCTGCAGTGCACACTGGCACACTCTCCTCCCCAACAGTGCAAACTAGTACTCTCTCCTCCACTGCTGTGCACACTGGCATGCTCTCCTCCCCAACAGTGCACACTGGCACTCCATCCTACCCCGCACTGCACACTGGCTCTCTCTCCTCCTCTGTAGTGCACACTGTCACTCTCTCCTCCCTGGCAGTGCACACTGGCATGCTCTCCTCCCCCACAGTGCAAACTAGCACTCCCTCCTACCCCGCAGTGCACACTGGCACTCTCTCCTCCCCTGCAGTGCACACTGGCACTTCCTCCTCCCCCACAGTGCGCACTGGCACTCTCTTCTCCCCCAGTGCACACTCGCACTCTCTCCTCCCCTGCAGTGCACACTGGCACTCTCTCCTCCCCCGCAGTGCACACTGGCACTCTCCCCTTCCCCACAGTTCAAACTAGCACCCTCTCCTCCACCTCGGTGCTCACTGGCACTCTCTCCTCCCC
The DNA here is from genome assembly GCF_052327205.1 of Somniosus microcephalus. Classification (NCBI taxonomy): domain Eukaryota; kingdom Metazoa; phylum Chordata; class Chondrichthyes; order Squaliformes; family Somniosidae; genus Somniosus; species Somniosus microcephalus. The sequence goes on from NC_140989.1 coordinate 255,625,908, forward strand.
CCGCAGTGCAAACTGGCACTCTCTCCTTCCGCAGTGCACACTGGCAACCCCTCCCTCCGCAGTGTACACTGGCACTGTCTCCTCACCGGCAGTGCAGACTGGCACTCTCTCCTCAACCACAGTGTGCACTGGCACTCTCTACTCCTCCACAGGGCACACTGGCACACTCTCCTCCCCAACAGTGCAAACTAGTACTCTCTCCTCCACTGCTATGCACACTGGCATGCTCTCCTCCCCCACAGTGCACACTGGCACTCCATCCTACCCCGCAGTGCGCACTGGCTCTCTCTCCTCCTCCGTCATGCACACTGTCACTCTGTCCTCCCCCGCAGTGCATACTGGCACGCTCCCCTCCCCCACAGTGCTAACTAGCACTTCCTCCTACCCCGCAGTGCACACTGGCACTCTCTCCTCCTCCGCAGTGCACACTGGCACCATCTCCTCCTCCGCAGTGCTCACTGGCATTCTATCCTCCCACCCCACAGTGCACACTGACATTCTCTCCCACACTGCAGTGCACACTGGCACTCTCTCCCACCCCACAGAGCACACCGACACTCTCTTCTCCCCCAGTGTACACTCGCACTCTCTCCTCCCCCACAGTGCACACCGGCACTCTCTCCTCCCCCGCAGTGCACACTGTCACTCTCTCCTCCCCCACAGTGGAAACCAGCACTCTCTCCGCCACCTCGGTGCTCACTGGCACTCTCTCCTCTCCCGCAGTGCACACTGGCAACCCCTCCCCCTGCAGTGTACACTGGCCCTCTCTCCTCACCGGCAGCGCAGACTGGCACTCTCTCCTCACCCACAGTGTGAACTGGCACTCTCTACTCCTCCACAGTGCACCCTGGCACTCTCTCCTTCACTGCAGTGCACTCTGGCACTCTCTCCTCTCCCACAGTGCACACTGGCACCATCTACTCCTCCGCAGTGCTCACTGGCATTCTATCCTTCCACCCCACAGTGCTCACTGACATTCTCTCCCCCACTGCAGTGCACACTGGCACTCTCTCCTCCCCTGCAGTGCATGCTGGCACTCTCTCCTGCCAGAAATGCACACTGGTACTCTGTCCTCCCCCCGCAGTGCACTCTAGCACTCTCTCCTCCACTACTGTGCAAAATGGCACTCTCTCCCCCAATGCAGTGCACACTGGCACTCTCTCCCCCAATGCAGTGCACACTGGCACTCTCTCCCACAACACATTTCACACTGTCACACTCTCCTCCCCCACAGTGTGCACTGGCACTCTCTCCTCCCCCGCATTGCACCCTGGCCCTCTCTCCAACACCCACAGTGAGCAATGGCACTCTCTCCCCCACAGTGCACACTGGCACACTCTCCTCACCCACAGTGCACACTGGAACTATCTCCTCCCCAGCAGTGCACACGGGCGCGGTCTCCTCCTCTGCAGTGCACACTGGCACCCTCTGCTCCCCTGCAGGGCCCACTGGCACTTTCTCCTTCCCCGCAGTGCACTCTGGCACACCCTCCTCTCCCGCAGTGCACACTGGCACACTCTCCTCCTCCACAGTGCAAACTGATACTCTCTCCTCCCACAGCGCAGTGCACACTGACTCTCTCCCCCACTGCAGTGCACACTGGCACTCGCTTCTCTCCTGCAGTGCACACTGGCACTCTCTCCTCCCCCATAGTGCACACCGGCTCTCTCTCTGCCCCACAGTGTACACTGGCACTCTCTCCTCCCCGCAGTGCACACTGGCCCTCCCTCCTACCCCGCAGTGCACACTGGCACTCTCTCCGCCACCGCACTGCACACTGGCACTCTCTCCTCCCCCGCAGTGCACACTGGCACACTCTCCTCCCCAACAGTGCAAGTTAGTACTCTCTCCTCCACTGCTATGCACACTGGCACTCCATCCTACCCCGCAGTGCACACTGGCTCTCTCTCCTCCTCCGTAGTGCACACTGCCACTCTCTCCTCCCCCGCAGTGCACACTGGCACACTCTCCTCTCCCACAGTGCAAATTGGCAATCCCTCCTACCCCGCAGTGCACACTGGCACTCTCTCCTCCCCCGCAGTGCACACTGGCACTCCCTCCTCCCCCACAGTGCACACTGGCACTCTCTTCTCCCCCAGTGCACACTCACACTCTCTCCTCCCCCGCAGTGCACACTGGCACTCTCTCCTCCCCCGCAGTGCACACTGGCACTCTCTCCTCCCCCCCGGGGCAAACTAGCACTCTCTCCTCCACCTCAGTGCTCACTGGCACTCTCTCCTCCCCCACAGTGCACACTGGCAACCCCTCCCACCACAGTGCACACTGGCACACTCTCCTCCCCGGCAGTGCAAACTGGCACTCTCTCCTCCCGCAGTGCACACTGGCAACCCCTCCCCCCGCAGTGTACACTGGCACTCTCTCCTCACCGGCAGTGCAGACTGGCACTCTCTCCTCACCCACAGTTTGCACTGGCACTCCCTCCTACCCCACAGTGCACACTGGCACTCTCTTCTCCCCCAGTGCACACTCGCACTCTCTCCTCCCCCACAGTGCACACTGGCACTCTCTCCTCCCCCGCAGTCTACACTGGCACTCCCTCCTCCCCCACAGTGCACACTGGCACTCTCTTCCCCCCAGTGCACACTCGGACTCTCTCCTCCCCCACAGTGCACACTGGCACTCTCTACTCCCCCACAGTGCACACTGGCAATCTCTCCTCCCCTACAGTGCAAACTAGCACTCTCTCCTCCACCTCGGTGCTCACTGGCTCTCTCTCCTCTCCCGCAGTCCACACTGGCAACCCCGCCCCCCACAGTGCACACTGGCACTCTCTCCTCTGCGGCAGTGCAAACTGGCACTCTCTCCTCCCGCAGTGCACAATGGCAACCCCTCCCCCTGCAGTGTACACGGGCACTCTCTCCTCACCGGCAGTGCAGACTGGCACTCTCTCCTCACCCACAGTGTGCACTGGCACTCTCTACTCCTCCACAGTGCACACTGGCACTCTCTCCTTCCCTGCAGTGCACTCTGGCATCTCTCCTCTCCCGCAGTGCACACTGGCACCCTCTCCTCCTCCGCAGTGCACACTGACACTCTCTCCTCCCACAGCGCAGTGCACACTGACACTCTCTCCCCCAATGCAGTGCACACTGGCATTCTCTTCTCCTCTGCAGTGCATGCTGGCACTCTCTCCTCCCCCATAGTGCACGCTGGCTCTCTCTCCTCCCCACAGTGCACACTGGCACCTTCTCCCACACTGCAGTGCACACTGGCACTCTCTCCTCCCCCGCAGTGCACACTGACACTCTATCCTCCCTGCAGTGTACACTGGCACTCTCACCAACCCTCACAGTGTGCACTGGCACTTTCTCCTCCTCCGCAGTGCACACTGGCACTCTATCCTTCCCCGAAGTGCACTCTGGCACTCTCTCCTCTCCCACAGTGCACACTGGCACCATCTCCTCCTCCGCAGTGCTCACTGGCATTCTATCCTCCCACCCCACAGTGCACACTGACACTCTCTCCCCCACTGCAGTGCACACTGGCACCATCTCCTCCTCCGCAGTGCTCACTGGCATTCTATCCTCCCACCCCACAGTGCACACTGACATTCTCTCCCCCACTGCAGTGCACACTGGCACTCTCTCCCACACCACAGTGCACACTGACATCCTCTCCCCCACTGCAGTGCACACTGGCACTCTCTGCTCCCCTGCAGTGCATGCTGGCACTCTCTCCTGCCAGAAATGCACACTGGTACTCTGTCCTCCCCCCGCAGTGCACACTAGCACTCGCTCCTCCACCACTGTGCACACTGGCACTCTCTCCCCCAATGCAGTGCACACTGGCACTCTCTCCCACAACACATTTCACACTGTCACACTCTCCTCCCCCGCAGTGCGCACTGGCACTCTCTCCTCCCCCGCATTGCAACCTGGCACTCTCTCCAACACCCACAGTGAGCAATGGCACTCTCTCCCCCACAGTGCACACAGGCACGCTCTCCTCGCCCACAGTGTGCACTGGCACTCTCTCTTCCTCCACAGTGCGCACTGGCACTCTCTCCTCCCCCGCATTGCAACCTGGCACTCTCTCCAACACCCACAGTGAGCAATGGCACTCTCTCCCCCACAGTGCACACTTGCACTCTCTCCTCGCCCACAGTGTGCACTGGCACTCTCTCCTCCTCCACAATGCACACTGGCACTCTCTCCTTCCCTGCAGTGCGCTCTGGCACTCCCCCTCTCCTGCAGTGCACACTGGCAACCTCTCCTCCTCCACATTGCACACAGGCACTCTCTCCTCCCAAAGTGCAGTGCACACTGACGCTCTCTCCCCAATGCAGTGCACACTGGCACTCTCTTCTCCCCTGCAGTGCACACTGGCACTCTCTGCTCCCCCATAGTGCACACTGGCCTTCTCTCTGCCGCACAGTGCATACTAGCACTCTCTCCCACACTGTAGTGCAGACTGGCACACTCTACCACACCCACAGTGTGCACTGGCACTCTCTCCTCCTCCGCAGTGCACACTGGCACACTCTCCTTCCCCGCAGTGCACTCTGGCACTCTCTCCTCTCCCACAGTGCACACTGGCACCCTCTCCTCCTCCGCAGTGCACACTGGCACACTCTCCTCCCGCCCCACAGTGCACACTGACACTCTCTCCCCCACTGCAGTGCACACTTGCACTCTCTGCTCCCCTGCAGTGCACGCTGGCACTCTCTCCTCCCCCATAGCGCACACTGGCTCTCTCTCCTCCCCCACAGTGCACACTGGCACTCTCTCCAACACCGCAGTGTACACTGGCACTCTCTACTTCCCCGCAGTGCACACTGAAAGTCTCTCCTGCCCGGTATTGCGCACTGGCACTCTCTCCTCCTCCGCAGTGCACACTGGCACCCTCTCCTCCCCCACCGATCACACTGGCACCCTCTCCTCACCCGCAGTGCACACTAGCACTCTCTCTTCACCCGTAGTGCACACTGGCACTGTCTGCTCCTTCGCAGTCCATTCTGGCACTCTCTCCTCCCCTGCAGTGCACACTGACACTCTCCCCCCCACAGTAGTGCGCACTGGCACTCTCTCCTACCCCGCAGTGCATGCTGGCACTCTCTCCTCACCCGTAGTGCACACTGGCTCTCTCTCCTCCCCCCGCAGTGCATGCTGGCACTCTCTCCTCCCCCGCAGTGCACACTGGCACTCTCTCTTCCCCTGTAGTGCACACTGGCACTCTCTGCTCCTCCGCAGTGCACTCTGGCACTCTCTCCTCCCCTGCAGCGCACACTGACACTCTCCCCCCACTGTAGTGCGCACTGGCACTCTCTCCTCCCCTGCAGTGCATGATGGCACTCTCTCCTCGCCCGGAGTGCACAGTGGCACTCTCTCCTCCCTCAAAATGCACACTGGCACTCTCTCCACCCCCTCAGTGCACACTGGCAGTCACTCCTACCCCACGGTGCACAATGGCACTCTCTCCTCCCCCGCAGTGCACACTAGCACTCCCTCCTTCAGTGCTGTGCACACTGGCAAACTCTCCCCCATGGCAGTGCACACTGGCACTCTCTCCCCCACTGCAGTTCACACTGGCACTCTCTCCCCCACCACTGGCACTCTCTCCTGCCCCGCAGTGCACACTGGCACTCTCTGCTCCCCGCAGTGCACACTGACACTCTCTCCCCCACGGCACTGCACACTGGCACTCTCTCGTCCCTCGCAGTGCATATTGACACTCTCTCACCCACTGCAGTGCACACTTGCACTCTCTCCTCCTCCGCAGTGCACACTGACACTCTCTCCACCCCCCGCAGTGTACACTGGCCGTCTCTCCTCCCCCGTAGTGCATACTGGCACTCTCTCCTCCCCCACAGTGTGCACTGGCATGCTCTCCTCCTCTGCAGTGCACACTGGCACTCTCTCCTCCCCCGCAGTGCACACTGGCACGCTCTACTCCCGCACAATGCACACTGGTTCTCCCTCCTTCCCCGCCGTGCACACTGCCTCTCTCTCCTCCCCCGTAGTGCATAATGGCACTCTCTCCTCCCCCACAATGTGCACTGGCATGCTCTCCTCCTCCGCAGTGCACACTGGCACTCTCTCCTCTCCCGCAGTACACACTGGCACGCTCTACTCCTGTACAATGCACACTGGTTCTCCCTCCTTCCCCGCCGTGCACACTGCCTCTCTCTCCTCCCCCGCAGTGCACACTGGCACTCTCTCCTCCGCCGCTGGGCACATTGGCACTCTCTCCTACCCCACAGTGCACACTGGCACTCCCTCCCACCCGCTGTGCACACTGGACCTCTCTCCACCCCGCAGTGAACACTGGAACTCTCTCCTCCCCCCCATTGCACACTGACACTCTCTCCTCCCCTGCAGTTCACACTGGTACTCTCTCCTCCTCCACAGTGCACACCAACACTCTCTCCTCCACTGCTGTGCACACTGGCACTCTCTCCCCCACTGCAGTGGAAACTGGCACTCTCTCCCGCACCACATTTCACACTGGCACGCTCTCCTCCCTTCCAGTGCACACTGGCACTCTCTCCCCCACCGCAGTGCACACTGGCACTCTCTCCCTCACTGCAGTGCATACTGGCACTCTCTCCCGCACCACATTTCACACTGGCACTCTCTCCGCCCCCGCATTGCACACTGGCACTCTCTCCACACTGCAGTGCACACTGGCAATCTCTACTCCCCCACAGTGCACACTGGAACTCTCTCCCACACCTCAGTTCACACTGGCTCTCTCTCCTCCCCCACAGTGCACACTGGCACTCTGTCCTCCCTCCCAGTGTGCACTGGCACTCTCTCCTCCTCTGCAGTGCACACAGGCAATATCTCCTTCCCCGCAGTGCACTCTGGCACTCTCTCCTCTCCCGCAGTGCACACAGGCACTCTCTCCTTCTCCGCAGTGCATGCTGGCAATCTCTCCTCCCCCGTAGTGCACACAGGCTTTCTCTCCTCCCCCACAGTGCACACTGGCACTCTCTACCCCACCGCAGTGCACACTGGCACTCTCTCCTCCCAGGCAGTGCACACGGACACTCTCTCCACCCCCACAGTGCACACTGGCACTCTCCCATCCTACACAGTGCAAACTGGCACTCTCTCCTCCCCTGCAGTGCACACTGGCACTCTCTCCTCCTCCGCTGTGCAAACTGGCACTCTCTCCTCCCCCGCAGTGCACACGGACACTCTCTCCCCCACTGTAGTGCACACTGGCACTCTCTCCTCCCCAGCAGTGCACGCTGGCATGCTCTCCTCACGCATAGTGCACACTGGCTCTTTCTCCTCCCCCTCAGTGCACACTGGCACTCTCTCCTCCACCGCTGTGCACACTGGCACTTTCTCCCCCACCGCAGTGCACACTGGCTCTCTCTCCCCCCACATTTCTCACGGTCACTCTCTCCTCCCCCGCAGTGCACACTGACACGCTCTCCCACACTGCAGTGCACACTGGCACTCTCTCCTCCCCCGCAGTGCACACTGGCACCCTCTCCCCCACGTCAGTTCACACTGGCACTCTCTCCTCCCCCACAGTGCACACTGGCACTCTCTCCAATCCCCGCAGTGCACACTGGCACTCTCTCCACCACCGCAGTGCATACTGCCACTCTCTCCTCTCCTACAGTGTGCACTGGCACTTTCTCCTCCCCCATAGTGCACACTGGCACCCTCTCCTCCCCCGCAGTGCACACTGGCACACTCTCCTCCCCACACAGTGCACACTGGCACTCTCTCCTCCACCGCTGTGCACACTGGCACTCTCTCCTCTCCCACAGTGCACACTGGCACTCCCTCCCACCCGCAGTGCACACTGGCACACTCTCCTCCCCCGCAGTGCTCACTGGCACTGTCTCCTCCCTGCAGTATACACTGGCACTGCCTCCTCTCCCACACTGCACACTGGCACTCTCTCCTCCCCCACAGTGCACACTGGCAACCCCTTTCCCCGCAGAGCACACTTTCACTCTCTCCTCCCCCACAGTGCAAACTGGCACTCTCTCCTCCCCCACAGTGCACACTGGCAACCCCTCTCCCCGCAGTGCACTCTTTCACTCTCTCCTCCCCCACAGTGCAAACTGGCACTCTCTCCTCCCCGCAGTGTACACTGGCACTCCATCCTCCCCCGCAATGCACACTGGCGCTCTCTTCTCCCCCGCAGTGCACACTTGTACTCTCTCCTCCCCCTCAGTTCACACTGGCTCTCTCTCCTCCCCCACAGTGCACACTGGCACTCTCTCCACCCTCCCAGTGTGCACTGTCACTCTCTCCTCCTCCGCAGTGCACACGGGCAATCTCTCCTTCCCCACAGTGCACTCTGACACTCTCTCCTCTCCTGCAGTGCAGACTGGCACTCTCTCCTTCTCCGCAGTGCACACTGACACTCCCTCCCCCACTGCAGTGAACACTGGCACTCCCTCCTCCCCTGCAGTGCACGCTGACACTCTCTCCTTCCCCGTAGTGCACACTGGCTCTCTCTCCTGCCCCACAGTGCACACTGGCACTCTCTCGCCCACTGCAGTGCACACTGGCACGCTCTCCTCCCCAGCAGTGCACACGGACACTCTCTCCTCCCCCACAGTGCACACTGGCACTCTCCCCTCCTCCGCAGTGCACACCGGCACTTTCTCCTCCCCGACAGTGCACACTGGCACTCTCTCCACCACTGTAGTGCACACTGACACTCTCTCCTCCCCTGCAGTGCATGCTGGCATGCTCGCCTCCCCCGCAGTGCTCACTGGCATTTTCTGCTATCCCACAGTGCACACTGGCACTCACTCCTCCACCGCTACACACACTGGCACTTTCTACCCCACCACAGTGTGCACTGGCGCTCTCTCCTCCCCCGCAGTGCACACTGGCACTCTCTCATCCTTTGCAGTGCACACTGGCAATGTCTCCTCCCCTGCGGTGCACACTGGCACGTTCTCCTCCCCCACATTGCAGACTGGCACTCACTCCTCCCCTGCAGTTCACACTGGCACTCTCTCCTCCGCAGTGCACACTGGCACTCTCTACTCCTCTGCAGTGCACACTGACCCTCTCTCCTCCCCCACATTGAACACTGGCACTCTGTCCTCCCCCACAGTGCGCACTGGTACTCTCTCTTCCCCCGCAGTGCTCACTAGCACTCTCTCCTCCACCGCTGTGCACACTGGCCCTCTCTCCCCCACCGTAGTGCACACTGGCACTCTCTCCCCACTGCAGTGCACAATTGCACTCTCTCCCCCACCACTTTTCACACTGTCACTCTCCTCCCCGCAGTGCACACTGGCACTCCCTCCTACACCGCAGTGCACACTGGCGCTCTCTCCTAGCCCACAGTGCACACTGGCACTCTCTCCTACCCCGCAGTGCACACTGGCACACTCTCCTCCCCAACAGTGCAAACTAGTATTCTCTCCTCCACTGCTGAGCACACTGGCAGTCTCTCCACCCCCGCAGTGCACACTGGCACTCTCTCCTCCCCAGCATTGCACACTGGCACTCTCTCCTCCACTGCAGTTCACACTGGCATTCTCTCCTCCTCTGTAGTGCACACTGGCACTCTCTCCCCCACTGCAGTGCACACTGGCACTATCTCCTCCCCTGCAGTGCACAATGGCACACTTTTCCCCACTTCAGTTCACACTGGCAGTCTCTCCTCCTCCGCAGTGCACTCTGGCACACTCTGCACACCCGGCAGTGTGCATTGGCACACTGTCCTCCCCCACAGTGCATACTGGAACTCTCTTCCCCCACAGTGAGCACTGGCATGCTCTCCTCCCGCACAGTGCACAGTGCCAGTACATCCTACCCCGCTGTGCACACTGGCTCTCTCTCCTCCTCCGTAGTGCACACTGGCACTCTCTCCTCCCCCGCAGTGCACACTGGCACTCCCTCCTCCCCAACAGTGCACACTGGCACTCTCTCCTCCCCCAGTACACACTCGCACTCTCTCCTCCCCCGCAGTGCAAACTGGCAGTCTCTCCTCCACCACAGTGCAAACTAGCACTCTCTCCTCCACCGCTGTGCACACTGGCACTCCCTCCTCCCCCACAGTGGGCACTGGCAACCCCTCCCCCCACAGTGAACACTGGCACTCTCTTCTCGCCGGCAGTGCAAACTGGCACTCTCTCCTCCCGCAGTGCACACTGGCAACCGCCCCCGCAGTGCACACTGGCACTCTCTCCTCACCGGCAGTGCAGACTGGCACTCTCTCCTCACCCACCGTTTGCACTGGCACGCTCTCCTCCTCCACAGTGCACACTGGCACTCTCTCCTTCCCCGCAGTGCACTCTGGCACTGTCTCCTCTCCGGCAGAGCACACTGGCACCCTTTCCTCCTCCGCAGTGCACACTGACACTCTCTCCTCCCACAGCGCAGTGCACACTGACACTCTCTCCCCCACTGCAGTGCACACTGGCTCTCTCTTCTTCCCTGCAGTGCACGCTGGCACTCTCTCCTCCCCGATAGTGCACACTGGCTCTCTGTCCTCCCCACAGTGCACACTGGCACTCTCTGCCACACTGCAGTGCACACCGGCATTCTCCTCCCCCACAGTGCACACTGACACTCTATCCTCCCTGCAGTGTACACTGGCACTCTCACCAACCCTAACAGTGTGCACTGGCACTCTCTCCTCCTCCGCAGTGCACACTGGCACTCTCTACTTCCCCGCAGTGCATCTGGCACTCTCTCCTCTCCCATAATTCACACTGGCACCATCTCCTCCTCCGCAGTGCTCACTGGTACTCTCTCCTCCCACCCCACAGTGTAAAATGACACTCTCTCCCCCACTGCAGTGCACGCTGGCACTCTCTCCTGCCATAAGTGCACACTGGTACTCTGTCCTCCCCCGCAGTGCACACTAGCACTCTCTCCTCCACCACTGTGCACACTGGCACTCTCCCCCCCACTGCAGTGCACACTGGCACTCTCTCCAACAGGACATTTCACACTGTCACACTCTCCTCCCCCGCAGTGCACACAGAGAGCAATGGCACTCTCTCCCCGACAGAGCACACTGACACTCTCTCCTCCCCCATAGTGCACACTGGCTCTCTCTCTGCCCCACAGTGCACACTGGCACTCTCTCCTCCCCGCAGTGTACACTGGCACTCTCTCCTCCACCACAGTGCACACTGGCACTCCCTCCTACCCTGCAGTGCACACTGGCACTCTCTCCTCCCCCGCAGTGTACACTGGCACACTCTCCTCCCCAACAGTGCAAACTAGTACTCTCTCCTCCAGTGCTATGCACACTGGCAGTCTCTCCTCCCCCGCAGTGCACACTGGCACTCTCTCCTCCCCCGCATTGCACACTGGCACTCTCTCCTCCACTGCAGTTCACACTGGTACTCTCTCCTCCTCTGTAGTGCACAGTGGCACTCTCTCCCCCACGGCAGTGCACACTGGCACACATTCCCCCACCTCAGTTCATACTGGCACTCTCTCCTCCTCCGCAGTGCACACTGGCACACTCTTCACACCCGGCAGTGTGCACTGGCACTCTCTCCTCCCCCACAGTGCACACTGGCACTCCATCCTACCCCGCAGTGCATACTGGCTCTCTCTCCTCCACCGTAGTGCATACTGTCACTCTCTCCTCCCCCGCAGTGCACACTGGCATGCTCTCCTCCCCCACAGTGCAAACTGGCACTCCCTCCTACCCCGCAGTGCACACTGGCACTCTCTCCTCCCTCGCAGTGCAGACTGGCACTCCCTCCTCCCCCACAGTGCACACTGGCACTCTCTCCTCCCCCAGTGCACACTCGCACTGTCTCCTCCCCTGCAGTACATGCTGGCACACTCTCCTCCCCTGTAGTGCACACTGGCTCTCTCTCCTCCCCCACAGTGCACACCGGCAGTCTCTCCCACACTGCAGTGCACACTGGCACTCTCTCCAACCCCCACAGTGTGCACTGGCACTCTCTCCTCCTCCGCAGTGCACACTGGCACTCTCTCCTTCCCCGCAGTGCACTCTGGCACTCTCTCCTCTCACATAGTGCACACTGGCACCCTCTCCTCCTACGCAGTGCACACTGGTACTCTCTCCTCCTCTGTAGTGCACACTGGCACTCCCCCCCACTGCAGTGCACACTGGCACACTTTCCCCCACCTCAGTTCACACTGGCAGTCTCTCCTCCTCCGCAGTGCACACTGGCACACTCTCCACACCCGGCAGTGTGCACTGGCACTCTCTCCTCCCCCACAGTGCACACTGGCACACTCTCCTCCCCAACAGTGCAAACTAGTACTCTCTCCTCCACTGCTATGCACACTGGCGTGCTCTCCTCCCCCACAGTGCACACTGGCACTCCATCCTACCCCGCAGTGCATACTGGCTCTCTCTCCTCTGCCGTAGTGCATACTGTCACTCTCTCCTCCCCCTCAGTGCACACTGGCATGCTCTCCTCCCCCACAGTGCAAACTGGCACTCACTCCTACCCTGCAGTGCACACTGGCACTCTCTCCTCCCTCGCAGTGCAGACTAGCACTCCCTCCTCCCCCACAGTGCACACTGGCACTCTCTTCTCCCCCAGGGCACACTCGCACTGTCTCCTCCCCTGCAGTACATGCTGGCACTCTCTCCTCCCCCGTAGTGCACACTGGCTCTCTCTCCTCCCCCACAGTGCACACCGGCACTCTGTCCCACACTGCAGTGCACACTGGCACTCTCCCCAACCCCCACAGTGTGCACTGGCACTATCTCCTCCTCCGCAGTGCACACTGGCACTCTCTCCTTCCCCGCAGTGCACTCTGGCACCCTCTCCTCTCGCACAGTGCACACTGGCACCCTCTCCTCCTCCGCAGTGCACACTGGCACTCACTCCTCCCGCCCCACCATGCACACTGACACTCTCTACGCCACTGCAGTGCACACTGGCTCTCTCTCGTCCCCTGCAGTGCACGCTGGCACTCTTTCCTCCCCCATAGTGCACACTGGCCCTCTCTCCTCCCCCACAGTGCACACTGGCACTCTCTCCAACACCGCAGTGCACCCTGGCACTCTGTCCTCCCCCGCAGTGCACACTGAAAGGCTCTCCTCCCCCGTAGTGCGCACTAGCACTCTCTCCTCCTCTGCAGTGCCCACTGGCACTCTCTCCTCCCCCACAGATCACACTTGCACTCTCTCCTCCCCTGCAGTGCACACTGGCATTCTGTCTTCCCCCATAGTGAACAATGGAACTCTCTGTTCCTCCGCAGTGCACTCTGGCACTCCCTCCTCCCCTGCAGTGCACACTGACACTCTCCCCCCCACTGTAGTGTGCACTGGCACTCTCTCCTCCCCTGCAGTGCACACTGGCATGCTCTCCTCCCCCACAGTGCACACTGGCACTCCCTCCTACCCGCAGTGCACACTGGCACTCTCTCCTCCCCCGCAGTGCACACTGGCATGCTCTCCTCCCCCACAGTGCACACTGGCACTCCCCCCTACACCGCAGTGCACCCTGGCACTCTCCCCTCCCCGCAGTGCACACTGAAAGGCTCTCCTCCCATGCAGCCCACACTGGCATGCTCTCCTCCCCCACAGTGCACACTGGCACTCCCTCCTACCCACAGTGCACACTGGCATCTCTGCTCCCCCGCAGTGCACACTGGCATGCTCTCCTCCCCCACAGTGCACACTGGCACTCCCTCCGACATGCAGTGCCCACTGGCACTCTCTCCTCCGCCACAGATCACACTGGCACTCTCTCCTCCCCTGCAGTGCACACTGGCACTCTGTCTTCCCCTGTAGTGAACAGTGGAACTCTCTGCTCCTCCGCAGTGCACTTTGGCACTCCCTCCTTCCCTGCAGTGCACACTGACACTCTCCCCCCCACTGTAGTGCGCACTGGCACTCTCTCCTCCCCTGCTGTGCATGCTGACACTCTCTCCTCCCCCATAGTGCACACTGGCTCCCTCTCCTCCCCCACAGTGCACACTGGCACTCTCTCCCCCACCGCAGTGCACACTGGCACTCTCTCCTCTCTCGCAATGCACACTGGCACTCTCTCCACCTCCTCAGTGCACACTGGCACTCACTCCTACCCCACAGTGCACACTGGCATTCTCTCCTCCCCCGCAGTGCACACTTGCACTCTCTCATTCAGTGCAGTGCACACTGGCAAACTCTCCCCCACGGCAGTGCACACTGGCACTCTCTCCCCCACTGCAGTTCACACTGGCACTCTCTCCTCCCCCGCAGTGCACACTGAAAGGCTCTCCTCCCCTGTAATGCACACTAGCACACTCTCCTCCTCCACAGTGCCCACTGGCACTCTCTCCTCCCCCACAGATCACACTGGCACTCTCTCCTCCCCTGCAGTGCACACTGGCACTCTGTCTTCCCCCGTCGTGAACAATGGAACTCTCTGCTCCTCCGCAGTGCACTCTGGCACTCCCTCCTCCCCAGCAGTGCACACTGACACTCTCCCCCCCACTCTAGTGTGCACTGGCACTCTCTCCTCCCCTGCTGTGCATGCTGGCACTCTCTCCTCCCCCATAGTGCACACTGGCTCCCTCTCCTCCCCCACAGTGCACACTGGCACTCTCTCCCCCACCGCAGTGCACACTGGCACTCTCTCCTCCCTCGCAATGTACACTGGCACTCTCTCCACCCCCTCAGTGCACACTGGCACTCACCCCTACCCCACAGTGAACACTTGCACTCTCTCCTCCCCCGCAGTGCACACTTGCACTCTCTCATTCAGTGCAGTGCACACTGGCACACTCTCCCCCATGGCAGTGGACACTGGCACTCTCTCCCCCGCTGCAGTTCACACTGGTACTCTCTCCCGCACCACATTTCACACTGGCACTCTCTCCTCCCCCACAGTGCACACTAGCGCTCTCTGCTCCCCGCAGTGCACAATGACACTCTCCCCGCCACTGCACTGCACACTGGCACTCTCTCCTCCCCCGCAGTGCACACTGACACTCTCTCCCCCACTGCAGTGCACACTTGCACTCTCTCCTCTTCCGCAGTGCACACTGGCACTCTCTCCACCCACCGCAGTGCACACTGGTACTCTCTCTTCCCCCACAGTGCTCACTAGCACTCACTCCTCCACCGCTGTGCACACTGGCACTCTCTCCCCCACCGTAGTGCACACTGGCACTCTCTCCCCCACTGCAGTGCACACTTGCACTCTCTCCCCCACCAGTTTTCACACTGTCACTCTCCTCCTCGCAGTGTACACTGGCACTCCCTCCTCCACCACAGTGCACACTGGCAAACTCTCCTCCCCGCAGTGCACACTGGCACTCCCTCCTACACAGCAGTGCACATTGGCACTCTCTCCTCGCCCGCAGTGCACACTGGCACTCTCTCCTCCCCCGCAGTGCACACTGGCACACTCTCCTCCCCAACAGTGCAAACTCGTACTCTCTCCTCCACTGCTGTGCACACTGGAAGTCTCTCCACCCCCGCAGTGCACACTGGCACTCTCTCCTCCCCAGCATTGCACACTGGCACTCTCTCCTCCACTGCAGTTCACACTGGCACTCGCTCCTCCTCTGTAGTGCACACTGGCACTCTCTCCCCCACTGCAGTGCACACTGGCACTATCTCCTCCCCTGCAGTGCACTCTGGCACACTTTCTCCCACCCAAGTTCACACTGGCAGTCTCTCCTCCTCCGCAGTGCACACTGGCACACTCTGCACACCCGGCAGTGTGCACTGGCACACTGGCCTCCCCCACAGTGCATACTGGAACTCTCTCCCCGCACAGTGAGCACTGGCATGCTCTCCTCATGCACAGTGCACCCTGGCACTACATCCTACCCCACAGTGCACACTGGCTCTCTCTCATCCTCCGTAGTGCACACTGGCACTCTCTCCTCCCCCGCAGTGCACACTGGCACGCTCTCCTCCCCCACAGTGTACACTAGCACTCCCTCCTACCCCGCAGTGCACACTGGCCCTCTCTCCTCCCCCACAGTGCACACTGGCACTCTCTCCTCCCCCGCAGTGCACACTGGCACTCCCTCCTCCCCCACAGTGCACACTGGCACTCTCTCCTCCCCCAGTGCACACTCGCACTCTCTCCTCCCCCGCAGTGCAAACTGGCAGTCCCTCTTCCACCACAGTGCAAACTAGCACTCCCTCCTCCACCACTGTGCACACTGGCACTCCCTCCTCCCCCGCAGTGTGCACTGGCAACCCCTCCCCCACAGTGAACACTGGCACTCTCTCCTCGCCGGCAGTGCAAACTGGCACTCTCTCCTCCCGCAGTGCACACTGGCAACCGCCCCCCGCAGTGCACACTGGCATGCTCTCCTCCCCGGCAATGCACACTGGCACTCTCTCCTCACCCACCCTTTGCACTGGCACTCTCTCCTCCTCCGCAGTGCACACTGGCACTCTCTCCTTCCCCGCAGTGCACTCTGGCACTGTCTCCTCTCTGGCAGAGCACTCTGGCACCCTTTCCTCCTCCGCAGTGCACACTGACACTCTCTCCTCCCACAGTGCAGTGCAGTCTGACACTCTCTCCCCCACTGCAGTGCACACTGGCACTCTCTCCTCCCCCGCAGTGCAAACTGACACTCTCTCCCCCACTGCAGTGCACACTTGCACTCTCTCCTCCTCCGCAGTGCACACTGGCACTCTCTCCACCCACTGCAGTGCACACTGGTACTCTCTCTTCCCCCACAGTGCTCACTAGCACTCTCTCCTCCACCGCTGTGCAAACTGGCTCTCTCTCCCCCACCGTAGTGCACACTGGCACTCTCTCCCCCACTGCAGTGCACACTTGCAGTCTCTCCCCCATCACTTTTCACACTGTCACTCTCCTCCTCGCAGTTTACACTGTCACTCCCTCCTCCACCACAGTGCACACTGGCAAACTCTCCTCCCCGCAGTGCACACTGGCACACTCTCCTCCCCAACAGTGCAAACTAGTATTCTCTCCTCCACTGCTGAGCACACTGGCAGTCTCTCCACCCCCGCAGTGCACACTGGCACTCTCTCCTCCCCAGCATTGCACACTGGCACTCTCTCCTCCACTGCAGTTCACACTGGCATTCTCTCCTCCTCTGTAGTGCACACTGGCACTCTCTCCCCCACTGCAGTGCACACTGGCACTATCTCCTCCCCTGCAGTGCACAATGGCACACTTTTCCCCACTTCAGTTCACAGTGGCAGTCTCTCCTCCTCCGCAGTGCACTCTGGCACACTCTGCACACCCGGCAGTGTGCATTGGCACAATGTCCTCCCCCACAGTGCATACTGGAACTCTCTTCCCCCACAGTGAGCACTGGCATGCTCTCCTCCCGCACAGTGCACAGTGCCACTACATCCTACCCCGCTGTACACACTGGCTCTCTCTCCTCCTCCGTAGTGCACACTGGCACTCTCTCCTCCCCCGCAGTGCACACTGGCACTCCCTCCTCCCCAACAGTGCACACTGGCACTCTCTCCTCCCCCAGTGCACACTCGCACTCTCTCCTCCCCCGCAGTGCAAACTGGCAGTCTCTCCTCCACCACAGTGCAAACTAGCACTCTCTCCTCCACCGCTGTGCACACTGGCACTCCCTCCTCCCCCACAGTGCGCACTGGCAACCCCTCCCCCCACA
The DNA here is from genome assembly GCF_052327205.1 of Somniosus microcephalus. NCBI lineage: Eukaryota > Metazoa > Chordata > Chondrichthyes > Squaliformes > Somniosidae > Somniosus > Somniosus microcephalus. The sequence continues at coordinate 255,643,418 of NC_140989.1, forward strand.
GTGAACACTGGCACTCTCTCCTCGCCGGCAGTGCAAACTGGCACTCTCTCCTCCCGCAGTGCACACTGGCAACCGCCCCCGCAGTGCACACTGGCACTCTCTCCTCACCGGCAGTGCAGACTGGCACTCTCTCCTCACTCACCGTTTGCACTGGCACGCTCTCCTCCTCCACAGTGCACACTGGCACTCTCTCCTTCCCCGCAGTGCACTCTGGCACTGTCTCCTCTCCGGCAGAGCACACTGGCACCCTTTCCTCCTCCGCAGTGCACACTGACACTCTCTCCTCCCACAGCGCAGTGCACACTGACACTCTCTCCCCCACTGCAGTGCACACTGGCTCTCTCTTCTTCCCTGCAGTGCACGCTGGCACTCTCTCCTCCCCGATAGTGCACACTGGCTCTCTGTCCTCCCCACAGTGCACACTGGCACTCTCTGCCACACTGCAGTGCACACCGGCATTCTCCTCCCCCACAGTGCACACTGACACTCTATCCTCCCTGCAGTGTACACTGGCACTCTCACCAACCCTAACAGTGTGCACTGGCACTCTCTCCTCCTCCGCAGTGCACACTGGCACTCTCTACTTCCCCGCAGTGCATCTGGCACTCTCTCCTCTCCCATAATTCACACTGGCACCATCTCCTCCTCCGCAGTGCTCACTGGCACTCTCTCCTCCCACCCCACAGTGTAAAATGACACTCTCTCCCCCACTGCAGTGCACACTGGCACTCTCTCCTCCCCTGCAGTGCACGCTGGCACTCTCTCCTGCCATAAGTGCACACTGGTACTCTGTCCTCCCCCGCAGTGCACACTAGCACTCTCTCCTCCACCACTGTGCACACTGGCACTCTCTCCCCCACCGCAGTGCACACTGGCACTCTCTCCAACAGGACATTTCACACTGTCACACTCTCCTCCCCCGCAGTGCAAACAGAGAGCAATGGCACTCTCTCCCCGACAGAGCACACTGACACTCTCTCCTCCCCCATAGTGCACACTGGCTCTCTCTCTGCCCCACAGTGCACACTGGCACTCTCTCCTCCCCGCAGTGTACACTGGCACTCTCTCCTCCACCACAGTGCACACTGGCACTCCCTCCTACCCTGCAGTGCACACTGGCACTCTCTCCTCCCCCGCAGTGTACACTGGCACACTCTCCTCCCCAACAGTGCAAACTAGTACTCTCTCCTCCAGTGCTATACACACTGGCAGTCTCTCCTCCCCCGCAGTGCACACTGGCACTCTCTCCTCCCCCGCATTGCACACTGGCACTCTCTCCTCCACTGCAGTTCACACTGGTACTCTCTCCTCCTCTGTAGTGCACAGTGGCACTCTCTCCCCCACGGCAGTGCACACTGGCACACATTCCCCCACCTCAGTTCATACTGGCACTCTCTCCTCCTCTGCAGTGCACACTGGCACACTCTCCACACCCGGCAGTGTGCACTGGCACTCTCTCCTCCCCCACAGTGCACACTGGCACTCCATCCTACCCCGCAGTGCATACTGGCTCTCTCTCCTCCGCCGTAGTGCATACTGTCACTCTCTCCTCCCCCGCAGTGCACACTGGCATGCTCTCCTCCCCCACAGTGCAAACTGGCACTCCCTCCTACCCCGCAGTGCACACTGGCACTCTCTCCTGCCTCGCAGTGCAGACTGGCACTCCCTCCTCCCCCACAGTGCACACTGGCACTCTCTCCTCCCCCAGTGCACACTCGCACTGTCTCCTCCCCTGCAGTACATGCTGGCACACTCTCCTCCCCTGTAGTGCACACTGGCTCTCTCTCCTCCCCCACAGTGCACACCGGCAGTCTCTCCCACACTGCAGTGCACACTGGCACTCTCTCCAACCCCCACAGTGTGCACTGGCACTCTCTCCTCCTCCGCAGTGCACACTGGCACTCTCTCCTTCCCCGCAGTGCACTCTGGCACTCTCTCCTCTCGCATAGTGCACACTGGCACCCTCTCCTCCTACGCAGTGCACACTGGTACTCTCTCCTCCTCTGTAGTGCACACTGGCACTCCCCCCCCCACTGCAGTGCACACTGGCACACTTTCCCCCACCTCAGTTCACACTGGCAGTCTCTCCTCCTCCGCAGTGCACACTGGCACACTCTCCACACCCGGCAGTGCGCACTGGCACTCTCTCCTCCCCCACAGTGCACACTGGCACACTCTCCTCCCCAACAGTGCAAACTAGTACTCTCTCCTCCACTGCTATGCACACTGGCGTGCTCTCCTCCCCCACAGTGCACACTGGCACTCCATCCTACCCCGCAGTGCATACTGGCACTCTCTCCTCTGCCGTAGTGCATACTGTCACTCTCTCCTCCCCCTCAGTGCACACTGGCATGCTCTCCTCCCCCACAGTGCAAACTGGCACTCCCTCCTACCCTGCAGTGCACACTGGCACTCTCTCCTCCCTCGCAGTGCAGACTAGCACTCCCTCCTCCCCCACAGTGCACACTGGCACTCTCTTCTCCCCCAGGGCACACTCGCACTGTCTCCTCCCCTGCAGTACATGCTGGCACTCTCTCCTCCCCCGTAGTGCACACTGGCTCTCTCTCCTCCCCCACAGTGCACACCGGCACTCTGTCCCACACTGCAGTGCACACTGGCACTCTCCCCAACCCCCACAGTGTGCACTGGCACTATCTCCTCCTCCGCAGTGCACACTGGCAATCTCTCCTTCCCTGCAGTGCACTCTGGCACCCTCTCCTCTCGCACAGTGCACACTGGCACCCTCTCCTCCTCCGCAGTGCACACTGGCACTCACTCCTCCCGCCCCACCATGCACACTGACACTCTCTACGCCACTGCAGTGCACACTGGCTCTCTCTCGTCCCCTGCAGTGCACGCTGGCACTCTCTCCTCCCCCATAGTGCACACTGGCTCTCTCTCCTCCCCCACAGTGCACACTGGCACTCTGTCCAACACCGCAGTGCACCCTGGCACTCTGTCCTCCCCCGCAGTGCACACTGAAAGGCTCTCCTCCCCCGTAGTGCGCACTAGCACTCTCTCCTCCTCTGCAGTGCCCACTGGCACTCGCTCCTCCCCCACAGATCACACTTGCACTCTCTCCTCCCCTGCAGTGCACACTGGCATTCTGTCTTCCCCCATAGTGAACAATGGAACTCTCTGTTCCTCCGCAGTGCACTCTGGCACTCCCTCCTCCCCTGCAGTGCACACTGACACTCTCCCCCCCACTGTAGTGTGCACTGGCACTCTCTCCTCCCCTGCAGTGCACACTGGCATCTCTGCTCCCTGCAGTGCACACTGGCATGCTCTCCTCCCCCACAGTGCACACTGGCACTCCCTCCTACCCGCAGTGCACACTGGCACTCTCTCCTCCCCCGCAGTGCACACTGGCATGCTCTCCTCCCCTACAGTGCACACTGGCACTCCCGCCTACCCCGCAGTGCACCCTGGCACTCCCCCCTCCCCGCAGTGCACACTGAAAGTCTCTCCTCCCATGCAGTCCACACTGGCATGCTCTCCTCCCCCACAGTGCCCACTGGCACTCCCTCCTACCCACAGTGCACACTGGCATCTCTGCTCCCCCGCAGTGCACACTGGCATGCTCTCCTCCCCCACAGTGCACACTGGCACTCCCTCCTACATGCAGTGCCCTCTGGCACTCTCTCCTCCCCCACAGATCACACTGGCACTCTCTCCTCCCCTGCAGTGCACACTGGCACTCTGTCTTCCCCTGTAGTGAACAGTGGAACTCTCTGCTCCTCCGCAGTGCACTTTGGCACTCCCTCCTTCCCTGCAGTGCACACTGACACTCTCCCCCCCACTGTAGTGTGCACTGGCACTCTCTCCTCCCCTGCTGTGCATGCTGGCACTCTCTCCTCCCCCATAGTGCACACTGGCTCCCTCTCCTCCCCCACAGTGCACACTGGCACTCTCTCCCCCACCGCAGTGCACACAGGCA